>NW_011494614.1:3912712-3915536 GCF_000754665.1 Bison bison bison | reverse complement strand
AGATTGCTGGGAGAAATATCAATAACCTCAGATATGCAGATGACATCACCCTTATGGCAGAAAGTGAAGAGGAACTCAAAAGCCTCTTGATGAAAGTGAAAGTGGAGAGTGACAAAGTTGGCTTAAAGCTCAACATTCAGAAAACAAAGATCATGGCATCTGGTCCCATCACTTCATGGGAAATAGATGGGGAAACAGTGGAAACAGTGTCAGACTTTAGTTTTCTGGGCTCCAAAATCACTGCAGATGGTGACTGCAGCCATGAAAGTAAAAGACGCTTACTCCTTGGAAGAAAAGTTGTGACCAACCTAGATAGCATATTGAAAAGCAGAGACATTACTTTGCCAACAAAGGTCCGTCTAGTCAAGGCTATGGTTTTTCCTGTGGTCACATATGAATGTGAGAGTTGGACTGTGAAGAAGGCTGAGTGCCGAAGAATTGCTGCTTTTGAATTGTGGTGTTGGAGAAGACTCTTGAGAGTCCCTTGGACTGCAAGGAGATCCAACCAGTCCATCCCAAAGAAAATCATTCCTGAATATTCATTGGAAGGACTGATGCTGAAGCTGAAGCTCCAATACTTTGGCCACTTCATGCAAAGAGTTGACTCATTGGAAAAGACTCTGATGCTGGGAGGGATTGGGGGCACGAGGAGAAGGGGACGACAGAGGGTGAGATGGATAGATGGCATCACTGACTCGATGGACATGAGTCTGGGTGAACTCCAGGAGCTGGTGATGGATAGGGAGGCCTGGCATGCTGCGATTTATGGGGTCGCAAAGAGTCAGACACGACTGAGTGACTGAAGTGAACTGAACTGAAGTTGACGTTCTGATGACTTAAGCCTGGGACACAGTCTCTAGAATGCTCTGAGGAAAGTGAAAGTGAAAGTTAGTCACTCAGTTGTGTCCACCTCTTTGTGACCCCATGGACTGTAGCCCACCAGGCTCCTCTGTCCATAGAATTCTCCAGGCAAGAATACTGGAGTGGTTTGCCATTTCCTTCTCCAGAGGATCTTCCCAACCCAGGGATTGAACGCAGGTCTGCCACATTACGGACAGACTCTTTACCGACTGAACCACCAGGGAAACTCTGAGCGACCACTCCAAAGAGGTAAGGGAGGAGCCAGAGTATATAGGAATTTTGTCAACACATACACACAAACACCAGACAGTTGAACATCAAGGATTACTATTAATTAGAGAAAAAAAATGGACTTCTCTGGTTAAATCAATTTAGGGTTTTTCTATTTATGGGAATATGCAAATAAAATAATTTCCTCTATATGCACTTAACCATCTAGGACCAGTATCCTGTTTTTCTCCATCCTGAGTCCCCTTATAGTGCACAGCTGGGGACAGCTGCAATGGTTGATGGCTTGTTGGCTGCAACACCTTTGTTTACTGATGTGGCAAGTGACAGTCTTTGCCCACATGTGCATTTATATGCTGAGTAAGAGAAAATTTGTGGACATTATTAAATGACATTTATGCATGAGATTATTCAACACATAAGAAGGAAAAAGAGAAATGAAGATGATGTATTCGATACTACTAGGAATCAGAGGACCTGGATTTTAGTGTTTTGCAGACATTCACTGCCTCAGTACCGTCGTTTCAAGGTTCATAGGTGCCGCTATAAAGCCTATTGATGTTTGTGAATGCATCAGTTCCAACGGCCCTAAGCTCTTGTGCTAAACACCTGTGCCATGTTCTTGCTTCTGAACCATAGCTTGTTGCAACCAACCACAGTTATGTTAACATGAGTTAACAGAGTAAAAATTATGGTCACTTCAAAACTACAGCCAGCTAATGCAGTTAAAATGTTCAGAGTAAAATCTCATCTAAAACAAAGTCTAAGACTGTGGGCTTCAGAAGCAGTGATTCAAATCCCAGCCTGCCTTCCTTCAAACTAAATAAACTTGGGAGTCTGAGAACCTTTATTTTCTCTTTGAGGAGGAGGTATGTTCATGTTAAAATTAAAAACAAATAATGACTGGTGGTTATTATGTCCCAGCTCTATGCTAGGTTCTTCCTCTATAGAATACCTAGCCCAGAGGACTGCTGGGAAGAGTTAAATGAGATAATGAACACAGGACAGAGGAACACTTTGTAGATAATTGTTACCTTTTCTACTACTGTTACTATCATAGATGGTAGTGTTCCCTTCCCCCCTTTCTCTAGATAATAGCTCTAACCTGAAATGGCCAGATAAAACACAGGATACCCAGTAAATACAAACTTCAGATAAACAACAAACTTTTAAGTGTAAGTTGTTCAGTCACTGAGCTGTGTCCGACTCTTTGTGACCCCAAGGACTGCAGCACGCCAGCCTTTCCTGTCCTTCACCATCTGCCGGAGTTTGGTCAAACTTATGTCCATTGAGTCAGTAATGCCATCCAGCCATCTTATCCTTTGTCATCCCCTTCTCCTCCTGCCTTCAATTTTTTCCAGCATCAGGGTCTTTTCCAATGAGTCAGTTCTTCACATCAGGTGGCCACAGTACTGAAGCTTCAGCTGGAATACGGAATATGATTGCATCGAATATTACTTATCCTGAAGTCTTTTTGAAATTCAACTTTGAATAATTTGTATTTTTAGTTGTTAATCTGAGAATGCATGTGTGCATGTGTGCTAAATTGCTTCAGCCTTGTCCAACTCTTTGTGACTCTTGTGAACTATAACCTACCAGGCTCCTCTGTCCATGGGATATTCCAGGTAAGAATACTGGAGTAGGTTGCCGTGCCCTCCCCAAGGGGATCTTCCCCACCCAGATGGAAACCATGTCTCTTACATCTCCTGAATTGGCAGGTGGGTTCTTTACCACT
>NW_011494614.1:3908594-3912607 GCF_000754665.1 Bison bison bison | reverse complement strand
TATATATATATTGTCCTAGTGGTAAAGACTGGGGAGCTTCCGTATAATTTAGTCATCAACATAAAAAACATTTTAGCACTTTTGCTAAGCTTAGGAGGGGCAGTGACCACCTCTGGATTTCCAGGGGAGAATTCAGCAATGTATCTCACTTAGTTTTGTCTGTTCCATTCACAATGTATCTTGTAGGCTAATGGAACATTTTTAAAAATATATGGACTCTTCCTGGTTTTCTGGGTTACCGTTTTAATGCAGTGGTTTTGTTCAGATCACTATGCATAAATAAGCAACAAAAACAATAAGGATTTTTAAATAACTGTCTTCTGAATTCATCAAACATTTCAAAGGAATTTTCAACTATTTGTATGGAAATCTCAAATATTTTGCCAAATATAAAATTCTTGATTATAAAGTTTCTCTATTTTAAGGAAGCTTAAATCTTCTGCCTCTTTCTAATCTATTTATCTCAAAATATAAGAATAACATTTATATCAAATTTATTTTTAATGTTCTTAAGAGATTCTTTGTCCATCCTCAATGTCTTATTATCTCTAAATTATATATATGTGTATATTATAATTTATATATTGCTAAAAAAAAGTGTTTCATTTGCAGAGTATTGGCATAAAACACCAGGAAAGGATTCTGACTTTCACACTTGAGAGACATTTCTGCCCCTCCTCCCAATCACACATTCATCTAAAGATAAGACATGCCTCACACACCATTTGGAAGTTATTCTCCAAATGTCAGGGTTGAACATTAACATCATGTGTTTTTATCTGCAAAATCACCCCTTTGAGCATGAATATTAGTCTAGTTAGGCACTTTGCAATGTTATTTATTATTATGAGGTTGCTGTTTTAATATTGCATTAATTTGCCAGCCAGTTATAAATCAGATGAAAGTACTTTCTCCTCTAAATAATGTCAAACTTTTATATTCTGCTTAACTTTTAACAATATAACATTTACCATTATCATCCCACACTCCTCTTTTGGAAATTAGTAACATTTGCAGCATTCTCAAATCAATTCCATCTTTATTCATTTGCACGAGGGCAAAATCATGAAGTGAGTTAAGCTGGTCTCTCGTGACACCCTCCCACATGTCCATGACCGAGTTTCTCCTTCTTGACACCTTCCCAGACATTTGTGGGAAGAATGAACAAATGAAAATTGAAGCAATCAGATGGCCAATGTAGAGACTGCAGATTTCAAAGTGACTGACGAAATACAGTCTTTATTCCTTTGCTAAAATAACTGTTCAGGATGGACTGAGGGAAAGTGTCACATATTCATCACTGCAACAACTTCTGTCGCCTCTAAAAACTGGTAGGAGGGAACAGTTCTCTAAATATTGTGCTTGTGTTTAGATTTTTTTTTAAATTTCTTTCCTGCTATATGAAGAAATCTTAAAGCAGCCATGATTATTGTCCTGACATTTATTTGGTATTTTATGGTTCATAAAAACTTTTATGAATCATTTTAGAAAAATTATTAGCTAAAGATCAAGAAAAACTCCCCTCTCGCTGTGAGAGCCTGAAATAAACTTTTATTTGCTTTGCTTTTAAATTTGTTTCAAATAAGACAAAAAATGAGAGACTCAAGGCCCCAAGGGACATGCAGCAGTAAAAAGTGTGTTTTGAGGGGCCAAGATACTTATCTTCTCGCTAGGTAACATTAAGAATCAGACATTATCCTCCTCTCTCTTCTAGGATGGTATTGCTTTTGTTTCAAAAGAACAGTGAAAAGCTGTTCTTCATCCTTTCCTTTAGGGGGAAGAGGAAACTGATGGAACAAGAAGATTCGTTTATAGGTAGAATCTTTTTTTCTTTGACACCTAGTTAACATTTGCAAGGGTCAAGGTGGCAACACTTCATTTCTTGTATCCTAGGTAAACTGGTAGTGATAATATTCAATTATGATTTTTCTCATTTGGGAGGTATTTCATGATATCTCCTTTATTCTTTCACAGGAAAGTGACAATGGAGTGTCATACTCAATTTCTCAAGGCAGATAGGAAGTTAAAACTGTTTGCAGAGCATCTCAAAATTCCATTCTTTTTGTTTTAGTAGTGTATGAAATGTCACTGGGTAGTTGAATGGCCCAAACTGTAGAACTCTGCAGTAATACACTAATGATGTTTATCAATCCCCACTTGCCAAGATAGAGGAAACTTGTCACACAACAAATAGCCAAGGGGCAATCAGAATAAATCTCCAAGAGCTTCATTAGATCTCGCCACTCAATGTATGGTCCCTGGACCAGCAACATCAACATCACCTAGAACTTACCTAACAAACTTCTACATTTCTAATATCTTACTCCAGACCTACCAAATTAAAAACTGCTTTTTAAGAAGATCTTGGGTGAATGGGGGCTTCTCTGGTAGCTAAGCTGGTAAATAATCCACTTATAATGTAGGAGACCCCAGTTCAATTCCTGTGTCAGGAAGATCCTCTGGAGAAGGGATAGGCTACCCACTCTAGTATTCTTGCCTGGAGAAGTCTATGGACAGGGGAGCCCAGAAGCCTATAGTCCATGGTTTTGCAAAGAGTAGGACATGACTGAGCTACTTCACAGGTGATTGGTGTGCACATTAAACTTTGAGAAGTATTGTCTTCACACATAAAGAGAATAAACCAGTGGTACCATTGGGGAGAGGATGATAGGGACAAGATAGAGTGATTGTTGTTATTTAGTCACTAAGTTGTGTCTGCCTCTTTGTGACCCCATGAACTGCAGAGTGCCAATCTCCTCTGTCCTTCATTATTTCCCAAAGTTTGCTTAAATTCATGTCCATTGAGTCAGTGATGCTCTCTAACCATCTCATCATCTGCTGCCCCTTTCTCCTTTTGCCTTCAGTTTTTCCCATTATCAAGGTCTTTTCCCATGAGTCAACTCTTTGCAACAGGTGGCCAAAGTGTTGGAGCTTCAACATCAGTCCTTCCAATGGATATTCAAGGTTCATTTCCTTTAGGATTGACTGATATGAGCTCCTTGCAATCCAAGAAAATCTCGAGAGTCTTCTTCAGCATTACACTTCGAAAGCAATAATTCTTTGGTGCTCAGCCTTCTTTATGATCCAATTCTCACATCTGTGCATGACTGCTGGAAAAACCGTAGCTTTAACTATATGGACCTTTTTTTGCCATGTGATGTCTCTGCTTTTTAATATGCTGTGCAGATTTGTTATAGTTTTCCTTCCAAGGAGCCAAGTGTCTTTTAATTTCCTGGCTTAGTCATTGTCCACAGTGATTTTGCAGCCCAAGAAAATAAAATCTGTTGCTGCTTCCACTTTATCCCGTCTATTTTCCATGAAGTGATGAGACTGGATGCCATGATCTTAGTTTTTTGAACGTTGAGTTTCAAGTCAGCCTTTTCGCTCTTTTTCCATCCTCATCAAGAGGCTCTTATTGCCTCTTCACTTTCTCCCATGAGAGTGGAATCATCTGCATATATGAGGTTGTCAATATTTTTCCCAGCAGTCTTGATTCCAGCCTGGCATTTTGTATGATGTACTTTGTATGAAAAGTAAAAGTGAAAGTCGCACAGTCCTGTCCCACTCTTTTCAATCCCATGGACTGTAGCTTACCTGACTCTTATGTCCATGGAATTCTCCAAGCAAGAATACTGGAATGGATTGCCATTTTCTTCTCCAGGGGATCTTCCCAACCCAGGGATCGAACCTGTGTCTCCTGCATTGCAGGCAGATTCTTTACCAGCTGAGCCACTAGGGAAGCCTGGTACTTATAACAGTTTGTATAGTATGTATACAAACTATATATACTTGTATATATCAGTTCAGTTCAGTCGCTCAGTCGTGTCCAACTCTTTGCGACCCCGTGAATTGCAGCACGCCAGGCCTCCTTGTCCATCACCAACTCCCGGAGTTCACTCAGACTCACGTCCATCGAGTCAGTGATGTCATCCAGCCATCTCATCCTCTGTCGTCCCCTTCTCCTCCTGCCCACAATCCCTCCCAGCATCAGTCTTTTCCAATGAGTCAACTCT
>NW_011494614.1:3905889-3907922 GCF_000754665.1 Bison bison bison | reverse complement strand
CTGCATATCTGAGGTTATTGAGATTTCTCCTGGCAATCTTGATTCCAGCTTGTGTTTCTTCCAGCCCAGCGTTTCTCATGATGTACTCTGTATAGAAGTTAAATAAACAGGGTGACAATATACAGCCTTGACGGACTCCTTTTCCTATTTGGAACCAGTCTGTTGTTCCATGTACAGTTCTAACTGTTGCTTCCTGACCTGCATACAGATTTCTCAAGAAGCAGGTCAGGTGGTCTGGTATTCCCATCTCTTGAAGAATTTTCCACAGTTGATTGTGATCCACACAGTCAAAGGCTTTGGCATAGTCAATAAAGCAGAAATAGATGTTTTTCTGGAACTCTCTTGTTTTTTCCATGATCCAGTGGATGTTGGCAATTTGATCTCTGGTTCCTCTGCCTTTTCTAAAACCAGCTTGAACATTAGGAAGTTCACGGTTCACGTGTTGCTGAAGCCTGGCTTGGAGAATTTTGAGCATTACTTTACTAGCATGTGAGATGAATGCAATTGTGTGGTAATTTGAGCATTCTTTGGCATTGTCTTTCTTTGGGATTGGAATGAAAACTGACCTTTTCCACTCCTGTGGCCACTGCTGAGTTTTCCAAATTTGTTGGCATATTGAGTGCAGCACTTTCACAGCATCATCTTTCAGGATTTGAAATAGCTCCACTGGAATTCCATCACCTCCACTAGCTTTGTTCATAGTGATGCTTTCTAAGGCCCGCTTGACTTCACATTCCAGGATGTCTGGCTCTAGATGAGTGATCACACCATCATGATTATCTGGGTCGTGAAGATCTTTTTTATATAGTTCTTCTGTGTATTCTTGCCACCTCTTCTTAATATCATCTGTATATATACTTGTTTGTATATATGTATATATACAAACTCCTATATTTGTATAGTAGTTAGATAAGTAGGGTAACAATATACAGCCTTGTCATACACCTTTCCCAATTTTGAACCAGTCCATTTTTCCATGTCTAGTTCATGTTGTTTCTTGACCTGTATACAAGCTTCTCAGGAGGCAGGTAATGTGGCCTGGATTCCCATCTCTTTCAAGAATTTTCCAGTTTTTTGAGATCCACATAGTCAAAGGCTTTATGTAGTCAGTGAAGCAGAAGTAGATGTTTTTCTGAAATTCTCTTGCTTTTTCTACTATCCAACAAATGTTGGCAACCGGATCTCTGGTTCCTCTGCATTTTCTAAACCCAGCTGCATACCTGGAATTTCTTGATTTATGTACTTCTAAAGCCTACCTTGAAGGATTTTGAGAATAAACTTGCTAGTATGTAAAATGAGCTCAATTGTACAGTAGTTCAAACATTTTTTTGACATTGCCCTTCTTTGAAAATGGAATGAAAATGGACCTTTTCCAGTCCTTTGACCACCTTTTTCAGTCCTGAGTTTTCCAAATTTGCTGACGTATTGAGTACAGCACTTTATCGGCTTTATCATTTAGAATTTGAAATAGCTCAGCTGGAATTCCATCACCTCCATTAGCTTTGTTTGTAGTAATGCTTCCCAAGGCCCACTTAACTTCGCACTGCAGGATGTCTGGCTCTATGTGAGTGACCGCACCATTGTGGTTATCCAGATAATTAAGATCTTTCTAGTTCTTCTGTGTATTCTTGCCACGTCTTCTTAATCTCTTCTGCTTTTGTTAGGTCCATACTGCTTCCGTGTCCTTTATTGTGTCCATCTATGCATGAAATGTTCTCTTGATATTTCCATTTTCTTGAAGAGATCTCCAGCCTTCCACATTCTGTTGTTTTCCTCTAATTCTTTGCATTGTTCACTTAAGAAGGCCTTCTTATCTCTCCTTCCTATATTTTGGAACTCTGAATTCAGTTGGGCCTATCTCTCTCTTTCTGTCTTGTTCATTTCTCTTCTTTCACCAGCTATTTGTAAACCCTCCTCTGCCAACCACTTTGCCTTCTTGAATTTTTCTTAGGGATGATTTTGGTCACTGCCTCCTGTACAATAAAATGAAATTACCTATAAAGATAAACTGTATAGCACAGGGAATATAACTA
>NW_011494614.1:3866144-3905789 GCF_000754665.1 Bison bison bison | reverse complement strand
ATAATACTTATAAATTGGATATAATCTCTAAAAATTGTGAATCACTATGTTGTACATCTAGAAATTATATAATGTTGTAAATCAACTATACCTTAGTAAAAAATAATAAAATTATGCTTGCTATAAAAAGGAAGTATCGTCTTAGCATAAACACAGTATTTTATTAAAGCCTTGCAATAAACCCATGATGCAGATTGTTGCTATAATCCTTAGCATGGCTATAAGAAAACTGAGGCATTGAAGTATTGTTAAAATAGCCTTAAATTCATCAAGAATATAGCCTTTAGTAGTAACACTAATGGGCTTCCCAAGTGGCTCATTGTGAAGGATCCACTTGTCAATGAAGGAGCCCACAAGAGACACCAGTTTGATCCCTGGGTCAGGAAGATCCCCTGGAGAAGGAAATGGCAATCCACCCCAGTATTCTAGCCTGGAAAACTCCATGGACAGAGGAGCCTGGCAGGCTATAGTCCATGGGGTTGCAAAGAGTCAGACAGTACTGAAAGCACACACACACACACACACACACACACACATACACACAGACACTCTTACTCATACGCTTTATAATATTAACAACATAACAAGATGAAACATGGCCAGCAATACAGCGTATAAGTGTCTGTCTGAGGTCTGGAGTTGAATTGCCTGGATTCAAATCCTGACTCTACAACTCAGCAAGTGTAAAATATTCACCAAGGTGGTCAGTATCTCTGTTTCTTTTTTAAAATGATATTTGGCAAAACTAATACAATTATGTAAAGTTTAAAAATAAAATAACATTTAAAAATAAAAATAAATAAATAAATAAAATGATAAATAAGGATTTGGAAAGCCCTGCCTCATTGTGTTGGAGGAGCTGCTGCTGCTAAGTTGCTTCAGTTGTGTCCGACTCTGTGTGACCCCAGAGACGGCAGCCCACCAGGCTCCCCCGTCCCTGGGATTCTCCAGGCAAGAACACTGGAGTGGGTTGCCATTTCCTTCTCCAATGCATGAAAGTGAAAAGTGAAAGTGAAGTTGCTGAGTCTTGTCCGACTCTTAGCGACCCCATGGACTGCGGCCCACCGGGCTCCTCCATCCATGGGATTTTCCAGGCAAGAGTGCTGGAGTAGGGTGCCATTGCCTTCGTGTTGGAGGAGAGGGAAGATTAAATGAATAAATTAAAATGCTTAGAATAGTGCCTAGCATGTAGTACAAATTCCATATGTGTTAGACAATACTAATATTAGGTGTAATAGTAATTGTAGTAGTAACATTTGTTTCCAATGCCAGCTACATACTTCATTTGATTCAGTCCTTGAAATAACCTTATTGTCCCCTATACCTTATCGTAGAAGGACTGATGTTATCCAGCTGAACTTGGGTCTGCTTCCTCAATGTTCAGCAAAGCCCATCTGCTGATACTGGGTTGTGGTAAAGCACAGTACAGCATCTTCTGCAGGGTGACAAACAAGAAGAAGCTCAAAAACCATCTCCCAGTGGCTTTCAGGGTAGGGTCTGGATGCTGTGTGATGAGCTTGTCGACACTTTTTCTGATGAGCTCTAATGAGATAACAGGGTGATGTTTTCAGGGATCTTAATCTTAACCTGGTTCCAACCAGTCTAGGGTCTAAATGTTTGTGGTCAGCATGTAGTTTCTACCCTGTACATTTTGGGGTCAGAGGAGGATCTTAATTTCTGCAGAACAACTCAAAGATATGTATCAGATTGCTATCTATATCCCTTCGGAAGGAATCAGGGGTCCTGTGACTGCTTTATGGATGAACTGTTGTTTAAGCTGTCATTTCTTTTCTTGCTTGACTGCATTTCTTTTGTTTCTGCATTCCCTCACTTCTATAATTAGTAATTTTTTGAATCTTCTCTTTAAAGCTTGGATAAGGCCAAGCAAGAAGCTGGAACTGCAGAGGAACTTGTACTTGGGAAGGCCTCACAGGGTCCTGCTAGATTTCACTAAGAAGTAGTTTTGCCTAAAATCACATCACTGGTGAATATTCAAGACTTGGCTCCACATTAAACTGCACTGCTCTTAAAGTTAGTGCTTTAAGTTCAGGTCTTTTGAATTCAAGCCCTCTATTATTCCACCAAACTGCACTTCTCTCCAACCATGAATGAGAAGAATATTTTCAGCTGACAGATGACTCTAATGCTATTTGATTCAGAATGCAATTATCAGCTTTCAGATCTGCATCTGTTTTGCTCCAGGTCCTATTCCTTTCCTCTTTGCCCTGACCCTAGAGAACACTGTCTTTTTTTGGTTGCCTCCAAAGAATTTGGTTTCAAATCAGCATCAAAATACTCTTAGAAGGTAATAGAATCCTGAGCTGAGAGTTCCAGCTTCCCTAGGATTCTTCTTACTAAATAGCCTCTTAGTACGTCTGTTTCATAGTCCTTTGAGGGAAATTTGCATTTTGATGGAGAACTGAAGATGAAAAGCCCTTACCTACAGGCTGACTATGTAATGGCAGTATATCAGGTACAAGAGGGCAGTGCCCTCCAGGGTAAAACACAATTAAAGAAGAATAGAAGTTTTTCCAGAGAGATTTTGATATCAGCCTGTAGGCAAATGATGTCCTGGATAAGAGCACACCTGCACAGTCTCTACAAGTCAGTGAAATAGAACATGATGATCTTCATGTATTAGGAGGTGGCAATTTTTGATTCCTAATTTAATATCATCAGTAGTTTCATAACTAAAAATTTATAAATTGTCTGCTGCTGCTACTGCTGCTAAGTCGCTTCAATCGTGTCCGACTCTGTGCGACCCCATAGACGGCAGCCCACCAGGCTCCCCTGTTCCTGGGATTCTCCAGGCAAGAACACTGGAGTGGGTTATTAAGTGAGAAAAATTACTCTCCACACCAGTGTGGGTTTCAGCATAGATGGGCTTGAGCATGATGTGAGTGTATGATGGAGGACTTAATAGATACATTTACACTTGCCCTTGAACAATACTATTTTGAACTAAGGTGGGGGGCCCATTTATACATGGATTTTTTTTCAAGAGTAAATGCTACAGTGCTACACAAACCCTGAACCTCAGTTGGGAATCCTGATACAGTTCAGTTTAGTCTCTCAGTCGTGTCCGACTCTTTACAGTCCCATGGACTTCAGCACACCATGCTTCCCTGTCCATCACCAACTCCCAGAGCCTGCTCAAACTCATGTCCATCGCATTGATGATGCCATCCAACCATCTCATCCTCTATCATCCCCTTCTCCTCCTGCCTTCAATCTTTCCCAGCATCAGAGACTTTTCCAAAGAGTCAGTACTTTGCATCAGGTGGCCAAAGTATTGGAGTTTCAGCTTCAACATTACCCCTTCCAATGAACACCCAGGACTGATTTCTTTTAGGATTGACTGGTTTGATCTCCTTGCAGTCCAAGGGACTCTCAAGAGTCTTCTTATCCAATACAGCTCAAAAGCATCAATTCTTCGGTGCTCAGCTTTCTTTATAGTACAACTCTCACATCCATACATGACACTGGAAAAACCATAGCTTTGACTAGACAGACATTTGTTGGTAGAGTAATGTCTCTGCTTTTTAATATGCTGTCTAAGTTGGTCATAACTTTTCTTCCAAGGAGCAAAAGTCTTTTACTTTCATGGCTGCAGTCACCATCTGCAGTGATTTCGGATCCCCCAAAATAAATTTTCTCACTGCTTCCATTGTTTCCCCATCTATTTACCATGAAGTGATGGGACCAGGTACCATGATCTTAAGCCAGCTTTTTTACTCTCCTCTTTTACTTTCATGAAAAGGCTCTTTACTTCTTCACTTTCTGCCATAAGGGTGGTATCATTTGCGTATCTGAGGTTATTGATATTTCTCTCAGCAATCTTGATTCCAGCTTGTACTTCATCCAGCCCTTTTGCATGATGTATTCTGCATAGAAATTAAATAAACTGGGTGACAACATACAGCCTTGACATACTCCTTTTCTGATTTGGAACTAGACTGTTGTTCCATGTCTCATTCTAAATGTTTCTTCTTGACCTGCATAGATATTTCTCAGGAGGCAGGTCGGGTGGTCTGGTATTCTGTCTCTTGAAGAATTTCCCACAATTTGTTGTGGTCCACAGAGTCAAAGGCTTTGGCATAGTCAATGAAGCAAAAGTAGATGTTTTTCTGGAACTCTTTAGCTGTTTCAATGATCCAACGAATGTTGGCAACTTGATCTCTGGTTCCTCTGCCTTTTCTAAATCCAGCTTGAACATCTGGAAGTTCACGGTTCATGTATTGTTGAAGCCTGGCTTGGAGAATTTTGAGCATTACTTTGCTACTGTGTGAGATGAGTGCAATTATGGGGTAGCTTGAGCACTCTTTGGCATTGCCTTTCTTTGGGATTGGAATAAAAACTGACCTTTTCTAGTCCTGTGGCCACTGCTGAGTTTTCCAAATTTGCTGGCATATTGAGTGCAGCACTTTCACAGCATCATCTTTTAGGATTTGAAATAGCTCAACTGGAATTCCATCACCTCCACTAGCTTTGTTCATAATGATGCTTCCTAATGCCCACTTGATTTCACATTCCAGGATGTCTGGCTCTAGGTGAGTGATCATACAGTCGTGAATATCTGGGTCGTGAATATCTTTTTTATATAGTTCTTCTGTGTATTCTTGCCACCTCTTCTTAATATCTTCTGTTAGGTCCATACCATTTCTGTCCTTTATTGAGCCCATCTTTGCATGAAATGTTCCCTTTGCATCTCTAATTTTCTTGAAGAGATCTCTAGTCTTTCCCATTCTATTGTTTTTCTCTATTTCTTTACACTGATCACACAGAAGGCTTATCTCTCATTGTTATTTTTTGGAACCGTGCATTCAAATGAGTGTATCTTTCCTTTTCTCCTTTGCTTTTAGCTTGTCTTCTTTTCTCAGCTATGTGTAAGGCCTCCTCAGACAACCACTTTTCCTTTTTCATTTCTTTTTCTTGGAGTTGGTCTTGAATTTAACTTCTGTTGCCTCCTGTACAATGTCGCGAACCTCTATCCCTAGTTCTTCAGGTACTCTGTCTATCAGATCTAATCCCTTGAATCTATTTTTCACTTTCACTCAATAATTGTAAGGGATTTGATTTAGGTCATACCTGAATAGTACAGTGATTTTCTCTACTTTCCTCAATTTAAGTCTGAATTTTGCAATAAAGCATTCATGATCTGAGCCACAGTCAGCTCCCAGTCTTGTTTTTGCTGACTGTATAGAGCTTCTCCATCTTTGGCTGCAAAGAATATCATCAATCTGATTTTGGTATTGACCATCTGGTGATGTTCATGTGTAGAGTCTTCTCTTATGTTGTTGGAAGAGGGTGTTTGCTAAGACTAGTGTGTTCTCTTGGCAAAACTCTGTTAGCCTTTGACCTGATTCATTTTGTACTCCAAGGTCAAATTTGCCTGATACTCCAGGTAGATCTTGACTTCCTACTTTTGCATTCCAGTCCCATATAATGAAGAGTACATCTTTTTTGGGTGTTAGTTCTGGAAGGTCTTGTAGGCCTTCATAGAAATGTTCAACTTCAACTTCTTTAGCATTGCTGGTCAGGGCATAGACTAATATTGTATTAGAGAATGGATGTCCCACTTTAGGAAATCTGGAATTATTGGCATAATGAAACCATACACACAAGTAAAGTACTTTTTCTAATGTTTCATCACATGAACGACTTAGACATCCAGGGGAATACCTTTGGTTGTATTTAATGAGCACATGTGTAAAAGGGGCGTGAGTATTTGGAAACATTTTCTTAAGAATTTATGAGTATTATTGAAATATAAGCCTTTAGCTATAATAAACTATTGAAGTCTTTGACAAGACTGAAATTTTAAGTCCTTTAACAAGATGGAAAAATATCATTTGAATTTAAAAAAAGATAGCAATACATCTACTTACTGTCTGGGTGCTTTGTTTGAAATGATGAGAAATGGAATTAGACCAGAGGCTTAAACTTTATGTGCTGTGTGTACTCAGTTGCTCAGTCATGTCTGACTCTTTGTGACCCCATGGGCTGTAGCCCACCAGGCTTCTTAGCCCATAAGATTTTTCAGGCAAGAATACTGGTGTGGGTTGCTGTTTCCTACTTCCAACTTTTAAAACTACCTTCTTCTAGAATATTAGAGATATTTTTTATTAGATAGGCAAAAGAGATAATACAGTGTGGCTCAGGAGACATGTTAGCCTAAGATCATAGTAACAAGAGTATGGATGTGCTTTAGGGGTCAGTGTCCCAGAAAGGAATAGAACCAAAAAGGTATAGAATATTTCCAAAAATAGTTGGCAACAAAGGGGGAAATAAAGGAAAAATAAAACAAATCTGATTAAAAAGAAAATGAAATAATGGATTCAAGAGAATCTGTATTGACCATTCCACTTTACACAATAGCTGAAAATTTGAAACAATGGGAATAATGACTGGTTTTTCTCTTACTTTAATGTGACACATTTTGTTATTTCTTTTGCAGGAGTGAGTGGGATGTGACATGGAGGTTGCTATAGATACTCATTTTTAATGAATTTCAAGACTTTTCCAACCAAATAGCTCTTGAAGTCAAAATTTTTAGAGGGTAGTAGAGGGAAATTTGTGACTGAAAATGACTCATCATAATACAAATACAAAGAAAACATTAAAAACTACTTAAGGAATAAAGTTTTAATTTATTGAACCATGATTTATTCTTATTAAGAGTGTGATTTGTGGGCATTTAAATAACATTCCCTTGTGACTCAGCTGGTAAACAGTCTGCCTGCAATGCGCAAGACCTGGTTCAATCCCTGGGTTGGGAAGATCCACTGTAGAAGGGAAAGCCTACCTACTCCAGTATTCTGGCCTGGAAAATTCCATGGACTGTAGATACCATGGTGTCGCAAAGAGTTGGAAATGACAGAGTGACTTTCACTTCAAATAACATTTATTTGAGTTAAATATATTTAATCACTTAAAATTATTTTTTGTTGTGAGTTTGTAACATTTGGCATATCTATTAATAATCAAGAAAACATGATGGTAAAAAATTCAAAGTGTTATTCACTCATTCGTATCCAACAATTTGCAACCCCATGGGCAGTATCCTGTCAGGCTTCTCTGTCCATGGAATTCTCCAGGCAAGAATACTGGAATGGGTTTCCATTCCCTTCTCCAGGGGATCTTCCTGACCCAGGGACTGAACCCAGGTTTCCTGCATGGCAGGCAGATTCTTTTCCATTCGAGCCACCAGGGAAGCCCCCAAATCAAAATATACTCACATTAGAAAGAAAAATAGTGTGGGAATATTTAGCTCCCCAAAGTTTAAACTACCTTTCACAGTTTATAAAAAATGATCTAATTATACTATACTTATAAAAGGAAACTAAACTTTCTAGTGCAGATGCAAATGAAGGATGTTCAGAGAAAGTGTCAAAATCTCATTATCAAGGAAACTAAAATAAGGGAGGATATGGTTAAAACTAATAAGGATGATTTCAGATATTTTTCCATGCTAATGAGACATTTAGTATGTTGGAGACGTACATAAAAATTAGAAGAAAGCAAAATGAGAATAATTTGCCCAAAATAAGCTTGAAATATTTATGGCAATAGACATCAATTCCTTAAGCTGGATTCCCAGTACAAATTAGTGGAATTCCATTTGATTATACTTCCTTCAAAGTGAGCCCAAACATTAATAGCCACTATAATCATGACTTAAGTTAATATTTCCATGTCTTTGTGTAATGTAAAATGTTTATATAAATATTGTATTGCTCAACATAGTTCCAGAGCTACAGAAATACTAAAAGTGACATTATGCTCACTGCTTGGAAACATTCTAAGCCAAATTTAGGTATATGACCATTTACCTTAGAATTAAAGAGTTTCAGGAAGAATAGCATTTCTTTTAGCAACCTTACACTTGAATCCCAAACCAAACATGATATATAAAGTCCTCCTATACTTTAGTTCTATGAAAGAATTATAGAAAAGTACAGCCATTTATAGGAGAGTTTACTTCGATGAATAAATGTTGTTTGAGGGTTTTTGTTTTCATGTCTCAGGAAAATCTACTGGACTATGAGGCCAGAATTATGATGTTGATATGATCATCACTAGCTGTAATACTTGACCGGTTTGAATTGAGAGGTGCTACAAGTGTAACATGTCAAATCAAAAGACAATACTAAAAAAAGAACAATGTAGAATATAGCTTTCACTTTTATAGTGATTACACTTTAACTTGGTAATACTTTGGATTATTGGAATAAAAAACTCATTTTATCAGTTTCTTTTTACCTTTTTAATGTGTGTATATGTGCTCAATTGTGTCTGACTCTTTGTGACCTCATGGACTGTAGCCCATCAGGCTCCTCTAACCATGGGATTTTCCAGGCAAGAATACTAGAGTAGGTTGCCATTTACTTGTCTAGGGGATCTTCCGAACCCAGGGATCAAACTCACATCTTTTGCATCTTCTATATCATCAGGCAGATTCTTTACCACTAGTGCTACCTGAGAAGCCCACCTTTTTAATGTAGCTACTGGAAAATTTAATGTAGCTACATAAGTGGTTCATGTTATATTTCTCCTGGACAATGCTGATTTAGACCAACAGGTTCTTAGCTAAGGAATTGCTTGTTGGCAAGATAAGTTATTTGGACATGTTTTGTTCCTCTGAGAAATGATGTTCTATAAGTTGACGGGGTTCCTGAGAAAGTTGGCAGAGCCTGTTTAGCCCATATTGCAAACAAAGTGATCACCACCACAAGTCTAGTTATGATTCATCATCATAGAGTTAACTCCCTTCATCCATTTTGCCCAATCTCTTTCCCCTCTGGTAACCCCTAACATGGTCTCTGTATCTATGAGTTAACTTTTGTTTCATTTTTTTTTCATTTTGTTTTTTTAGATTATACAAATGCGTGAAATCACATTGTATGTGTCTTTCTCTGTCTGACTTATTTCACTTAGCATATTGCCCTCAAGGTCCATCCATGATGTCTCAAGAGGCAGGATATCTTTCTTTTTTATTGGTAGGTAGACTTTCATTGTGTGTGTGTGTGAGGGGGGAGGTGTGTAAATACACAGAAGTGGAATAGCTGGGTCATGGGGTAGTTCTGTTCCTAATCTTTGGAGTAATCTTCATACTGTTTTCCATAGTGGCTGCAACAATTTATAGTCCCCTTAAGAGTGTACTAGGGTTTCCTTTTCTCCATATCCTTTCCAATGTTTGTTTGTTATTGTCTTTTTGATAAGTCCTTCTAACAGGTGTGATGTGATACTCCATTGTGGTTTTGATTTGCATGTCTCTGATTCGTGATGTTGAAGATTTTTTCATGTGTATTTTGGCCATAATATATGCCATCCCTGAAAACATATCTATTCAGGTACTCTGCCCATTTTTTTAAATTTTAATACCAAATCAAACTTTTATTTATAAAAGCAAATGCTGAATGAGTAGCACTCTCAGATGATCAAAGCCATTTTGTTTTGTTTTATTTTTTAGTGGAAGGATAATTGCCTTACAGAATTTTATTGGTTTCTGCCAAACATTTGTCACTGTATATTTACTGTTGAGTTGCATGAGTTTTTTATGTTGAATATTAACCCTTTATTGGATAAATCATTAATGAATATTTTATCTCATTCAGTAGGTTGGTTACCTTTAAGTTGTGATGATGGTTTTCTTTGCAGAAGCATTTTATCTTGATGTTGTCCCATTTGTTTAGTTTTCTTTTGTTTCTTTTGCCTTTGGTGTCAGATCCACAAAAATATTACTAAGACTGATGTAAGTAAGCTTCCTGCCTATGTTGTCTTGTAGGCATATTATCATTTCAAGTCTTACATTCAAGTCTTTAATCCCCTTTGCATTAATTTTTATGTATACTCTTAGTTGTCTACTTTTATTCTTTTGCTTATGGTGGTCCAGTTTTCCAACATCACTTACTGAAGAATAAATATTGTGTGTTAATGTTCCTTTATCATAAAGTAATTGTATGTGTGGGTTTATTTCTAGGCATCTGTTCTGTTTCATGATCTGAGTGTCTATTTTTATTTACCACCCTATTTTGATTACTATAGCTTTGTAATATAATTTGATTGAAATTGGGGAGCATGATACCTCCAGCTGTGCTCTTTCTCAAAGTGGTTTCAGTTGTTCAAGATCTATTATGTTTCCACACAAATTTTAGAATTCTTTTGTTTTAGTTCTTTGAAATATGCCATTGGCATTTTAACAGGAGATTGCATTGAACTGTAAATTGTTTTATATAATATGGAGATTTTAACTATTAATTCTTCCAACCCATGAATATGAACTATCTTTCCAATTATTTGAGTATTTTTGAATTGCTTTTTCAGTGTCTTATAGTTTTCAGTATATAGGTCTTTTACCTCCTTGACTTAATTTATTTCTAGGGATTTTATTCTTCTTAATGCAATTATAAATGGGATAATTTTCTTAATTTCTCTTATATTTTTCTATTAGTGTATAGAAACACCACAGATTTCTGTATATTGATTTTGTATCCTGTGACTTTGCTAATACTATTTATTAGTCCTAACAGTTTTGAAAGTCCCTTGGACTGCAAGGAGATCCAACCAGTCCATTCTAAAGGAGATCAGTCGTGGGTGTTCTTTAGAAGGAATGATGCTAAAGCTGAAACTCCAGTACTTTGGCCAGCTCATGCGAAGAGTTGACTCATTGGAAAAGACTCTGATGCTGGGAGGGATTGGGGGCAGGAGGAGAAGGGGACAACAGAGGATGAGATGGCTGGATGGCATCACCAACTCAATGGATGTGAATTTGAGTGAACTCCGGGAGCTGGTGATGGACAGGGAGGCTTGGCGTGCTGCAATTCATGGGGTCACAAAGAGTCAGATACGACTGAGTGACTGAACTGAACTGAACAGTTTTTTTTGTGCAGTCTTTAGGTTTCTTGAAATATGGAGCATCATGTCATCTGCAAATAGTGAAAATTTATTGATTTGGATACCTTTTATTTTTTGCCATATCGCTGTGACCAGAACTTCCAATAATATGTTGAATAAAAGTGAGAGTGACCATCCTTGTCTTGTTTCTGATCTTAGAGAAAGAGCTGAAAGCTATTCACTATTGGGTATGATGCGAGCTGTGTGATTGGCCTTTAGTATGGTGAGGTACATTCCTTCTATACCACCTGATTTTTTTTTTTTATCATAAATGGGTGTTAAAATTTTTCCAATGCTTTTTCTGCATCTATTTAGATGATCAGAGGATTTTTATCTTTCATTTTGTTAATGTAATGTGTTGTGTTGATTGTTCTATAGAAGTTGAATCATCTTTTGTTGTTGTTTAGTCACTAAGTTGTGTCCAACTCCTGTGGCTGTCTGGACTGTAGCCCATCAGACTCCTCTGTCCATGGGATTTCTGAGGCAAGAATACTGGAGTGGGTTGCCATTTTCTCTCCCAGGGAAATCATCCTTATATCTCTGGAATAAATAAATACCATTTGATCATGATGTATGGTCCTTTTAATGTATTGTTGAATTTAATTTGCTAATATTCTGTTGAGTTTTCAATCTGTAGTCATCAAGGATATTGCCCTACAATTTTCTTTTTTCTCTGATGTCCTTGATTTGGTATTAGGATAGTGCTGACTTTGTATAATGTATTTGGAAGATTTTCTTCCTCTTTAATTTTTTGGAAGAGTTTGAGAAGGATAGGTTATTAAATATTTGAATGTTTTGTATAATTTTCCAGTAAAGCTGTCTGATTCTGAAGCTTTGTTTTTTGGGAGATTTTGATTACTATTTTAGTCTCCTTAGCCTAAAGGAGAGTCTAACTAAAGTCTTTAGTTATTAGTCTATTTAGATTTTTCTATTTCTTCATGATTCAGTCTTGAAAGATTGCATGTCTACCAATTAATCCATTTCTTCTAGACTGTGCAATTTGTTAGCATATAATTGTCCATAGTGGTCTCTTATAATCTGTTGCCTTTTGGTGGTGTCATCTATAGCTTCTCATTTATTTCTGATTTTATTTGAGACCTTTTTCTTATTTATTGAAGAGGTCTGTATTGCTGTGATCTTTCATGACATTATTGCTTCATCCCATAGATTTTGATATGTTATACATCTGTGTTCATATGTGTCTATGTATTAAATTTCTTGGACCCTTTGTGGTTCAATAGCATGTTGTTTAATGTTTATGTTCTTGTGTTTTCTCTTTTTTTCTTGTGATTGACTTCTAGTTTCATACCATTTTGGTTGGAGAAGATGCTTGATATGATTTCAATCTTCTAAATTTATTGAGGCTTATTTTTTGACTTAGCATGTGATTTATCTTAAATAATATTCTATACATATTAATAAGAATGTATATTCTGCCAGTTTTGGATGGATTGTTATATATAATGTGAATATATATATGTGAGAGTGACTGACTCAATCTGGTCTAATGTGTCATTTACATCTGATTTTTGTTGTTTTGCTGATTTCCTGCCTGAATAATCTATCCACTGATGTAAGTTATAAAGGTGACTAAAATTATAATAATTATTTAAGGGATGCATAAAATGAAAAGATGTTAAAAAGTGTCACTGAAAGTATAAAGCATGGGGAGAGCAGTAAAAATAAAGCTATCTGTTCAAATTTAAGTTGCTACAAATTTAAACAGATGACTGTTTACATAGCATGTTACATGTGGACCTCATGATAATGCAAAGGAAAATTTTTGTGGTAAATACACAAAATAAAATAAGAAGTATAAACATAATACTAAAAATGAAAGTGTTAGTCGCTCAGTCATGTCCGACTCTTTGCGACCCCATGAACTGTAGCTTGTCAGGCTCTTCTGTCCTTGGAATTATCCAGACAAGAATAATGGAGTGGGTTGCCATTTTCTTCTCCAGGGGATCTTCCCAACCCAAGGATCAAACCCAGTTCTCCTGCATTGCAGGCAGATTCTTTACTATCTGAGTCACCAGGTTAAATGGCAATTGGAAAATATTTATCTATGACTAGTTTAAATCTAAATGGACTAAATTCAGCAAACAATGTAGAATATCTGAATAAATCAAAACACAAGACTTGTCTATATGCTGCCTACAAAAGAGTGACTTCAGAAGAAAGGACACACACAGACTGCAAGTTAAGAGATGGAAATTTTTTTCCATGCAAATTGAAATGAAAAGGAGAAAAAATGGAGTAGCTATATTCATTTTAGACAAAACTGACTTTAAAACAAAGGCTGTGATAAGACAATAAAGAAAATTACATAGTGATAAAGGAGTCAATCCATTAAGAAAATATAACATTTGTAATATTCATATGTACCCAACAGAGAACACTAAGATATATAAAGCAAATATTACAGACATAAAGGGAGAAACTTAAACCAATACAATACTTCAGTTATCACTTCTATTTGTTCCTATATTTTCTATCTGTTGAAATTCTAATTATATATAGTCATTTTTTTCCTGATTTCTCAGTGAGCATGTTTATGCCCATTATTTCTTATGTCCATTTTCTTCTTTTCCTGAGATTTTGACTTGTCATTTGATTGGAGCATTGTTTCCACATTTTACCTAATTCTCTGTGTTTGTTTATATTTATTAGATAAATCAGCCCTCTCCCCCAGTCTTGAAGGAGTGGACTTATTGAAATAGTATCTTGTGGGGCTCAGAAGTTAGTTCTCAACTGGCCACCAGAGTCAGCACTCAAGGGGTGCCCACTATGTGGGTTATATGTCAGGGTATAGTAGGGCTATAGTAACTCCTGCTACAGTAGGGCTACAGCTGCTATAGGGTACTTAGTGGAAGGGACTGGCCCCAGCCTGGTTGCAGGGCCTGGCTAAGGTTACTGTGGAGTACTGATGGGTGGGCTTATTGCTTGGCTAGTTGTGAGGTCTTACTGAGCTACAGAGGGCAGTTTGGTCTCTCAGTGGAACATGCACATGAGCACTAACAATTTATAGAGAGTATTTCACAATGGCTCCCACCAGTGTTGGCATTATTAAGGTAGCCTGAGATCACAAAATGGCTCCCACCAGTGTCTCAGTTACCAGGGAATGTCCCAGCTAGTTTCTGCCTCTCCTCCAGATGACTCAATAGTAGTAAATGGGTAACCTACACCCATGGTCCAGGAGCTTTTCAATCTATTGTTTGTACACTGGTTTTTATGCCATAGGAGTTGTGTGTGGGCCCTTTAAGGGCAAGATTTCTGTTCCCTGCAGTTTTATTGTTTTCCTGCATGTATTCTTTGTTGGTTTTCAGAGTCAGGTGCTTTATGTGATTGTCTTTCTTCTGCAGGATCTACAGGTTGGGGTTCCTGATATGGAGCATATGGAGCTTTGTGGTCCCTTCCAATGGTGGATTTTAACCTTGGTGAGACTTTTTCTGCCCTTCCGACCCATCTTGATGCTGTCCCTTTACTCTTCGTTGATATCTCTGTTCACCCAATGTTATGTCCCTTTAGGAGGAAATTATTTTATATATACTTGTATCTTTGTTGTGTCTGTAGGAAGAGGTGCATTCAGGGTCTTCTGTCTTGAAACCTCTGGAAAAATAATGTTACCTAAATTTTCATTCCTTTTTATTAATTGCACACAACCATAATTATAGTTCAGTGAAAATCTCTAATTCAGTGAGAAATAGTTTACATAATCAAGCTTTAGTGTACACCGGGAACATCTGGAAGGTTTATTAAAACAATAACTGCTGTGCCCTATATCTAGTTTCTAATACATATGTCTGTGGTGGGGCCTGAAAATTTGCATTTCTAAACTTCCCCATGACACTACTGCTGCTATTTATAGGGAAAGCACATTTTGAGAACTCTTGGGTTAATTTTTTCCTCAGTGATCAAAAATGATACCAGTGAAATAGGGAGTTTTTTAAGTTTACCAATGTTTGTAGCCTCACATAAAAGAATAATAGACAAAAAAATTATCTAAACAGACATTTATTCTAAGACTAAGCATTGTTCCCATAAGAAAATTATTGTCATGTAAAAAATTCATCTCTCAAAGTAACACATATAATTTTTATTCTCAACAGTCAACTTGTTTTTTCTTTAAAATCTTCATTTTATTTTTAACTTGAAAAGGATTCCAGATTAATTCTTTCTGCTTTACGTGGAAGAAAATTAGTTCTAAACATCCATGTAAAGGGATTAAACTTCTTAAAGCAATGGAAAAGAATCAGTGTGTTTCATAGCCATTTAATCAGTTCATAACCAAAATGAGTAACACCTGTACTTCAGAATTTCATCACCTTTTTATCATTTGGAATTGAGGGTTTGTGTTAGCTTAGTATTTCTGTGGTTAAATCATTTAAATCTCTAAAAGAGATTAACAAAATAAACCTGTCATCTTCAAAAGTCAAATTCATGAAAGTTATACTATGCATTTTCAAATGCATTTCCACTCAATAAAACTTTGCTTTGAGAAAATGCTATTGGGAAGCAATTTAGCATACTATGTATTTTAGCTTACAAATAATATCATTTTGACAATTATTCCATTTATATCTAGTTCCAGTGTTCAATATTTAGTACTTATCTTTTTAAACTTCACAGCTTTTAGTATCTGAGCAATTATTGGGCAACATCTATTTGAAATTTAGACTCCTTCGCTATTGCAGGTTCTCTATAATCTGAAGTTAATTCATCTGTTAATAATTATTTCCTCAATATAAATCATTCTAAACTTTCAGTTTACAGACTCTTCATCACCTTTGCCTTGATTCTTGCTTCTGAGCTACTACCTGAAATTTCCTGCTCTCTCCATTGTTGCTGTTCAGTCATACAGTTGTTTCCAACTCTTCAATCCCATTGACTGCAGCACCCCAGGATTCCCTGTCCTTCATCATCTCTCAGAGTTTGTGCAAACTCAAGTCCTCTGAAACAGTGATTGCCTTCCAACCATCTCATCCTTTGCCACCCCTGTCTCTTTTTGCATTTGACCCTTCCCAGGATCAGGGTCTTTTCCAATGAGTCAGCTCTTTGCATCTGATGGCCAAAGCACTGGAGCTTCAGCATCAGCCCTTCCAATGAATATTCATGGTTGATTTCCTTTAGGATTGACTGGTTTGATATCCTTGTTGTCCAAGGCACTGTCAACAGTCTTCTCTAACACAACAGTTCCAAAGCATCAATTCTTTGGTGCTCAGCCTTTTTTATGGTCCAACTCTCACCTCTGCACATGACTACTGGAAAAACCATCGTTCAATTCAATTCGGTCACTCAGTCCTACCTGACTCTCTGTGACCCCATGGACTGCAGCACAAGAAGCTTCCCAGTACATCACCAAATCCCAAAGCTTGCTTAAATGCATCTCCGTTGAGTTGGTGATGCCATCCAACCATCTCATCCCCTGTCATCCCTGTCTCCTCCTGCCTTCAATCTCTCTGAGCATCAGGGCCTTTTCCAGGGATTTGGCTCTTCACATCAGGTGGCCAAAGTACTGGAGTTTCAGCTTCAGCATCAGTCCTTCCAATAAATATTCAGGACTGATTTTCTTTAGGATTGACTGGTTGGATCTCTTTGTGGTCCAAGGGATTCTCAAGAGCCTTCGCCAACACCACAGTTCAAAAGCATCAATTCTTCGGTACTCAGCTTTCTTTATAGTCCAACTCTCACATCCATACATGACTACTGAAAAAACCATAGCTTTGACTAGATGGACTTTTGTTGGCAAAATAATGTCTCTGCATTCTAATATGCTGTCTAAGTTGGTCATAACTTTTCTTCCAAGGAGAAAATATCTTTTAATTTCATGGCTGTAGTCACCATCTGCAGTGATTTTGAAAGAAAGTGAAAGTGAATTCGTTCAGTCGTGTCTGACTCTTTGCGACCCCACGGACTGTAGCCTACCAGGCTCATCTGTCCATGGGATTTTCCAGGCAATAGTACTGGAGTGGATTGCCATTTCCTTCTCCAGGGGATCTTTCCAACCCAGGGATTGAACCCGGGTCTCCCGCATTGTAGACAGACGCTTTACCCTCTGAGCCACCAGGGAAGTCCTTGGAGCCCCCCAAAATAAAGTCTCTCACTGTTTCCACTGTTATCCCATCTATTTCCCATGAAGTGATGGGACCGGATGCCCTGATCTTAGTTTTCTGAATGTTGAGTTTTAAGCCAGCTCTTTCACTCCCCTCTTTACTTTCGTCAAGTCGCTCTTTAGTTTTTCTTTGTTTCTGCCATAAGTGTGGTGTCATCTGGGTAGCTGAGGTTATTGATATTTCTCCTGGCAATCTTGACTCCAGCTTGTGCTTCATCCAGTATGGCATTTCACATGATGTATTCTGCATAGAAGTCAAATAAGCAGGGTGACAATGTACAGCCTTGACATACTCCTTTCCTGATTTGGAACCAGTCCATTATTCCACATCCAGTTCTAACTGTTGCTTCTTGACCTGCACACAGATTTCTCAGAAGGCAATTAAGGTGGTCTGGTATTCCCATCTCTTGAAGAATTTTCCAGAGTTTGTTTTGATCCACAGAGTCAAAGGCTTTGGCATAGTCAATAATACAGAAGTAGACGTTTTTCTGGAACTCTCTTGGTTTTTCAGTGATCCAGCGGATGTTGACAATTTGATCTCCAGTTCCTCTGCTTTTTCTAAATCCAGCTTGTACATCTGGAAGTTCATGGTTCACTTACTGTTGAAGCCTGGCTTGGAGAATTTTCAGTATTATTTTGCTAGCGTGTGAGATGAGTGCAATTGTGTGGTAGTTTGAGCATTCCTTGACATTACCTTTCTTTGGGATTGGAATGAAAACTGACCTTTTCCAGTCCTGTGGCCACTGCTGAGTTTTATAGATCTCCAGGCATATTGATTGGAGCACTTTCACAGCATCATCAATTGCATTAGGATCACAATATTTTGTTACTACTCTGATAGACCAAATTTTTTTGAACATTACAAATAGATAAAACATAAAATATATAAAAATTCCTTAATATAATATATTAATATTATGGCTTTGATTTACTTAAGTGATTACTTGCAAATCAGTTAGAGATTAAAAGGTGCTTAGACTCTAAGGGAAATGATTGAGGCTATGTCATAATCAGTGATAGTTTATTTTCTTTTCTTGTATTTTCCATGTCTATCTTTTTGTATCAATATTATGCTCACCTTATAAAAACAGGTAGTAAATAAGTATTTCTGAATTCCTTGCAATATTTATATGTTATACTAAAATTATCTGGGTTTTTTTAGTATTGTATAAATCACTTGTAAAGCTTTCCTAATTTGATATTTTTTTCTTCCTAGGAAGATATTAAATTACTGATTTAATAATCATTTCCTTTAATAATCATTTTGAAAGCATTCATTTTGGATCTGCTGCATATATAAATGTCTCTCTTTACATTTCTAGTACTGATAATTATTTCTTCTCTTTACCTTAGTCAATATTTCTAGCTGAGAATAACTCTCAAACTACCAACTTATAAATTTTGTTGCCTTCTCATTTTAATTTTCTGTTCATTTTTCCTCTGCTGACATTGCTTTTATATAGTTTCTTTGGAATTATTTTTTCTTTGTTTCTACTTTGAAAGTTGGAAACTTTTGCTCATTAAATTTTGGTCTTTTCTTTCTATAAATTCATGTCATTAAGCTTATAAATTTCTGTCTGAATATCTCTTAGCCATATCCCACAGATTCTAATATTATTATTATTCTATATTTTAAAAATTCATCATAATCTCTTTGCATGGATTATCTGAGAGTATTTCTAAATATTTGTGCTTTCTTGGTTTCTTTTTGTCTCCAGTTTTAATGAAACTCTGCTGTGGTTCCAGACCATAGTCTGTATTTTTCTGTAATTCTTTAAAAAATATTAATAGTTTTTTTATAGCGTAGTTCATAATTACTTTTCATAGGCATTTCATACCTGATTGAAAATAATATCATTGTGCAGTTATTGGAAAAAGAATTCTTTATATGTCTATTAGAACTATCAAAGAAAAAGATTAACTCCTTTGTTTGGGAAGAGAGAGAGTGATAACTTTTTATGTCTCTGTTTTATCCTGACTGTAAGCATGAGGTTTCTGGATTACATGCAGACTAATTACAAACATAGCAGTCTTGGTGCTGGTTCCCATGCCTCATTTTTCTTTTGGAAAATGTGATGAGGGCATATGTCACCCTATATGTAGAGAATAGGGACTCTCTAGGATAGGATTGAAAATTATGACTATTGAGGCTCACACAGGGACTCTTACATAAATGCCTTTCCCGCCCTGCTGAAAAGAGGAAGAAAACTTTGCTCTGTACTACAAACAAACCCTCTCTGGGAAAATAGGTGGGAAGTCCCTTGGTTTTTACAATCCTTTGCAGTAGAAACTCCAGGAAAGAGAAAATTGTTTATCCCTCCTGGATAGTTCATTATTTGTGATGTCTAAGGCTTGTTTTCTATTCACTCATCTTGAACTCAGTTTGCCAATAATGTTTGGTCAGAAACCCTCACTATTCAGAAATATGGAAATATTACCTTCTCAAAAGAGAACCACATATCCTTAGACCTACCTCAGCAGCCTGAGTCATGTCAGGATGTAGCACCAGTTCCAAGTTGCTGGCTATTGTTCATTAGGGACTATTTCTTTGGGATCGCAACTGTAATCAGAAGGTTTAGAATTCATCTCTCTTATCACCCAACTACCCCACAGCATGCCAATCTTGCAGCCTCTACTCTGTTGATGATAGTAATGAGGTATGAGAAGGTGCGAGTAAAGGACTCCCTCTAGATTTTGGTGTGTGGTTTCCCTGATAACTCAGTTGGTAAAGAATCCACCTGCAATGCAGGAGACCTGGATTCTCTCCCTGGGTTGGGAAGATTTCCTGGAAAAGGGAAGGCTACCCACTCCAGTATTCTGGCCTGGAGAATTCCGTGGACTATATAGTCCCTGGGGTGGCAAAGAGTCGGACACGAATGAGTGGCTTTCACTTTCACTTTCTTTCTAGATTTTGGCAGTAATGAGACAGTACTCTCTCCACTCTACTTCTGCTTGGACCATTTCCTACAAAAATATATCATAATTTTAGATGGTAATTAGAACTACAGAAAGTGAAACCAAAGTTCAATGATTCAACTGACTTTATGCAAAACTAAATTAAATTAAGTACATAAATATTTGAATAGATAATGCTGGATTTAACATGCAGCATTTCTTCTAATGCCATCTTTTTAAATGTTTTTATCAATGGACTCTAAGACCATAAGTGCAAAACTCAGTAGAAACTGACTTAAAGCATAAATTTAAACAATAAGCATAGGAATATCAAGGTGAATAATGATCAAGACAATGAAGCTACGAATTAGTGAATAAAAAGGAAATGAGTTCCCTATAAAAACAATGTTAAACAACCAAAAAAATCTTGTTCCACTGAAAAAAAGTGTTTCTTCCCCAATCTGCATTTAATAACCATGATAAAAATGCCCAAATATTCCAATTTCATAGCATTCCAAGCAACACAAATAAAATTCTAACTGTTCTCACTTCAGCTCAGTTGCTCAGCTGTGTTCGACTCTTTGAAACGCCATGGACTGCAGCACGTCAGGCTTCCCTGTGCATCACCAACTCCCAGAGCCTACTCAAACTCATGTCCAGTGAGTCGGTGATGCCATCCAATCATCTCATCCTCTGTTGCCCCCCTTCTCCTCCCACCTTCAATCTTTCTCAGCATTAGGGTCTTTTCCAATGAGTCAGTTCTTTACATCACGTGGCCAAAGTATTGGAATTTCAGCTTCAGCATCAGTTCTTCCAGTGAATATTCAGGACTGATTTCCTTTAGGATTGACTGGTTGGATCTCCTTTCAGTCTAAGGGATTCTCAAGGGTCTTGTCCAACAGCACAGTTCAAAAGCATCAATTCTTTGGTGCTCAGCTTTCTTTATAGTCCAAATCTCACATCCACACATGACTACTGGAAAAACCATAGCTTTGACTAGATGGACCTTTGTTGGCAAAGTAATGTCTCTGCTTTTTAATATGCTGTCTAGGTTGGTTATAACTTTTCTTCCAAGGAGCAAGTGTCTATTAATTTCATGGCTGCAGTCACCATATGCAGTGATTTGGGAGCCCCCAAAAATAAAGTCTCTCACTGTCTCCATTGTTTCCCAATCTATTTCACATGAAGTAATGGGACCAGATGCCATGATCTTCATTTTTTGAATGTTGAGTTTTAAGCCAGCTTTTTCATTCTTCTCTTTCACTTTCATCAAGAGGCTCTTTAGTTCTTCTTCACTTTCTGCCATAAGGGTGGTGTCATCTGCATATCTGAGGTTATTGATGTTTCTCCTGGCAATCTTGATTCCAGCTTGTGCTTTATCCAGCCCAGCATTTCACATGATGTACTCTGCATAGAAGTCAAATAAGCAAGGTGACAATATACAGCCTTGATGTACTCCTTTCCCAATTTGGAACCAGTCTGTTGTTCATGTTCAATTCTAACTGTTGCTTCTTGACATGTATACAGATTTCTCAGGAGGCAGGTAAAGTGGTCTGGTATGCCCATCTCTTGAAGAATTTTCCACAGTTTGTTGTGATCCTCACAGTCAAAGGCTTTGGCATAGTCAATAACATAGAAATAGATGTTTTTCTGGAACTCTCTTGCTTTTTCAATGATCCAGTGGATGTTGACAATTTATCTCTGGTACCTCTGCCTTTTCTAAATCTAGCTTGAAGTTCATAGTTCATGAATCTGGAAGTTCATGGTTCATGTACTGTTGAAACCTGGTTTGGAGAATTTTGAGCATTAATTTGCTAGTGTGTGAGATGAGTACAATTATGTGGTACTTTGAACATTCTTTGGCATTGTCTTTGTTTGGGATTGGACTGAAAATGGAACTTTTCCAGTCCTGTGGCCACTGTTGAGTTTTCCAGATATGCTGGCATACTGAGTGCAGCACTTTTATAGCATTCTCTTTGAGGATTTGAAATAGCTCAACTGGAATTCCATCACCTCCACTAGCTTTGTTTGTAATGATGCTTCCTAATGCTCACTTGACTTCATATTCCAGGATGTCTGGCTCTAGGTGAATGATCATAATATTGTGGTTGTCTGGATCATGAAGATCTTTTTTGTATAGTTCTTCTGAGTATTCTTGCCACATCTTCTTAATATCTTTTGCTTCTGTTAGATCCATACCATTTCTGTCCTTTATTGTGTCTGTCTTTGCATGAAATGTTCCCTTGGCATCTCTAATTTTCTTGTAGAGATCTCTAGTCTTTCGCATTCTATTGTTTTCCTCTATTTCTTTGCATTGATCACATAGGAAGGCTTTCTTATCTTTCCTTGCTATTCCTTGGGGCTCTGCATTGAAATGGGTATTTCTTTCCTTTTCTCCTTTGCCTTTTGCTTCTCTTCTTTTCTCAGTGTTTGTAAGTCCTCTTCAGACAACCATTTTGTTTTTTCGCATTTCTTTTTCTTGGAGTTGGTCTTGATCACTGCCCCTTGTACAATCTCACGAACCTCCATCCATGGTTCTTCATGTACTCTGTCTATCAGATCTAGTCCCTTGCATCAATTTCTCACTTCCACTGTATAACCATAAGGGATTTGATTTAGGTCATATCTGAATGGTCTACTGGTTTTCCCTACTTTCTTCAATTTAAGTCTGAGTTTTGCAATAAGGCATTCATGATCTGAGCCACAGTCAGTTCCTGGTCTTGTTTTTGCTGACTGTATAGAGCTTCTCCATCTTTGGCTGCAAAGAATATAATCAATCTGATTTGGGGATTGGCCATCTGGTGATGTCCATAAGTGATCTACCCAACTGTAATTTTTTTAAAAAAATTATACTATTCTTTAAAAAAATAAAAGATATTTTGAGTAGTGTTAAAGTTTATTTTTAAGCTATATATTCATGGGATAAATATTTAAAATAAACAGTATGGTCAGTATATTTAGTGTTCATTTTTCTTAACTAAAGAAATATTCAGTTATACTTTAAAAATGTAGCAGCTTAACTAAATGTTCTTCTGATGTCTTGGGAATTATGAAATAAAATAACTTTTGTTATTTTTGCTTTTGTAAGGTTGAATTAGTTGTTAGCAATATGTTAATGATCCATTTTCTTTAGCAATAAATAAGGTATGCCTGATTTTTTTTAGCTTGATTTATATATTTAGATCTAATACTGGATTTTTACACAATGCATGGATACTTTCTCATTGTTTATCTAAACCATAACATTTTTCTCTAATTGTTATTACTGTTTTTATATGTATTAAATAAAATTTTGCCCTGAGCCCAAGACATCTCTAATTATGCGAGTACATGGCATGGGATGGAGGCATTAGGCAGTAGTTGCTCCTGTCTACATGTATTTGAGAATGACATGAGTAGGAACTTTATAAGCCTTAGGTAAACATACATTGTGGAAACTGTAAAATCTGATGTGGAATATGCTTCATGTATCCAGCCAGTACAAAATTCTCTTAGACTTACCCTTTCTATTTCTGCTATTAAGTTAAAATAGTTGATTCCTATGAGTCTTACTTCAAAGGAAGACCAGTGACTCATGGGCAATAGAATAGATACTACTGCATCGAAATTTTCTTCTGCTGATGTAATAATGTTTAATAATGTAGCATATACTTATGTCCTGCATATATATTCAGAATATATGTGAATATTTAAGTTGTTAATATATGTTTGGCAACACAGTCTTTCTGGTCATTGGACTAAAGCAATGGTCCTCAAACTTCTAGCTTGCACGACAATCATTTGGAGGGCTTATATAGATTCCTTGTGTGTGCTCAGTCACTCAGTCATGTCTGAGTCTTTGTGACCGATAGACTATAGCCTGCCAGGTTCCTCTATCCATGGAATTTTCCAGAAAAGAATACCAAAGCAGGTTGCCATTTTCTTCTCCAGGGAAACCCAGACTCTTGAATCTCCTGCATTGTCAGCCAGTTCTTCTACCACTAGGGCCACCAAATTTTATGTGTGTGAAAGGGTTGGCAGATATATGTATGTAAAATATTAGAATAATCTACATAAAACTATAGAAATTAGCCAAAATCAAAAATTATATATGCTAGGGTGTCAGTATTTTCTAAGATATACTAATAATTTACACAAATTTAGCAGTAGCTGGATTCTTTTCTCATTGACATGTGTGTTTTTACTTGAAAATTGTGCACCTGTCAGAGTTGTTAAACTCTGATGAATCTCTGTATATGCTTTCCTTCTGTTCTATTTTGACTGACTTGGTACCCGTAAGAACATGTAGGAATGATAGATGTGGACTTTGAATTGATGAACTCTGATTGCTGTGTCAGTGAACTACTTTCTAATTGGCCTCATTCTTTCAAATCATTTACTATACACTTGTCCTTGGAGGTTATGTATCTTTTGGGTGTTTGTGGAAGTAATCTGATTATGGTCTTTTTTCCATCCTATTCTTTTCAGGGGAAAGTATGACAGATTAAGTACACTGGTGAGTTTTTAAAATATTTACTAAGACACTTTTAAAATTATATCAGTATCAACTGTCATTTTTTAAATTAGCTTTATAAAAGCATACTATCCTTTGCTTGTTACTGATCAAGTACAACATGGTAGAAAGAGGTGAATAGAACAGTAATAAGTAAAGATTGCAAAACAATGAATTAGAAAATAATTATTGCATTCTGAAGGAGATCAGCCCTGGGATTTCTTTGGAAGGAATTATGCTAAAGCTGAAGCTCCAGTACTTTGGCCACCTCACGCGAAGAGTTGACTCATTGGAAAAGACTCTGATGCTGGGAGGGATTGGGGGCAGGAGGAGAAGGGGATGACAGAGGATGAGATGGCTGGATGGCATCACTGACTCGATGGACATGAGTCTGAGTGAACTCCGGGAGTTGGTGATGGACAGGGAGGCCTGGCGTGCTGTGATTCATGGGGTTGCAAAGAGTGGGACACGACTGAGCGACTGAACTGAACTTAACTGATTGCATTGGTATGTACATTTAAGCTGCTTTTTTCCTCCTCCATCTTAAAGTTACTCTAGTAACTTGATTAGAAATATTTCTGGAAGAAGCAACTGAGAAAGCCTGTTGATTAGCTGGAACTTTGACCTAAGAGCAATGATTCAGGAGAAAAAAAAAAAAACAACATGCCTGCCATTCCTTCAGATAAATGATAGTCTTGGAAATAGGATGGACATAAGGTATAGGGAATTGGGATAGATAGAACGAAACATTTCTTGGAGACAGGTTTGTCAGACTTTGCAGTGCTGAGGCTGTGAAAATTATACCTCTGAGATTATCTAAATTCAGCAAAGGTCTGCCAAAGATAATTTAGTGTACATTCCTCTGGTGACAAAATGTCAGAGCTTCCCTTCACACTGTGGGGCTTCAAATGGTTACAGATGTGCCAACACAGCAATCCTTTCAGCCTTCAGTGCTTGCATAAGCCTGGGACAATGGAACTTATAAGTCATATCCTTCATTCTTGAGCTGGCCCTGCCACTTTACTTCAGGTTGCCTGAATGATCTTTTAAGTCTTATATATGTTTTTGTAAAAGGTGGACAAGATGACTTCTTGAGGTTCTTTCTCTTAAAATCAAGCCTGTCTACTTGCTCTCCTCCACTGTGCTAATTAATTCCTAGTCTTAAGGGCTCCTTGGTGGCTCAGACAGTAAAGAATCTGCCAGGCATTCAGGAGACCCGGCTTCAATCCCTGGGTTGGGAAAATCCTCTGGAGAAGGGAATGGCTATTCACTCCAGTACTCTTGCCTGGAGAATTTCATGGACAGAGGAGCCTGGTGGGCTACAGCCCTTGGGGTCACAAAGTGTCAGACACAAGTGAGCGACTAACACTTTCACTTTATGGCTTTTATGTATAGGATGTTCTCCTCCTTCCAAACTATTAGGTGCAAATATTTCTTAAAACACAAGAAGTATGAACCATAATGAAAAGACTGCTAAATGAATGATATTAAAACTTACAACTTCTGTTCAAAGAGAGACACTAAAAACAAAGTGAAAAGATTCATCTTAGGCTGGGGAAAATCCATGAGAATAAAAGACAAACTAATTTTAAAAAAGGACAAATAAAGAAACAGTTTCTGGAGAAGGCAATGGCAACCCACTCCAGTACTCTTGCCTGGAGAATCCTGGGGATGGAGAGGCCTGGTGAGCTGCCGTCTATGGGGTCACACAGAGTCGGACACGACTGAAGCAACTTAGAAGCAGCAGCAGCAGCAAAGAAACAGTTTACCAAATGGGAAACCAAACAGGAAACCAAGAAGGTCAACAAGCATCTGTAAGGTGCTTAACATTGCTCATCAAATTAAAAACAATAGTGAGATTCCAATTCATGTTATAATACTGTAAAATTGATCATCCTAAAAGTAGATGAGGATGTGGAGAAAGTTCTGTATTGATGAGAACAGATTAGAGGACAATTTGATAGTAGCTGGTAAGTTTGAAGATGTAGGCACAGAAATTTCACTTCTAGGTCTCTATTTTAGAGAACATTTTACACCTATGCAAAAGGATGTTTATTTAGCAAAGTTATAAAGACTGGTATAACTTTTCTTTAAACATACATGCTCAGTTACTTCAGTCATGTCCAACTCTTTGCAAGCCTATGGACTGTAGCCTGTCAGGCTCCTCTGTCCATGGGATTTTCCAGGCAAGAATACTGTAGTGGGTTGCCATCAGACTAACAGAATAACCCTTAAAATGAATGAACTAGATCCAAGTGTATCAACATATATAAATATAAAAACAATGAAAAATGAAAAAAGGCAATCAGAAAATTATATATACTACAAGATCCTATTTACTCAAAATTTAAAGGCTCACAAAATGAATTTTTTAAAAATGTTTAACACATGCTGTTAAACTGCATAGCCATGCATGGGAATGATACACAGAAATTTTTTAGCAGTGTTTACCTTTGGGGAGGGAGAGGACAGGAGGATGGGTATTAGCTGGAATTAGAGAATCTCATTAAAAAATGAAATGTAAAGAAAATGTCAAAGTTAATATAAAATTAATTATTTTGTTGAGCATCTTACTAATATCTTTTACAATTTTCTGTACATTTAAAAGTTTCAATCAAATATCTTTTAGATGAATGAGAGAAATCCAAGCTCAGTCTTAATAAATTTCATTGATTATATATCCACAGATATCTATCTAGATATATATTCATGTCAGTATATATCTTTGTATTGTATCTGTGACACTCTATTTGATAATGTTTCCTTTTCCCATCAAATTAGGGGAAATTTGATCTTTTAAGGGATGACATTGATTTCTGTTTCTTTTCTGCCTTTTGCAGTGACTAGAACTGCACTAGGCATCTTGTATGTATGTAACAAATAGCTGTCAACTGATTGCAAAATTGCATTCACTGAACTGGAAATCCTCCCATGGTAAATTAGTAAGGCAGCATTTGCAAACTTTCCCCATACCAAAGAAACAAATATGTTTCTGTATTGCAAAGATTCTTTTTAACTTTCCCCTTTTATCCTGTCCTTGTTTCTTTCTCCCCTTCCCTCAACCATTTCTCCTCCTGTTCCCCACAAAATTCTTCTAAAACCACCAAAATCAAGCAAAGCAAGGTTTCATTACAAATAAAGATGTTATTTACAGCCACCCCAAACCTCTATGTTCCATCCTCCAGCTAAATGGGTCAATGCTCTTGGGATGAGGATAAAGGAAACTCATAAATGTTGGTTTTGATCCAGAGGCATGTCAGATCCCAGATCGGATGTCTTTGCCAAAGGGAAACAGTGGTTATAAAAAAAAAAAAACGCTCTAAATTCAGCATCTCTCATTTTCTGACTATAGAAGCTAAAAAACTTTATTGACTATCAAAGAGAAATAATTTTTTAGAAAAAATGACTACAGATGATCCAAACATGTCTGCATGGAGGTAATATATTGCTGATAGATTTTCAAATATTCCAATGTATAATCTATTTTTTTGAGATCTACATTTTATTTTAAAGAGCTGGTAAGTTGTTTTCTGTAAAGTGGATCAAAAACTTCTGAGAAAATAAGAATCAATTTGGGAATCCTCTAGTGTTTCTGGATTCAACCCCCAGGAAAAACTCATTGGGACACAAGTACACAAGTTTTCATGTTATTCCAGGGAGACTGTGGAGCTGCTGAAGCTTATCCATGGATCTTCTTATTCTATAGACCCCAAGTCAGCATACTGGTCCCAAACACTTCCTAATAGTTCCAGTATCTGCCTAGAAACAAGCCCACATAATGATTTCTTATTACTAGATATGAACTTGTGAGATTTTAATGAATTGTTGATGATTAACTGAAAAATGTTGAATAACACCATCATTTATCTCAAACTGACCTGCAGTTTTAAAGTATAGAATTCCCTAGAAACAAAATTCTACAGATAATTCTGAAAATTACATAAGGAAGGGGAATCATGGATTCTTTTCAACTATACTTCTAATCTTTAAAACTTCATTTCTGTTTACTATTAAGGCAATTTTACCAAAATAGAAACACTGCATTGAGTTCTTTTAGGCTCATTGCCTGATTTTACTTAGACTTGGAATGCAAGATAATTAGCAATATTGAATGTGAATGAAGCCAACATAGAGGAAAATAACTGGCTTTTAATTGTAATATCACTGTTTCTTTGGTTGAGGTCTCTAATTTAATGCAGTTAATGTGGCTATGTTAGTTATTCTTATAGTGGAAACAATCAATCCTTCCCTGGTCATATGTCAGCATCATCAGCACCCTCTTATTGCTCTTCATCTTCTGGGGGAACATTTCTCTTAACCTCTGGCTCCTCCCATCTACTTTTCTACAAAGGAATCCCCCCTGAACTCTTTCTATCTTTTCTAAATGGCTTTCTGGTTTCTCATTTACTTTAACACAGATCTTTGACTCTCTGGTCTCTTATTTAACATAGTCTATGGAACAGTTCTCCTGGTTTGTCCCTTCTAATCAAGATCATTTGACCAGTGAGTGTATGTGTATAACCTTGGGCTTATATGTAGTATAAACCATTTAAAGGCCAATATCATCTTATATTACAATAAAGTCAAAGAGATCAAAAAATTAAGCATGTGGAGAGATATGGACCATATGGCTGGTATCTGTAAGTAGCTGAGGTCTATATAAGAGAAACATGAAAAGTGGTGCGGAAAACCCTTGGTGTGGTGATGGGTGTAAAAGCTTGAACTCCTGTTTACTACTCTCTTTTATCTTCTAAAGATCGTTAGCATGTATATTATCATGCTTCTTTCCTTAGGAGTTGTCACCTATCAGTGATGAAAGTGATGCCAATAATGTATGACTAACCTTCATTGAGTACTTATATGTTAAATACTTTGTGATTAGATTCTCATTTAATCTTCACAATAATTCTATAAATAAGCATAAAACTGCTGTTTACCTATGCTCCATGACTAAAGAAGTAATCCCTGCTGAAACTTGGGTTTAGACGTATACTCTGAGGACATAGTTCATGCTCTTACTTGCTAAGCTCTATTGTCTTCCACATGGGAAATTAAGTCCAATTGTTCTGCTTGCACTTTCTTTCTTTTTGCATTCTCCATTTAGTCTGGCTTCTGATGGAGTCTTATCCAGTTATGGATTTCAATTCCAGCTATATTTTGATAATCTCAAGATCACTTCTCCAGTTAGGATCTCCTCCCTTGAGCTCTAGACTGCTGTACTGACAATTCCAATTCAGATTTCTAACAGGCATTTCAAATTAATCATATAAAAAATAAACTCTGAGTTTCTTGCCTCAATCCTTCTCCTGCAGGTTTTATTATCCGATGAAATGGCAACTCTATTTAAATAATTGTTCAAACCAAAAAATGATAACATGATTTTTAACCAAGCCTTTTTAAATATTCATTTTTATTTTTATTGAAATATAGTTGATTTACAATGTTGTGTTAGTTTCAGGTGTACAGCTTAAGTGATTCAGATATATACACACACACATATACATATATGTTGAATATATGTGTATATATTCCTTTTCAGATTCTTTTCCTTTAAAGAGTATTACAAAATATTGAGTATATGTTCCTGTGCTATACAGTAGGTCTTTGATGGCTATGTATTTTATATATAGTAGTTTGGATCAACTAATCCCAAACTCCCAATTTATCCCTCCCTTTGTTCCCCCTTTGGTAACCATAAGTTTGTTTTCTACGTATGTAGGCCTAGTTCTGTTTTGTACGTAAGTTCATTTGCATCCTTTTGTTTTTAAGATTCCACGTGTAAGCAGCATCATATTTTTGTCTTTCTCTGTCTGGCTTACTTCACTTAATATGCTCATCTCTAGGTCCATTCATGTTGCCAAAATAGTATTTCAGAATATGTCTAGAATTTGAGCATTTTCCCACATCCATTGCTAACCCATTAGTCCTGCCCATTATTGTCCTTGCTTAGATGACTACAATGTCCTCCTACCCCATTTCTATACAACATTTTTGCCCAGATGGACTATACAGAATCCAGAAGGAATCTTTTAAAGCAAGTCATACCACTCCTACTTAAAAATCCCTTTAACGCAAAAAGCAGGGCATAACCATCTCATTCAGACCTGGACCCTGTCATCATAACCAAACCTCTTCCTCAAAGTCTGACACACTCGAATCCCCTTAACCTGCTGTATTTTTCTCCATAGCATAAAATACTGTATTTTTAAACTATGTATGTACTTGTATCTCCCCAATTAAAATGTAAGTTCCATTATGACTGTCATATCCCTGGTACCTGGAAGCCTGCCTGGCACATATTTGTTGAATGAATTAATGAATTTACACTTTCACTAGCAGCATATGAGAGAGCCCATGTCACCAACTCCTTCCCCCAAAATATGTATTCCTTCATAAAGACTTTTTTGGCTGCACTGAGTCTTTGCTGTGTGCAGACTTTCTCTAGTTGCAGCAAGCAGGGGTTACTCTTTGTTGTGGTGTGCAGGCTTCTCATTGCAGCGGCTTCTCTTGTTTTCTCCTACTGAAACACAGGCTTCAGTAGTTGCAGCATGTGGGCTCAGGAGTTGTGGCTTGCTGGCTCTAGGGTGCACGGGCTTAGTTACGGTGGCACAGGAGCTCATTAGTTGTGGCTCTTGGGCCCTAGAGCATGTGGGCTTCAGTAGCTGCAGCCCATGGGCTCTAGAACACAGTCTCAGTAATTGTGTATCGGTGTAGTTGTTCTGCAGCCTGTGGAATCTCCGAGACTAGGGATTGACCTGTGCTCCCTGCACTGGCAGGCAGATTCTTATCCACTGTGCATCAGGGAAGACTTGAAACATATATTTTTTTAAATTACTTTTTAATAAACTGTGAAATTCACTACAGAAAGCAATTTTCTGTATTAAAGCAATGAAGTGAGATAACTATATGAAGTAACTTATTTTTGACCCGACATCTATTAGGGTATGGTTTTCCCTTGTGGTTCAGCTGATAAAGAATCCGCATGCAATGTGAGAGACCTGGGTTTGATCCCTGGCTTGGGAAGATCGCCTGGAGAAGGGAAAGGCTACCCACTCCAGAATTCTGGCCTGGAGAATTCCATGGACTGTGTAGACACAAAGAGTTGGACATGACTGAGCCACTTTCACTATTAGCATATATGCACTAAACTCTCACACATAATAAAGTGTGGAGAAATTGAAGCACACGATATTTTTTTGAAGTTCAATGGTGTTCCTGTCAGTTGCTGGTGATTTTACCTGCTGCTGTTTTTATATCTATGCTCTGGATTGCCCAGGCCTCTCATTATCCTACCACTCCAACAGGAGCATAGATATTTAAAGTGACTGGAATCTGTTTGATACTAATCTGCAAAGAAGTCTCCATTTTGATTCTTCTTGAAGTCTACTTTCCTATCTAATAAAAGAGGGACTTTTATTAGAATATTAAAGAGAACAGAGAAACCTGAGCACTAATGATAATACACTCCCTAATGTTCATAAGTAGCTTTCTCTAAGAAAAGGAAAGATATACCCATTGGAATGCAGAGTTCCAAAAAATAACAAGGAGAGATGAGAAAGCCTTCCTCAGTGATCAGTGCAAAGAAATAGAGGTAAAACAATAGAATAGGAAAGACTAGAGATCTCTTCAAGAAAATTAGAGATACTAAGGGAACATTTCATGCAAAGATGGGCAAATAAAGGACAGAAATGGTATGGACCTAACAGAAGCAGAAGATATTAAAAAGAGGTGGCAAGAATACACAGAAGAATTATACAAAAAAAGATCTTCATGACCCAGATAACCACAATATTGTGATCACTCACCTAGAGCCAGACATCCTGGAATGTGAAGTCCCGTCGTCATTAGGAAGCATCATTACCAACAACGCTAGTGGAGGTGTTGGAATTCCAGTCGAGCTAGTTCAAATCCTAAAAGATGATGCTGTAAAAGTGCTGCACTCAATATGCCAGAAAATCAGGAAAACTCAGAAGTGGCCACAGGACTGGAAAAGTTTCATTTTCATTCCAGTCCCAAAGAAAGACAATGCCAAAAAATGTTCAAATTACAACACAATTGCACTCATCTCCCACGCTAGTAGAGAAATGCTCAAAATTCTCCAAGCCAGGCTTCAACATTACATGAACCTTGAACTTCTAGATATTCAAGCTGATTTAGAAAAAACAGAGGAACCAGAGATCAAATTGCCAACATCCGTTGGATCATTGAAAAAGCAAGAGAGAGTTCCAGAGAAACACCTACTTCTGCTTTTTTGACTATACCAAAACCTTTGACTGTATGGAATACAACAAACTGGAAAATTCTTCAAGAGATGGGAATATCAGACCACCTGACCTGTCTCTTGAGAAATCTGTATGCAGCTCAGGAAGCAACAGTCAGAACTGGACATGGAACAACAGACTGGTTCCAAATCAGGAAAGGAGTAAGTCAAGGCTGCATATTGTCACCCTGCTTATTTAACTTATATGCAGAGTACATCGTGTGAAATGCTGGGCTGGATGAAGCACAAGCTGGAATCAAGATTGCTGGGAGAAATATCAATAACCTCAGATATGCAGATGACACCACCCTTACGGCAGAAAGTGAAGAAGTAAAGAGACTCTTGATGAAAGTGGAAGAGGAGACTGAAGAAGCTGGCTTAAAACTCAACATTCAGAAAACAAAGATCATGGCATCTGGTCCCATCACTTCATGGCAAATAGATGGGGAAACAGTGTAAACAGTGACAGACTTTATTTTGGGGGGTCCAAAATCACTGCATATGGTGACTACAGCCATGAAATTAAAAGATGCTTACTCTTTGAAAGAAAAGCTATGACCAACCTTGTAGCATATTAAAAAGCAGAGACGTTACTTTGCCAACAAAAGTACATCTAGTCAAAGCTATGGTTTTTCCGGTAGTCACGTATGGATGTGAGAGTTGGACTATAAAGAAAGCTGAGCACCAAAGAATTGATGCTTCTGAACTGTGGTGTTAGAGAAGACTCTTGAGAGTCCCTTGGACTGCAAAGAGATCCAACCAGTCCATTCTAAAGGAGATCAGTCCTGAATATTCATTGGAAGGACTGATGTTGAAGCGGAAACTCCAATAATTTGGCCACCTGATGCGAAGAACTGACTCATTTGAAAAGACTCTGATGCTGGGAAAGATTGAAGGCAGGAGGAAAAGGGGATGAGATGGACAGAGGATGATATGGTTGGATGTCATCACTGACTCAATGGACATAAGTCTGAGTAAACCCTGGGAACTGGTGATGGCAGGGGGGCCTGGCGTGCTGTAGTCCATGGAGTTGCAAAATGTCAGATACCACTGAATGACTGAATTAAACTGAACTGACTGAAGGTCAGTTTTTCTTGTATTCTCTTTAAAGTAACCAACCTACACAGTTGTGAAGAGGGAGTGAAGTTTTTTAAAACAAGAAAGAAAAAATGTAATACCTGCAAAATTAGGCCCTATTGAAAAAGTAATGAGAATAAAATTATCAGTTTAGTTCAGTCGCTCAGTCGTGTCCGACCCTTTGCAACCCCATGAACTGCAGCATGCCAGGCCTCTCTGTCCGTCACCAACTCCCAGAGTCCACCCAAACCCATGTCCATTGAGTCAGTGATGCCATCCAACCATCTCATCCTCTGTCGTCCCCTTCTCCTCCTGCCCTCCATCTTTTCCAGCATCAGGGTCTTTTCAAATGAGTCAGCTTTTCATATCAGGTGGCCAAAGTATCGGAGTTTCAGCTTCAACATCAGTCCTTCCAATGAACACCCAGGACTGATCTCCTTTAGGATGGACTGGTTGGATCTCCTTACAGTCCAAGGGACTCTCAAGAGTCTTCTCCAACACCACAGTTCAAAACAATCAATTCTTTGGCGCTCAGCCTTCTTCACAGTTCAACTCTAACATCCATATATGACCATAGGAAAAACCATAGCCTTGACTAGACGGACCTTTGTTGGCAAAGTAATGTCTCTGCTTTTGAATATGCTGTCTAGGTTGGTCATAACTTTCCTTTCAAGGAGTAAGCGTCTTTTAATTTCATGGCTGCAGTCACCATCTGCAGTGATTTTGGAGCCCTCAAAAATAAAGTCAGCCACTGTTTCCCCATCTATTTGCCATGAAGTGATGGCATTGGATGCCATGATCTTAGTTTTCTGAAAGTTGAGCTTTAAGCCAACTTTTTCACTCTCCTCTTTCACTTTCATCAAGAAGCTCTTTAGTTCTTCTTCACTTTCTGCCATAAGGGTGGTGTTATCTGCATATCTAAGGTTATTGATATTTCTCCCAGCAATCTTGATTCCAGCTTGTGCTTCTTCCAGCCCAGTGTTTCTCATGATGTACTCTGAATATAAGTTAAATAAGCAGGGTGACAATATACAACCTTGACATTCTCCTTTTCCTATTTGGAACCAGTCTGTTGTACCATGTCCAGTTCTGACTGTTGCTTCCTGACCTGCATGCAGATTTCTCAGGAGGCAAGTCAGGTGGTCTGGTATTGCCATCTTTTTAAGAATTTTCCACAGTTTATTGTGATCCACACCATCAAAGGCTTCGGTATAGTCAATAAAGCAGAAATAGATGTTTTTCTGGAACTCTCTTGCTTTTTCCATGATCCAGCAGATTTGGATAATTCTTTTAAAAAAATATTGCCTTTTTACCATATGTGAATGTGCTAGGCACTAAATTCACTCCATGCCTCATGGGGCTGATAATCTAGTTGAGGAGACAAAGAAAAACACAAAGTTATACCAATAATTGATTTAAATTAAAATAAATCACATTGATTTACAGGTTTCACTGTTATTGGCTCTACTGGTAACTTATGTTCTGAAATTTGTATTATATGTAATTCTGAATGAAAAGACTGAATTATGAAATTATGAATTTTGAATTTTGAAATTTATCTGTAACTTAAAAATCTATCTGTAACTTAAAACTGAAAAATTTAAATAGGCATACTTGAATAGAATGTAATGAAAAGTGTTACTATTGTTACTTCCTAGATCAGCTATAGACTTATGAAATATCAACACAGGGGGAAGGTGAAAATTCTGTCCATTGTGCTATTAGAAAAAAACACCATGATTATAAACATTGCTTCCTCAGGTCTTTTCTAGCCTAGTTCCTAAAGCAATTTCTTTCCCTTGTTCTTTGTATCAATAGTCTGTTTCATTCCAGATGATAATCATAATGTCTGATCATTATTATATACACATGTATGTTATGTGCATGGATACCCACACATTAATAGCAGATTATTTACTTTTTGCTTTGTTTATTTTTTACTTTGGAAAAGGAAATGGCAACCCATTCCAATACTCTTGGCTGGAAAAATCCCATGGACAGAGGAGCCTGCTGGGCTATAGTCCATGGGTCACAAGAGTCAGACACAACTTAGTGACTAAACCACCACCACTTGTCAGTTATTGCCCTGTATTAAGAGTATCCATTTCTCAAAAGCAGGCTCTTTGGCTATTTTGTTCTCCTCTGTGTTTCTATAATGGAGAACAGAAGTTGGCATGTAGCTAATGTTTAATTTTTTTTTTCAGTAGATGAATTATAATAAAGATATCCAACAATCCTACTGCTGGGCATGCACACCAAGAAAACTAGATTTGAAAGAGACACATGTACCCCAATGTTCATTGCAACACTGTTTATGATAGCAAGGATATGGAAGCATCCTAGATGTCCATCAGCAGATAAATGGATAAGGAAGTTGTGGTACATATGCACAATGGAATATTACTCAGCTATAAAAATAATCCATTTGAGTCAGTTCTAATGCAGTGGATGAAACTGGAGCCTATTATACAGAATGAAATATGTCAGAAAGAGAAACACTAATACAGTATATTAATGTTATATATGGAATTTAGAAAGATGATAACAATGATCCTGTATGCAAAGCAGCAAGAGACACAAATGTAAAGAACAGACTATTGAACTATGTGGGAGAAGGCGAGGTTGGAAAGTTATGAGAGAATAGGATTGAAACATGTATATTACCATATGTAAAATAGATGACCAGTGCAAGTTTGATGCATGAAGCTGGACACTCAAAGCCAGTGCACTGGAATACCCAGAGGGATGGAGTGGGGTGGGAGGTGGGGTTCAGGATGGGGGCTGCACAAGTATGCCCATGGCTGATCCATGTCAATATGTGGCAGGGGTAACCACAGTGTTGTGAAGTGATTGTCCTTCAATTAAAATAAATAAATAAAAATTTTAAAAGATATATAGCAAGTTTATTATGTCAGATTCCTACTGTGTATACATTTTATTGAATGTGTGTCAAATATCAAGTGCTCAGTGCTTTCAAGTTATTTATTTCTTATGAAACATAGTATACAAAAGAATTCCTAAGCATTTACCAGAGTAAATGCCTATCCACCACACTTAATCCTACGGATCGGTCAGCACCTGTGCAGGATATGTTGGGAAAAGTAATTACTTGGTTTTAAACAGTGCGTAAGACGATTAAAAGGTCTTTAAAAAATTTTTATCCACAATTCTAAACAATTACATATTAAATCATTGCTTTCAGTGCAAATTAGCTTGAAGCTATATGTTTGATCAGTGTGCCTTATATAAACAAACACAAAAATAAAAGAAGTTAATTGTAACCTGTTTGCTTGCTGTACAGAACACATTTCAGATATGAAATACACTAATGGAAAAATGTGATTGGTGAAGAAGGAGCCAGTTGAAAATGCTTGAATAATGGTCAGTGACACTGGATCCTTGTTCATGTTACACGAGGCCATGGGTGCTCCTGACCTACGGAACCTGAGTAAAGGCAGGCTCAGGAGGCTGAGTCTTTGCAGGTGAGCCCTTGTTAAAGCTTGTCAAGACGCGTGCATCCACACAGCAGTTAGAGAGCCCAGGATCTAAAAAAATGCCAAACATACATGGCTCAGGGTATTATATGGTGACACTGCCTTCATAAATTAAGGGAAGGGGTAGGGGTGGGGAGACTACTGTCATTTGAAAAGAAAATAGCAATTTTTTCTAAGTACTTTTAATATAGCAAATATAGCTTATAAACTCAACCTGTATTATTTATAAAGAATTCTTTCTTTCCAGAAATATTGATATGCATGTAAGGATTCCCTAATTAGGATGGTTTGCTAGGAGGGTCGGAGAAGGCAATGGCAACCCACTCCAGTACTCTTGCCTGCAAAATCCCATGGATGGAGGAGCCTGGTAGGCTATAGTCCATGGGGTCGCTAAGAGTTGGACACGACTGAACAACTTCACTTTCCCTTTTCACTTTCATGCATTGGAGAAGGAAATGGCAACCCACTCCAGTGTTCTTGCCTGGAGAATCCCAGGGACGGGGGAGCCTGGTGGGCTGCCGTCTATGGGGTCACACAGAGTCGGACACAACTGCCGCGACTTAGCAGCAGCAGCAGCAGCTAGAAGGGTACACTATAAGTGTTTATAATAGACACTTATACTATAAAATAAGATTATATTCATTATATTCAAGTTTCTAAGAACCTTCCTATTATGGAAAATTTTTCACAAGGATAAAGTAGAGCTGTACTATTTCTTTCTTTTTTTTTTACAGGTTTACCAAACCATGCTCCTTATCACATTATCTGTCATTCATTAGTAGATTTCCCTTAGTTGAGGCAAGGGAGTGGTATGAAATTATGACAGTCATTCATTATTGGAGGCAAAATAAATTTGTAAAAGCATTTTGCGAAGTGATTTCCCCATAGATATCAAGAACCATGCAAAGGCCTTCTGACCCTCTGGGGATTTTAGGAGGGGGAAAAAAAAAGGAAAAAGTGAGAGATATAAAGACATGCACTTGGGGATTATCTGTGATGGCGAAAATTTGAATCCTCCTAAATACCCAACACTAGGGAATGAAATGGCAACCCACTCTAGTATTCTTGCCTAGAAAATTCCATGGATGGAGGAGCTTTGTGGGCTACAGTCCATAGGGTCGCAAAGAGTCGGAAACGGCTGAGCAACTTCACTCACTCAACTCAGGGAATGACACATCCATTTAAAAGGGTATTACCCAGCCATTAAAATGATTATTTTATTGTGGATGTGCTCAGTCATGTCAAACTCTTTGCAGCCTCATCGACTATAGCTCACCAGGCCCCTCTGCCCATGGAATTTTCCAGGCAAGAATATTGGAGCAGGGTGCCATTTCCTACTGCAGGGTATCTTCCCAACCCAGAGATCGAACCCGCATCTCTTGCATTGGCAGGAAGATTCTTAACGACTAGTGCCACTTGGGAAGCCCAATTACTTTATTAAATATCAAATAGCTGAACTATTTCTTAATGTCATAGACTTACTCATGTTCCAAAGCATTTGTATCACTTTGTGCCTGTTTTCCTGAAAGCAAAACTTTATATTCTAAACCTGCATGTAAGTTAAATAAGTAACAAATATTCCAAAAGAGAACTTTTAAACAAGTATATAGATATTTATGTGGCAATAGTAGCAGTTTGTTTATAATACCTAAAAAACCCTGAAAACAAGTGTCAAATATTTATTCTCTATAGAATATATATATACACACATTATATATGTGTATGTAATATATACACACTACAACTTCTTTATCCATTCATCTGTTGATGGACACTTAGGTTGCTTCCATATATTTGTGATTATAAACCATGCTGCTATGAACATTGAGCTGCTTACGGTAGTTCTGCTTTTAGTTGTTAAGAAACTTCCATTGTTGTTCAGCTGCTAAGTCGTGTCCGACTCTTTGTGACCCCATGAACTGCACCACCCTGATTTCTTATCCTTCACTATCTCACAGAGTTTGCTCAAACTCATGTCCATTGAGTTGATAATTCCATCCAACCATCTCAGTCTCCATACTATTCTCTGTAACAGTTGGACCAATTTACATTCCTACCAACAGTGTACATGGGTTCCCTTTTCTCCATTTCTTGCTGACATTTGTTATTTGTGTTCTTGGAGAAGGCAATGGCACCCCACTCCAGTACTCTTGCCTGGAAAATCCATGGACGGAGGAGCCTGGTAGGCTGCAGTCCCTGGGGTCGCTAAGAGTCAGACACGACTGAACGACTTCACTTTCACTTTCCACTTTCATGCATTGGGGAAGGAAATGGCAACCCACTCCAGTGTTCTTGCCTGGAGAATCCCATGGATGGAGAAGCCTGGTAGGCTGCAGTCCATGGGGTTGCACAGAGTTGGACATGACTGAAGCCACGCAGCAGCAGCAGCAGGAAGCAACCTAGATGCCCATCAGCAGAT
>NW_011494614.1:3851527-3865855 GCF_000754665.1 Bison bison bison | reverse complement strand
GCCATCTCATCCTCTGTCGTCCCCTTCTCCTCCTGCCCCCAATCCCTCCCAGCATCAGAGTCTTTTCCAATGAGTCAACTCTTTGCATGAGGTGGCCAAAGTACTGGAGTTTCACCTTTAGCATCCTTCCTTCCAAAGAAATCCCAGGGCTGATCTCCTTTAGAATGGACTGCTTGGATCTCCTTGCAATCTAAGGGACTCTCAAGAGTCTTCTCCAACACCACAGTTCAAAAGCACAGTTCATATGGTTGCACGACTGAGCAACTTCACTTTTACTTTTCTCTTTCATTTCATGCATTGGAGAATTGCAGTTAAATGGCAACCCACTCCAGTGTTCTTGCCTGGAAAATCCCAGGAATGAGGGAGCCTGGTGGGCTGCCATCTATGGGGTCACACAGAGTCAGAAACAACTGAAGTGACTTAGCAGCAGATGACAGTCACTGTGACAGGTGAGGTGATATCTCATTGTGGTTTTGATGTATATTTCCCTAAGGTTTAGTGATGTAGAGCATCTTTTTATGTGCCTGTTGGCCATCTGTATTTCCTTTTTGGAAAAACATCTATTCAGTTCTTCAGCTTATTTTGGAAATTTTTTTTTAATGTTTAGGTATATTCTATATTAGTCATGATTTCCAGTGAAACAGACTATGTACACATATATATTTATTTATACAAGATATATATTTTAAAGAATATGTGTGTTTATTAAAAGGAATTGGCTCAAAAAAAAAAAGCAAAGAAAAAAAGCAAAGAACTGGCTCACACAATTATGGAGGATGAGGAGTCCTATGAGATGTCCCAAGAATGCAGTTGGCAAGCTAGAAGCTCAGAATTGATGATGTAGTTCTGGTCTAAGTGCTTGAGAATTGGGAAAGCCAGTGGTGTAAGTTCCAGACCAAAAAGCAGCAGGCTCAAAAAAGAGCCAATGTTCAGTTCAAGCTCAAAGGCAGGGAAAGACTGAAGTTCCAGCTGAAACAGGCAGAAGGTGTTCCCTTTTACTCAGGCTTACAGGACTTCATCTGACTGGATGAGATCTGCCCACATAACGAAGGACAATCTGCCTTACTCAGTCTACCACATCAAATGTTGTTGGTTTTGATTTTTTTTAGTACCATTCATATCCAGTTTCTTTAAAAATTGAGATATAATTGGCATATAGCATTGTATTTGTTTTATATATTTATGTTTTATGTATTTATATGTTTTAATGATTTGATAGCTGTATGTAGCTAAAATTATTTCCACAATAAGCTTAATTCATCACCACATATAGTTACAATTTTTTTCTTGTAATGAGAACTTTTAAAATCTACTCTTAGCAACTTTGTTTCATCATTATATTGTACATTACATTCCCAGAACTTATTTATCTTATAACTGGAAGTTATAATAAACTAACTCGTATATTAATCTCATTTAGAAACACCGATACAGATACACCCAGAATGATGTTTAACCAAATGTCTGGGCACCTGATGGTCTGGTCAAACTGACACATACGTTTAACCATCAAAACTCCTCAGTTCAAATACTTTCTCAGAGAAGCCCTTCCAGGCTCTCTAGTCAAATACAGTCCATCTTCCTTCCTTAGTTGCCCAGAAAATCATTATTCTGCTTTGTATTCTTTAGAGTTCTTACCATTATCTGAAGTTACTTTGTTTTAAAATAAATTTTATTGATGTAGGAAATGCTAATAACACAATGCTAAGTATTAAAACCAAGATGCAAAATATGCATAATTATTTCAATTAATAGTAACCATTTTATGTACTCACAGAAGCATAGAAAAAAGACTGAAAATATTTCAAAATGAGTGTTTTATCTTTATGGTGGTATTCTGGGAAACTTTTGTTTTTATTATGTTCTTCTGTATTTTCCATTTATATTATAGTAACATTTTTTTTCTGTTAATAATAGTTTAAGTTTAAAAAGATGTTCGTGCTTTGTGTCTCTAAAATGATCTTTCTTATACATGTATTTATATAGAATACTATTTAGCAAGCACATAATAAGAGGTTACATCATTAGTTAGAAAAAAATGAAAATATGAGAAACAAAGACCTGATTTTGATAACTCTTTTCAAAATAAGAGGTTGATGAAAGGCATAATTATAGTACCATATTTAATATTCCATAAGCAATTTTGAATATATTTTTGGAATTTATAATTACATGAATCATTAAAACATTTAAAAAGATATACTTTACCTACCAATTAATTTACTCTCTGTTATTAAACATGTCTTACAGAAGAGCAGCTGCCTATAATTCATAATCAAAGAAGTATAGTTGTACTTTAGAATACTAATCAACTTTTATCATTTATAATAGTTGGATGAATAAAAAATAAATTAAGAATAGAAAAACCTATTTTACAAGTTAAAAAGTTAATAAAAAATTTATAAATAGGTTCATCAAGGTTAGGTTGAGTCAAGCCCACCCAAAATAAACATTTTCAAGCTAGTGATTCCCAAATCAGTTGAAAATTTGCATTCTCATACCTAATTAATGCATGATAAAGTATATGTCAGGAAATTGTTCCTTTGATTTTCAAGACAGTTATACAAGTAAGTAAGTATGTATTTCAGTTTTGGAAACAGCAAAAGATTTTGACCACTTTTCTATACTGATCCTCAGAATGACTAGATATTTCTAGTTTAAATTTAGTTAAGCTGAATTTTAGATCTTTTAGACCTCTGTTTTCTGGCTCATAGTCCATATAATAAATGCCAGAGGGGCAACACATGTATGAGTCTCAATACCTTCCACTTATTAGGTAGTTAGAATAGGAAAAAGGAGTCCAGAATGACAGTGGCTAAAAGACAAAGAAGGGAAAAGCCCATGAAAACAGAAGAAAGGAAGGTCTGAGGACTGGAGTGAGAACCTGAGGTGAAGCAAACAGCCCTCCTGGCTAGCCCAATTTACATAGGGCACGCTCAGGGGGAGGAGAGAAACATATAAAAAGAGGAGCCAAAATTGAGCTTGCTTGGCACCATATATGTGGGGGGACTTTGTAATTTCCTCGGTTCTGTCTCATCACAGCAAAAATTTGAAGCAACCCATGGACAGCTCAGTTTTATTTGGCAAGCAAAGGAAAATACATCGTGAGGTGTAAGGGCAGGCTGATCCAAAAGACAGGAAAAGAGAGAGCGAGCTCAAAAGAGAGGGCTGTTTCCTTCACCTCAGGTTCTCACCCTGGTCCTCGGACCTTCCTTTGTTCTATTTTCATGGACTTTTCCCTTCCTTGTCTTTTAGCCAGAGCCATTATGGACTCCCTTTTCCTATTCTAACTACCTAACACACTGATGCTCTGACCTTAAGGCTAAGGAAGTTGGCTTTGCTATTGTGACAGCTGCACAGCCTGGTTTCTGCTATGCTGAGTGGGTAATGGACAGGGAGGGAAAATGAAAGATACCCAGAGCAGTACTTTCATCCACCTTCAGAGGCCAGGAGTATCTTGAGATAGATATAAACTGACAAGGGGACAGGAAGAGAGGAAGATGGGCGGGTATTGATTGAGATGGTTGAGGGGGAATTGAGAGAGGGACTAGAGAATGGGGGAGGGGGGCAGGGATATGTTGAGCCACATAAGAATCAGAAGGAAAGAAGGTGGTGAAAGGGGATTTTAAGAGAGTCGGTTGTATGAGATGAATGGTCCGCCATAGTACTTTCCAAGACAATTCAATAGACGTTAGAATTTCTTATAATGCAGTTTTTAGAATGTTTTGTTTCTTTGAATGTGATACATGTAAGAAGTGGGACAAACTGGGCCTTAATGTGTGAGAATAAGAGCTATGACCTCCATTCTACAAAGTTTGTATTAAGAGTTTTAAAACTTAAGTACTAAACCGATCATCTGGCATCCAAATCTTGAAATACTATCATCTCTACTTAACAGAGCTCAAATCTCACTACTTCTTGTCTCTTCTTCCATACTGTGGCAAAGCCTTGAACACGCTCCTTGGTACCCATCTTACTCTAATCTATAACAGTCAAAGTGCTTCTTTTAAAATGTAAGTCACATTATATTATTCCTCTATGACCCTCTAATAGCTTCTCATTAAATTCCTCATCAAGACTTCTAAGGCCTTCCATGAGATGCTTTCTTCTGACTTCTGCATTCTGATCTTCCTGTCATTTGTTTTCATACACCATCTCTGTCTAAAATAGGCCCCTGCCCCATCACCCCCTATTATTATTTTTATCCATTTTTTATTTATAGCACTCATCAGTACCTTAAATTACATCTTATAATTATCTCTTTAATAGTTCCTTGTCTGTATCCCCTTCTAGAGTGTAAGATCCATAAGGGTAAGAATATGTGCATAGCAGAGTCTCCCTCTCGACCAGTGTCTTTCATTCTGAAGTTGAATGGATGAATGAGTGATTAATTCATATCTAAGAAATTTTTCTGTCCACACATATTGTCAATGCCTACCATATGGAGGCACTGTGGTGGGTGCCAGGGGTATACAAAAGGCAAGGTAGATTCTACCTTGTCACAAGGGTCATCCTGCTAAAAAGCAAGATATTAAAAAATTTAAAAATAAACCACAAAAAATCAGTTACATGTGTCAGTTCAATTAGGTCACTAAGTTGTGCCCGACTCTTTGTGACCCTATGGACTGCAGCACACCAGGCTGCCCTGTCCATCACCAACTCCTGGAGCTTGCTCAAACTCATGTCCATTGAATCAGTGATGCCATCCAACTATCCCATCCTCTGTCGTCCCCTTCTCCTGCCTTTAATCTTTCCCAGCATCAGGGTCTTTTCCATTGAGTCAGTTCTTCGCATCAGGTGGCCAAAGTGTTGGAGCTTCAGTTACATGTATGCTGCTGCTGCTGCTAAGTCGCTTCAGTTGTGTCTGACTCTGTGTGACCCCATAGATGGCAGCCCGCCAGGTTCCCCCATCCCTGGGATTCTCCAGGCAAGAACACTGGAGTGGGTTGCCATCTCCTTCTCCAGTGCATGAAAGTGAAAAGTGTAGTGTCCAACTCTTAGTGACCCCATGGACTGCAGCCTACCAGGCCCCTCCATCCATGGGATTTTCCAGGCAAGAGTACTGGAGTGGGGTGCCATTGCCTTCTCCACAGTTACATGTATAAAGAATGCTAAAAAGAAAACGAAAATTAAACAAAGTGAATAGTTTAAGCTGAATATTAAACTCTTCCTTTAAATTTTAAGGATATAGTTAAAGCAGATTAAGTTTTCCTATTACATTTGCCATTTTTTTCTCTTTAGTGTTCCCTTTTAGGAAAAAAAGGAATAAATATACAGTGATGATATCAGGGAAAAATAAGAGAATCACAGCATGAAGACAAAATGTGGTGGAAGACTTTGTGAAAACAGGGAGACAGAAAATGAGAAGGTGATACATCACTGTGTGTAGGTGGGATGGTCTTCAATTTATCATTCTCCACATGCTTCATGGAAATACAGTTCAAGGACCTTAGTTTATGAAGTTCCCTACTGTTTGCCTCCAAAGTGGCCGTGATGTTAAATGCATTAACTAATGACTCCCAAATAATAACGTAATAACTTATTACATTTCATCATTTACTAAATGACTTGTAATATTTAACATAGTCATGATGAAGGTAAATAGTTCTCAGATAATTTTTAAAATATAAAAACTTTCATATATTAATATAAAAGTTTCAAAATATTTATGTCACTACCATTGCTACTCATGATTTCATTTCTGAACATCCCTCCCTCTCAAATTTTATTCTGAATTGGTTCAAAAATGAGATAAACCTCATCTGATATATTTATCTCCTACTTAGTCAGATGGTTTGCAAAAATATAACCAATTCTTAGGATTTTTAACTGAAAGTTGAATTAGAAAAATAAATGCATGCTTAAGAATAACCATGTATTATAATTATATAATATGCAATATGCATTTAAAAGAAAGTGATATATCTAATTTAATTTTGACAACTAAGTCTAAGTGAATTCTAGCAGTTCAGTGTGCCCTTGACAATGTTTGGGTGGCTGCTCTTGATCTATTTCCGGTTTTGCAGGAGGAAGCACTCGGCTACAAACTTTCAATCAGTATCTGACTTTTATTATTTAGGGCTTTGCTGCCCTTCCTGAAATTTTCTCTAGGTTTACTTTCCCTTTATCCTTTTTTTTTTTTTCCCCTGGGGTGACTTCTCTTACGTCTGCATCTCTACGTTTTGGAGGTTACCCATGCTTTGCATGCCTGGGCTGCTCTGCATCAGCCAAAGGGCTTCTGCATACTGTGCACTTCTTCATCCTGTTAGATTCTCAGCACCTGTACTACCTCTTGTGTGTGTGCATGTTTCATTCATGTCTGATTCTTTGCCATTCCATGGACTGTAGCCCACCAGGCTCCCCTGTCCATGGGATGCTCCAGGCAAGAATACGGGAGAGGGTAGCCAGTTTCCTTCTCCAGGGGATCTTCCTGACCCAAGGATCAAACCCGAGTCTTTCACACTGCAGGCAGATTCTTTACCGCCTGAGTCACCAGGGGACCCCATACTACCTCTCCCTTCCCATTAAAGCCATGCACATAGTACTTCTCTCCAGTAAGCCTCCAAGTCTAGAAGGTCTCTCTTTCTATATAGTCTCAGGGATAGTTCTGTCTTTTTCTGATGGTTTCCTCCAAGGGTGCTACCAGAACCGTATTTATTATGCATTAAAGAATTTATCATGTGTTAGACTCTATTCTATCTCAATTAATCCTCATAACAATCCTCTGAAGGAAGTATTATAATCAGCATTTACAAATAATTAGTTTTTCAATAATCATGGCTAAAAATGACGAGTAAAACTACACCAAGTGTCTTGGATAGCTGATGGAAGAAATGATTTAGCACTTCTAAGACATTTTGCTCAGTTTTTTTTCTTTTTTTCCTATTTGAACTTCTTAAACTTTGAGGATGTATGTTTTGAGAAAAACTAAAACATGAAAATAAACTTAATGAACCATGAAAACATAAATATTTTTGGCTTCTCTTCATTTTATATTTTATTTTACAGCATAGTAAAATTAAAGTTCTCATTAATTTAAAAGTCACACATTTCAAAACTAATGATGGAACTAGATTTAATATATTGGAGCAAATGAGTAAGAAAATGTAATTAAAACATATATACATTTAGGCAGCTATATAGACTGATTTGTTGGTATTATAATTATAAGTGATTATTAGACAAAAACATTTTTTAGAAAGACTGGACCACATGTAGGAAGGTTATTCAAAGTACAATAAACTGGAAAATTCTGAAAGAGATGGGAATACCAGACCACCTGACCTGCCTCTTCAAAAACCTGTATGCAGGTCAGGAAGCAACAGTTAGAACTGGACATGGAACAACAGACTGGTTCCAAATAGGAAAAGGAGTACGTCAAGGCTGTATATTGTCACCCTGCTTATTTAATTTATACGCAGAGTACCTCATGAGAAATGCTGGGCTGGAGGAAGTACAAGCTGGAATCAAGATTGCTGGGAGAAATATCAATAACCTCAGATATGCAGATGACACCACCCTTATGGCAGAAAGTACAGAAGAACTAAAGAGCCTCTTGATAAAAGTGAAAGAGGAGAGTGAAAAAGTTGGCTTAAAACTCAACATTCAGAAGACTAGGATCATGGCATCCGGTCCCATCACTTCATGGCAAATAGATAGGGAAACAGTGGCTGACTTTATTTTTCTGGGCTCCAAAATGACTGCAGACAGTGATTGCAGCCATGAAATTAAAAGACGCTTACTCCTTGGAAGAAAAGTTACGACCAACCTAGACAGCATATTAAAAAGCAGAGACATTACTTTGCCAACAAAGGTCCATCTAGTCAAGGCTATGATTTTTCCAGTGGTCATGTATGGATGTGAGAGTTGGACTATAAAGAAAGCTGAGCACTGAAGAATTGATGCTTTTGAACTGTGGTGTTCGAGAAGACTCTTGAGAGTCCCTTGGACTGCAAGGAGCTCAGTCCTGGGTATTCATTGGAAGGACTGATGTCAAAGCTGAAACTCCAATACTTTGGCCACCTGATGCGAAGAACTGACTCATTTTAAAAGACCCTGATGTTGGGAAAGATTGAGGGCAGGAGGAGAAGGGGATGACAGAGGATTAGATGGTTGGATGGCATCAATGACTCAATGGACATGGGTTTGGGTAGACTCCGGGAGTTGGCGATGGACAGGGAGGCCTGGTGTGCTGTGGTTCTATGGGTCGCAAAGAGTCAGACATGACTGAGCAACTGAACTGAACTGAACTGATTCAAAGTTCAGTGTGATTCCTACAGTAGAATTGGAGGATGCCGAATGTTTTAAAATTTATCCTTTCAATGTTTTACCATTATTAAAAATATTAACCTTAATGAATATAATTGAGTTTTCCCTCAGTAATGATTAAATAAGGTTAAAATTAAAACAAATTTTAAAAATGGAACGTATATAGTGCAAAAATATTTTGATATAGCAACTCCTATTTTTTTTCCTATACTTCTATAGCTTTCCTTTTTCAAGCAGTAATAAGAAGTAAGAATAACTGGTACTTGCTCTCCTTTGGGAAGAAATGACACAGCAGAAGTAGCTGGTGAGGCAAATTTTTGACCTTCGAAACTAAAAAGCCAAGGACCAAGCTTGAGGCAAAATAGTCTAGAAGGAGATATGATCAGTCCAGCCCTGTTTGAATGTCCCTGTGTGTGCTGAGTCACTTCAGTTGTGCCCAACTCTTTGCAATGCTATGGACTGTAGCCTGCAAGCCTCCTCTGTCCATGGGATTCTCCAGGTAAGAGTGGTAGAGTGGGTAGCCATGCCTTCCTTCAAGTGACCTTCCCAACCCAGGGATAGAATTCATCTCTTACGTTTCCTGTACTGCATACAGATTCTTTACCTCTAGCACCACCTGGGAAGCCCCTTAGTGTTCCTGAGGCTAAATACTGTTTGCTACATGAAGGGTAGGGAAGATAGTCAGAGAAAAAATATGGGAGTTAGGGGGTGGTCAGCAAGCATACTTTCCTTTGTCCCCTGTCTTTGGACAGACTGAAGGACTGGGAGATGATAGAAGCCTTCCATGGATTGGCCCTTGATCTCATCTCCCAAGTGTATGCCGTGGCAAGGGCAAGCCTTGCAGGATTCCCTTAAGTTCAACCAAACAAAGGCAGCTTGTACAAACCAGGATGATGGGAAGAATAACTGAATGCTTTCTCATATGGTCAAAAGTAGCACATATATGATATTTACAACCATTGAGGGCAAAGAGGATTCAAATGTGTACATTTCTAAAGATGTACCAGTTCTAAATTATTATGCAGGAAGAAGAGTCATTTTGTGTTCCTTGTCTAGTAGAATTGGGCTACTCATGCGTAAAAACTCTGGTTTTGTACATGTTCCCAGAAAATCAGATCAGTTTCCTCTCTCATTAATCCCTTCCCACCAACACCAGCCTCCCTCAAGGTCCCATACCCTCAAATTTTAATGAGTTAACCAAAGGGACTTCAAGATTCTCAACACCCTGGGGACCTGAGGTTTCAGAGATAGATTTACAGTTGAAGGAAAAGCAGAGAGCCCTTTTTCTACTATAGGTAACGTTCCAAATCAACACACTGAAAAAATTTAAATCACATTAAATTAAAATGTATGTTTTACACAATAGATCACAATATATTGGCACATATAATCAACTGTGTTATCTATACCAAGCCAGGAGCAGGTTGTATGGAGAAGGCAATGGCACGCCACTCCAGTACTCTTGCCTGGAAACTCCCATGGACGGAGGAGCCTGGTGGGCTGCAGTTCATGGGGTCTCGAAGAGTCAGACACGACTGAGTGACTTCACTTTCGCTTTTCACTTTCATGCATTGGAGAAGGAAATGGCAACTCACTCCAGCGTTCTTGCCTAGAGAATCCCAAGGACAGAGGAGCCTGGTAGGCTGCCGTCTACGGGGTCACACAGAGTCGGACATGACTGAAGCGACTTAGCAGCAGCAGCAGGAGCAGGTTGATGGCAAATACAATTGCAAATATATGCATCTGAACATGAGCAAGATGCTCGGTATGTTGATGACATCATATATGTATGTGTGTGTGTGATATTGTGAAGAATTTGATTTCACTTTATTGAACCTATCCACTGAAGAAATAAAAGTTTCTTTAACCCTTTAAAATAATTCACAAGAACTAGAACTGATATAAAGATGTTATGTCAGTTGTCCTTAAAATAAGTTTATAGTAACTTTGGAGAAGGCGATGGCATCCCACTCTAGTAGTCTTGCCTGGAAAATCCCATGGACGGAGGAGCCTGGTGGGCTGCAGTCCATAGGTCGCTAAGAGTTGGACACGACTGAACGACTTCACTTTCCCTTTTCACTTTTATGCATTGGAGAAGGAAATGGCAACCCACTCCAGTGTTCTTGCCTGGAGAATCCCACAGACGGGGGAGCCTGGTGGGCTGCTGTCTATGGGTCGCACAAAGTCGAACATGACTGAAGTGACTTAGCAGCAGCATAGTAACTTAGATATAAATTAAGAGTTATAAATCACAGAGGGCTGACTTTCCAAACCAGAGGACAAAGCCTTGGGCCAATAGCAAGGCTTTTTGGTACTCTGTGGTTTATTTCACATGCTGTGCCTGCAAAAGACCTAGACTAGTTTTAAAGTAATGAATAAGCAAATGATCTAAGATGCTGAGGTTAAAAAAAAATGTATGTAGTTGGTAAACATCTCAATTACAATAAAGGACTATTATTAAATTTCACACTTGTATAACATGGCATTATGGAATATCAATGTAACTACAAGATATGAGCTAATGCTTGTGGACTTGAAACTAGTAGGGACAGGGAAAAATCAATGAAAAGTTGTAAAACAGCATGATACATGTTTCATGTAAGTGTGCTCCAGCAGAAAAGGAGGGAGAAATAACCTAAGATGTGAATGTTCAAAAATCCACCCTATAACTGATGAACTTAAGGGAGATGAATCATTGGCAAAAGTGGGACAATATGAGTCAATAATACTTGTCCAGATAAGGGACTTTTATAGAGGTGGTGGAGGGAAGACGGTAGGTGTGAAAACAAAACAGGCGATAGCAACGACTGAACATGGTAAATGCTTTAACTAGAAATGGAGAAAGAATCTAAGACAATACCCAGGATTTTGGCATGAGCCACTGGGAAGAGTGAGGGAAGATGATAAGGTTTCTTTTAATGGTATTGAATAGAAGTCTGCACGGTATCCAGGTGGATCTGTCTACGAGGAAGTAATGTATCAATCTGCAATTCAGCTACACATTTTGTCCAATGGGTAGACATTTAGAGTATTTTGTAATTCAGAGTTCCAACTCTGAATTAAAGTGAATTTAATTAACTTATATTTTATGGACTAAATACAGAGTAAGTGTAGCCCAGGGATTCAGAGCTTTGGTATCAGAGTTATAGCACCTGGGTTCTAAATTCAGCTATAAGAAATACTGTATGTATGACTAAAAGGATATTCCTAAACCCCTCTGGATTTTTTTTTTTTTTTTGTCTTCTGTAAAATGTTATGGTAGGTATTATACCTACCACACTGAATGGCTATGAAGATTAAGTAAGTGATTGAATACATATAAAGTCCTTTGTGCTAAATGGATATTAGCTATTAATTCAGGGTTGAAAAACATGAAATTTGCATTTTGAAAATCAAGAGTCAAATTTAGCAATTTCATATAATCTAATTTTATCACTGTCAAAGCAAGAATCTTATGACATTTTTCTGTTTCCTTAATTCAGCTTCACTTGTATAAGTTCATTTACCCTACATTGATGGTATACACAGGTAACTCGAGTCATCTGGGAATATGATCAACTTAAGTGTTAAGTTTTATTCCAAGATTACATCATTGGATGTAATCATATCTGACTTTCCCTGTACTCTCAAATTTTTCTATGGTGGAAACATAATGTCTTATTTCCAAAAAACCTTATTTATCAAAAAACCCTAATAATTATTCCTGAAATATGTACTCTGTTTAAATACAGTTGTAGAGTGAAGATAATCATTAGTATTAGCACCTTTGGAAAAATTCAGATATATTGTCTCTTGGCTGGGGAAAGGCCACTTTACCAACTAATCTATGGGGCTTAGGTAACTAAATAATTAAGAAATCGCAATTCAGGTCTTTACTCACCCACTTACCATCTGCTTCCTTAAGGCTATATCTAAGTAATTGAATCAAGAGATGAAAAACAGGAACCTAACATATAAAGATCAAGCTGACTTGAAGCAGTATACTTTGCAATATTACTATATTTAATGGCAAAAGAAAATGTGTATACTGGTAGTATGTCTATAAACTCAAATATTTTGATAGTTATTACTGAAAATCCTTTGACTAATAAAACACTGATGTTTGAGGTTCTAATCAGAGCAGAGATCATATAAATTTCAAAATCTAAATTGGGTAGCTGATCCAAATGCTGTTTGTGTCATCAGATGAACATGGCAGTCAGAGTTACAGCACATCCAGCTGACAAATTCAGATGTATGTTTAAAATACTGTAGAAGACCAGTGTGGGCATGCACTTTGCAGGATTTTAAGAGATGAGGATTACAAAGTATTTGCACACAACATGAAAAGTAAATGTTATAGTACATTTATAATACTTAACAGGTACTTGACTTCTGAAAAATAATCAAGGTTGTTATTTGGCAGTGAATATAAAGAGAGAAAATTCTGAAAAAATCAAATGTATTTTCCCATTGTTCTGTTTTTTGAGAATTTCATATCCTGTTGGCCTTATTCTTCATTTCTTCTGAATAGTCTTTAATGAATGCTTCTTTTCCTTTAAAATAAAGACAGAGGTTTCTTTATATTTGCCATGTGACTTGGAATTTTTTGTGTGTGTGACAAAATCCAAGTCACATGGCAAATATAAAGAACCCTTCTGCCTTTATTTTAAAGGAATAGAAGCATTTTGTGATTTGTTGAGCCACCAGGGCTTCCCTGGTGTTTGTTGAGCCACCAGGGCTTTCCTGGTGGCTCAACTGGTAAAGAATCTGCCTGCAATGTGGGAAACCTGGGTTCGATCCCTGGATTGGGAAGATCCCCTGAAGAAGGGAAAGGCTATCCACTTTAGTATTCTGGCCTGGAGAATTCCAAAGACTGACAGTTCATGGGGTTGCAAAGAGTCAGACACAACTGAGGAACTTTCACTTTGTATTAATTATCTATCATTTTTTTCAATTGAAATCTTAAGCAATTTTGCTTTATTTTTTAATTGAGATATGATTAATCCACCATGTTGTGTTTCAGGCGTGTAGAAAAGTGATTCAGTTAAACCCATATATACATTTTTCAGATTCTTTTCTATTAGAGGTTATTATAAGTTATTGACTGTAGTTCCCTGTCCTGTACAGTCCTTGCTGTTCATCTATTTTATATGTAGTACTGTGTATCTGGGGCTTCCCTGGTGGCTCGGAGGTTAAAGCATCTGCCTGCAATGCAGGAGACCTGGGTTCGATTCCTGGGCCGGGAAGATCCCCTGAAGAAGGAAATGGCAACCCACTCCACTATTCTTGCCTGGAGAATCCCATAGACGGAGGAGCCTGGTAGGCTACAGTCCACGGGGTCGCTAAGAGTCGAATATGACTGAACGACTTCACTCACTTCACTGTGTCACATCAGATCAGATCAGATCAGTCACTCAGTCATGTCCGACTCTTTGCGACCCCATGAATCCCAGCACACCAGGCCTCCCTGTCCAGCACCAACTCCCGGAGTTCACTCAGACTCACGTCCATCAAGTCAGTGATGCCATCCAGCCATCTCATCCTCTGTCGTCCCCTTCTCCTTTTGCCCCCAATCCCTCCCAGCATCAGAGTCTTTTCCAGTGAGTCAACTCTTCGCATGAGGTAGCCAAAGTACTGGAGTTTAAGCTTTAGCATCATTCCTTCCAAAGAAATCCCAGGGCTGATCTCCTTTAGAATGGACTGGTTGGATCTCCTTGCAGTCCAAGGGACTCTCAAGAGTCTTCTCCAACACCACAGTTCAAAAGCATCAATTCTTCAGCGCTCAGCCTTCTTCACAGTCCAACTCTCACATCCGTACGTGACCACAGGAAAAACCACAGCCTTGACTAGACGGACCTTTGTTGGCAAAGTAATGTCTCTGCTTTTGAATATGCTATCTAGGTTGGTCATAACTTTCCTTCCAAGGAGTAAGCGTCTTTTAATTTCATGGCTGCAGTCACCATCTGCTGTGATTTTGGAGCCCAGAAAAATAAAGTCTGACACTGTTTCCACTGTTGCCCCATCTATTTCCCATGAAGTGATGGGACCGGATGCCATGATCTTTGTTTTCTGAATGTT
>NW_011494614.1:3850600-3851427 GCF_000754665.1 Bison bison bison | reverse complement strand
TTCATGCCTGCAATCAACATCTGCACTGACTTTTGGAGCCCCAAAAAATAAAGTCTGACACTGTTTCCACTGTTGCCCCATCTATTTCCCATGAAGTGATGGGACCGGATGCCATGATCTTTGTTTTCTGAATGTTGACCTTTAAGCCAACTGTTTCACTCTCCACTTTCACTTTCATCAAGAGGCTTTTTAGTTCCTCTTCACTTTCTGCCATAAGGGTGGTGTCATCTGCATATCTGAGGTTATTGAGATTTCTCCGGACAAACTTGATTCCAGCTTGTGTTTCTTCCAGTCCAGCGTTTCTCATGATGTACTCTGCATAGAAGTTAAATAAACAGGGTGACAATATACAGCCTTGACATACTCCTTTTCCTATTTGGAACCAGTCTGTTGTTCCATGTCCAGTTCTAACTGTTGCTTCCTGACCTGCATACAGATTTCTCAAGAGGCAGATCAGGTGGTCTGGTATTCCCATCTCTTTCAGAATTTTCCACAGTTTATTGTGAGCCACACAGTCAAAGGCTTTGGCATAGTCAATAAAGCAGAAATAGATGTTTTTCTGGAACTCTCTTGCTTTTTCCATGATCCAGTGCATGTTGGCAATTTGATTTCTGGTTTCTCTGCCTTTTCTAAAACCAGCTTGAACATCAGGAAGTTCATGGTTCACATATTGCTGAAGCCTGGCTTGGAGAATTTTAAGCATTACTTTACTAGCATGTGAGATGAGTGCAATTGTGCGGTTGTTTGAGCATTCTTTGGCATTGCCTTTCATTGGGATTGGAATGAAAACTGACCTTTTCCAGTCCTGTGGCCACTGCTGAGTTTTC
>NW_011494614.1:3849491-3850446 GCF_000754665.1 Bison bison bison | reverse complement strand
GAGCTCATCTTTTCATGAAATGTTCCTTTGGTATCTCTGATTTTCTTGAAGGGATCCCTAGTCTTTCCCATTCTGTTGTTTTCCTCTATTTCTTTGCATTGATCGATGAGGAAGGCTTTCTTATCTCTCCTTGCTATTCTTTGGAACTCTGCATTCAGATGTTTATATCTTTCCTTTTCTCCTTTGCTTTTCACTTCTCTTCTTTTCACAGCTATTTGTAAGGCCTCTGCAGACAACCATTTTGCTTTTTTGCATTTATTTTCTATGGGAATGGTCTTGATCCCTGTCTCCTGTACAATGTCATGAACCTCATTCCATAGTTCATCAGGCACTCTATCTATCAGATCTAGGCCCTTAAATCTATTTCTCACTTCCACTGTATAATCATAAGGGATTTGATTTAGGTCATACCTGAATGGTCTAGTGGTTTTCCCTACTTTCTTCAATTTAAGTCTGAATTTGGCAATAAAGAGTTCATGGTCTGAGCCACAGTCAGCTCCTGGTCTTGTTTTTGCTGACTGTATAAAGCTTCTCCATCTTTGGCTGCAAAGAATATAATCAGTCTGATTTCAGTGTTGACCATCTGGTGATGTCCATGTGTAGAGTCTTCTCTTGTGTTGTTGGAAGAGGGTGTTTGCTATGACCAGTGCATTTTCTTGGCAAAACTCTATTAGTCTTTGTCCTGCTTCATTCCGTATTCCAAGGCCAAACTTGCCTGTTACTTCAGGTGTTTCTTGAGTTCCTACTTTTGCATTCCAGTCCCCTATAATGAAAACGACATCTTTTTTCAGTGTTAGTTCTAAAAGGTCTTGTAGGTCTTCATAGAACCGTTCAACTTCAGCTTCTTCAGCGTTACTGGTTGGGGCATAGACTTGGATTACTGTGATATTGAATGGTTTGCCTTGGAAACGAACAGAGATCATTCTGTCGTTTTTGAGATTGCATCCAAGTACTG
>NW_011494614.1:3842462-3849391 GCF_000754665.1 Bison bison bison | reverse complement strand
ATCATCTGAGTTAAATTCACCCATTCCAGTCCATTTCAGTTCGCTGTTCCTAGAATGTCGACATTCACTCTTGCCATCTCTTGTTTGACCACTTCCAATTTGCCTTGATTCATGGACCTGACATTCCAGGTTCCTATACAATATTGCTCTTTACAGCATTGGACCTTGCTTCTATCACCAGTCACATCCACAGCTGGGTATTCTTTTTGCTTTGGCTCCATCCCTTCATTCTTTCTAGAGTTAATTCTCCACTGATCTCCAATAGCATATTTGGCACCTACTGACCTGGGGAGTTTCTCTTTCAGTATCCTATCATTTTGCCTTTTCATACTGTCCATGGGGTTCTCAAGGCAAGAATACTGAAGTGGTTTGCCATTCCCTTCTCCAGTGGACCACATTCTGTCAGATCTCTCCACCATGACCCACCTATCTTGGGTTGCCCCACGGGCATGGCTTAGTTTCATTGAGTTAGACAAGGCTGTGGTCCTAGTGTGACTAGATTGACTAGTTTTCTGTAAGTATGGTTTCAGTGTGTCTGCCCTCTGATGCCCTCCTGCAACACCTACCATCTTACTTGGGTTTTTCTTACCTTGGGCGTGGGGTATCTCTTCACGGCTGCTCCAGCAAAGTGCAGCCAATGCTCCTTACCTTGGACGAGGGGTATCTCCTCGCCACCGCCCTTCCTGACCTTCAACGTGGGGTAGCTCCTCTAGGCCCTCCTGTGCCCGCGCAGCCACGGCGTGGGGTTGGTCCTCCCAGCCGCTGCCCCTGGCCTTGGGCTTAAGGGCCTGGGGTATCTCCTCTCGGCCGCCCCGCCTGACCTCGGACGTGGGGTAGCTCCTCTCAGCTGTTCCTGCGCTGTCGCAGTCTGGCACTCTCGGCTCCTCGTGTATCCCTAACCCCTTTCTCCCCTTTGGTGACCGTATGTTTTTTCCAATGTCTATGAATTTATTTGTATTTTGTAAATAAGTTCATCTGTATCATTTTTTATATACCACACTTAAGTGATATCACATGATACTTGTCTTTGGCTGGTTTCACTTAATATCCAGGTCCATCCATGTTGCTGCAAATGGCATTATTTCATCCTTTTTATGTCTGAGTAATATTCCATTGTTTATTCACACACACACACACACACATTTTCTTTATTCATTTGTCAGTAGACATTTAGGTTGCTTCTATGTCTTGCTTGTTGTAACTGGTGCTGCTGTGAACACTGGGGTGCATGTATCTTTTTGAATTAGAATTTTTGTCTCTTTTGGATATATGCCCAGCAGTGGGATTGCTGGATCATATGGTAATTCTATTTTTAATTTTTTAGGGAACCTCCATATTGTTCTGCATAATGGTTGTACCAATGTACATTCCCACCATCAGTGCAGGAAGGTACTCTTTTCTCCATATCCTCTCTAGCACTTACTATTTTTGGACTTTTGATGAAAACCATTCTTACTGGTGTGAGGTGATATCTCATTGTAGTTTTGGTTTTCATTTCTCTGATGATAAATGATGCTGAGCATATATTCATGTGCCTATTGGCCATCTCTATGTCTTCTATATATAGTATCATGTCATCTCTAAACAGCTACAGTTTTACTTCTTTATTTCCAATTTGGATTCCTTTTATTTTTTCACTGATTGCCATGGCTAGAACTTCTGTGTTGAGTAACAGTGGTGACAGTAGGCACCCTTGTCTTGTTTCTGACCTTAGAGGAAATTCTTTCCCAGCTTTTCACAACTAAGTATGCTCTTAGTTGTGGACTTGTCATATATGGTCTTTATTATTCCCAGGTGGCTCAGTAGTAAAGAATCTGCCCACCAGTGCAAGACTGCAGGTTAATCCCTGGATCAGGAAGATCCCCTGAAGGAGGAAATGGCAATCCACTCTAGTATTCTTGCCTGGAAAAGCCCATGGACAGAGGATGTGGCAGTTTACACTCCATGGAGTCACAAAGAGCTGGACATGACTGAGCACGCATGCACATATTCCCTCTATGCTCACTTTTCAGAGAGTTTTTAATAATAAAAGGATGTTTAATTTTACCAAAAGTTTTTTCTGTATATGGAGATGATGATATGGTTTTTATTCTTTAATTTGTTAATGTGGTATATCACATTAATTGATTTACAGATACTGAAAGATTTTTGCATCCCTGGGATAAATCTCACTTGATCATAGTGTATGGTCCTTTTAATGTATCATTGGATTGAGTTTGCTAGTATTTTGTTGAGGGTTTTTGCATGTATATTCATCAGTGATATTGGCCTATAATTTCCTTTTTTAATGATATTGTTGTCTGGTTTTGGTATGAGAGTGTGGTGGCTGCATACCAAACCACTGTAGTGGTTTGGCAGTGTTCCTTCCTCAGCAATTTGTGGAATAGTTTCAGAAGGATAGATATTAACTGTTGTCTAAATGTTTTGTAGAATTTACTTGTGAAGCCATCTTATTCTGGACTTTTGTTTGTTGGGAATTTTTTAATTACTGATTTAACTTCAGTACCAGTAACCGGTCTATTCATGTTTTCTGTTTCTTCCTGGTTCAGTCTAGGGAGATTGTACATTTCTAAGTACTTACGCTTTTCTTCAAGACTGTCCATTTTATTGCTGTATAGTTGCTTCTGGTAGCTTTTTTATTTAAAGCAAAGTACAGAAATCTATAATTAAAAATTAAATGCTAAACTGAAAACATCTCTTGTTCATAAGAGGGAAAAAGCATTTTTATTCTGTCTATATTGGTGCTATGTTAAAGCCAGGAAAAATATAAAACTGTCAATTGCAAAGTAATTTGTAAAATTCTGTCACATGGGCATTTTAATTTTGGTTATTTCACTAATATAGTAAGATTTAGTTTGTTACAGGCATTATGGATTTCGTTTGTATTGTAAATCTCCCTGTTATGTATTGAAAGGAACAAAATATGTTAAAAGGCCAGGATTCTTTAAAAGCTTATGTATGGTCAGTTTTAGTTTTATACAGCTGTCTATGAGCATTTAAAGGCTACTTCCCTGATTTAACGAAGGTAAGTCATAGTTGATGACCAATAAGAAATACCTTTTACTTTCTCATCCTTAATAAGAAAGCATATCTACAAAAACTCTATAACAAATATCACACTTAATGGAGAAGGTTTTGATTCATTACACTCAAAAACAAAAAGAAGATGGCTACTATGAATATTGTTATTTAATATTGTTCTGAAAGTCAAAGACAGTACAATAGCCCAAGGAAAACAAATAATACAAAAAAATGGAAAGTTTACCCTTCAGGATTAGTTTTATCTGCACATACAGAAAGACTTTAAATTATAATACCTTTAAAAAGTGTTTCTCTCACTTTACAAAAAAAACGGGCAAGCAATCAGGACTGGTGCTGGCAACTCCCCAGCCATCAGGGACTAGTACTTCTATCTTGAGGCTCCACCAGCTTTTTATATTGCCTTATAATCCAGGGTAATTGCTCGACTCCCACACTTTATGTTTTCATTCCAGGCAACCAAAAATAAAAAATGGAGAAGCACTCATTTGTTCTCATTTAAGAAGCATTTCCTAAAGTCCCACACATTGTTTTGCTTAAATTTTATTGACCAGAACAAAGTTACATGGTCACATCTAGTGCAAAATTACCTAAGAAATATAGTCTTTTAGAAGAGGGGCAATGTGCCTGGCTGAAAATTGTTCTTTGGGTTGGATAACAAGAAATTTCTGCCAGGGAAAGGGAAAAGCAATATTCTGTTCCTTCCAGATGTTATGACTGCTTAAAGAAAACTGCAAAGGCACTCTAATACATTTTTTAAAACTAAAGCTTTATCAGAGTTGCTGTCTGTAGAATCAACATGGGCTCAATTGCTATATGAGCAGTTAGAGGATTAGTAAAAACAAAGATACTGTTGAGTCAGTTAAACTATAGTACATATAGAAATAACTTGAAATGTACAGTAATTCATGGAAGTTTATAAACAAAACTGAAGGAAAATAATTGCATAAAAACAGTGATATATTTTCATAAGAAAATTCACCATTATAAGGAAATGTGTTTCTAATTAATTTATCTAGAAATCTGAAGCAAATCCAGTGAAAATTTCCCTGTCTCCAGTGTTTCACTGAAATTGACAGATTTTAAAAATTCAATTGGGACAATGAATGTCCAAGAAAAAGTTGAAGAAAATAAAAAGTGAGACCAGATACCAAGATTTATTATGATATTAAAACATTGTATAAATTATACATTGAATCAGTGGTGGAAAGTAACCCAGAAACAGATCCTTAAACATATTTAATGTTGCGTATACTGTATTTAACATAGCTAATGTTACAAATGGGGCTTCCCTGGGTGGCTCAGGCAGTAAACAACCTGCCTGCAATGAAGGAGACCCAGGTTCCATCCCTGGGTTAGGAAGATCCCCTGGAGAAGGGAATGGCTACCCGTTCCAGTATTCTTGCCTGGAGACTTCCATGGACAGAGGAGCCTGGTGTAAAATTATAAATAAATTAACAATTGATGTTGGGATAAATTATTATCTAAACAGAAAAGATAAAACTACATCTGTATCTCACACTATACACAAAACCAGTTACAGATGAATTAAAACTGTAAAAGAGAAATCAAATTCTAAAGCTTTAGAACAAAGTTTTAGAAGGCAATCTTTAGTATACCAGGACATGGAGGGTTTTATTAAATGACATTCACAGAACATTAACCATGAAGAAAAATAAATTGGGCTACACTGAAGTTTTACAACTCACTTATTTAAAAAAGTTAAAAAATAAGCAATAGTGTAAAAGACATGAGGTACCTAACCCACAGAAATGTTTTTATAATGAAGAAGTATAAATCGATAAGATGACTCTTGACCCAGTAGAAAAAAGCACTTGAACAGGTTGTAAGCAAATAATTTGCCAAAGAAAATTCTATAAAAAATATGCTGTCTTTCACTACTAATCAAGAAATGGCAATTAAATAATGACTTAGCTTTTCAAACCCATCAAATTTTGGCCAAAACACAAACATTTCTCTGATTATTGGTAAGACTGTGAGTAGAAAAGGAAGATTCATTTTCTTTTTCTTTGATTTATATTTTAAAATTTGTATTGAAGAGTATTTGATTTATAATGTTCTATTAGTTTCAAGTGTACAGCAAAATGAATCAGTTATACATATATATATATCTCCACTCATTTTTAGTTTATTTTCCCATGTAGACCATCACAGAGTATTGAGTAGTGTTCCCTTGCTATACAGTAGGTCTGTATTAGTTATCTGTTTTACATGTAGTAATGTTTATACGTCAGTCCCAATCTCCCAGTTTATCCCTCCCCCTCTTGCTCCCTGGTAGCCATACGTTTGTTTTCTATATCTGTGGCTGTACTTCTGTTTTGTGAAGTTCACTTGGACCCTTCTTTAAGATTCCACATATAAGTGATACCATATTTGTCATTTTCTGACATGCTTCACTCAGTATGATGGTTGCTAGGTCCATCTCTGTTGCAGCAAATGACATTATTTTGTTCTTTTTGTGGTTGAGTAATATCCCACTATATATATGTACCACATCTTCTTTATCCATTCATCTGTTGATGGACATTTAGATTGTTTCCATGTCCCTGCTATTGTAAATAGTTTTTCAGTGAGCATGTAGTGCATCTATCTTTTCAAATTATGATTTTCTTTGGGTATATGCCTAGAAGTGGGATTGCTGGATTATATGGTAGTTCTGTTTTCAGATTTTTAAGGAACCTTCATACAGTACTGTTTTCCATAGTGGCTGAATCAATTTACATTCCCACAAACAGTATAGGAGGGCACCCTTTTCTCCATACCCTGTCCAGTACTTATTGTTTGTAAATTTTTTGATGATTACCATTCTGATGGGTGTGAGGTAATGATACTTCATTGTAGTTTTGATTTGCATTTAAAACATCAATTTCTGCTTTATTGACTATGCCAAAGCCTTTGACTGTGTGGATCACAATAAACTGTGGAAAATTCTGAAAGAGATGGGAATACCAGACCACCTGATCTGCCTCTTGAGAAATCTGTATGCAGGTCAAGAAGCAACAGTTAGAACTGGACATGGAACAGCAGACTGGTTCCAAATAGGAAAAGGAGTACGTCAAGGCTGTATATTGTCACCTATTTATTTAACCCATATGCAGAGTACATCATGAGAAACGCTGGACTGGAAGAAACACAAGCTGGAATCAAGATTGCCAGGAGAAATATCAATAACCTCAGATAGGCAGATGACACCACTCTTATGGCAGAAAGTGAAGAGGAACTAAAGAGCCTCTTGATGAAAGTAAAAGTGGAGAGTGAAAAAGTTGGCTTAAAGCTCAACATTCAGAAAACAAAGATCATGGCATCAGGTCCCATCACTTCATGAGAAATAGATGGGGAAACAGTGGAAACAATGTCAGACTTTATTTTTCTGGGCTCCAAAATCACTGTAGATGGTGACTTCAGCCATGAAATTAAAAGGCGCTTACTCCTTGGAAGGAAAGTTATGACCAACCTAGATAGCATATTCAAAAGCAGAGACATTACTTTGCCAACAAAGATCCGGCTAGTCAAGGCTATGGTTTTACCTGTGGTCATGTATGGATGTGAGAGTTGGACTGTGAAAAAGGCTGAGTGCCGAAGAATTGATGCTTTTGAACTGTGGTGTTGGAGAAGACTCTTGAGAGTCCCTTGGACTGCAAGGAGACCCAACCAGTCCATTCTAAAGGAGATCAGCCCTGGGATTTCTTTGGAAGGAATGATGCTAAAGCTGAAACTCCAGTACTTTGGCCACCTTATGCGAAGAGTTGACTCATTGGAAAAGACTCTGATGCTGGGAGGGATTGGGGGCAAGAGGAGAAGGGGATGACAGAGGATGAGATGGCTGGATGGCATCACTGACTCGATGAACGTGAGTCTGAGTGAACCCC
>NW_011494614.1:3841388-3842355 GCF_000754665.1 Bison bison bison | reverse complement strand
CATTTCCTTCTCCAATGCATGAAAGTGAAAAGTGAAAGTGAAGTCGCTCAGTTGTGTCTGACTCTTAGCGACCCCATGGACTGCAGCCTACCAGGCTCCTCTGCCCATGGGATTTTCCAGGTAAGAGAACTGGAGTGGGGTGCCATTGCCTAGTTACTTAATTTCTCTCATGACAATGTTCCCATTTGTAAAGTGAAATAGTGGCTTATAGTTTAAGTGAAATCATATAGTTCATGTTGCACTCAACACAGTTGCCTGCTTTGCAACAAAGCTGAGTACATGGTAGCTATTATCATTCTCCTTGAGATGTATGCATTTAGGATCCCTATAGTATCTAGGAGTGCTCCAGACTCAGTCCTAACTCTAAAAGATTTTTTATGGAGTTCTTGCAACCAGTTGAAATAGTTCAAGCAAAGGCAAAAAGAATAGAATGGTTTGAACATGCAAACCCAAGGAAATTGGAGTTAAACAAAAGCCATATTTCAATACATATGTGGTGTGATTACACAGCATAATTCCTCACCTGCAAATATATACTTCAGGAAGAAATGCCATTTTATTTGGGGTGGGAAGTTCAATTCAGTCGCTCAGTCGTGTCCGACTCTTTGCAACCCCATGGACCACAGCACACCAGGCCTCCCTGTCCATCATCAACTCCCGGAGTCCACCCAAACCCATGTCCATTGAGTTGGTGATGCCATCCAACCATCTCATCCTCTGTCATCCCCTTCTCCTGCCCTCCATCTTTCCCGCATCAGGGTCTTTTCAAATGAGTCAGCTCTTCACATCAAGTGGCCAAAGTATTGGAGTTTCAGCTTCAACATCAGTCCTTCCAATGAACACCCAAGACTGACCTCCTTTAGGATGGGCTGATTGGATCTCCTTGCAGTCCAAGGGACTCTCAAGAGTCTTTTCCAACACCACAGTTCAAAAGCATCAATTCTTCAGTGCTCAGCTTTCTTTATAG
>NW_011494614.1:3840075-3841288 GCF_000754665.1 Bison bison bison | reverse complement strand
AAGGAGACCCAACCAGTCCATTCTAACGGAGATCAGCCCTGGGATTTCTTTGGAAGGCATGATGCTAAAGCTGAAACTCCAGTACTTTGGCCACCTTATGCGAAGAGTTGACTCATTGGAAAAGACTCTGATGCTGGGAGGGATTGGGGGCAGGAGGAGAAGGGGATGACAGAGGATGAGATGGCTGGATGGCATCACTGACTCGATGAACGTGAGTCTGAGTGAACCCCAGGAGTTGGTGATGGACAGGGAGGCCTAGTGTGCTTCGATTCATAGGGTTGCAAAGAATCAGACATGACTGAGTGACTGATCTGAATAATTAATGATGTTGAGCATCCTTTCATATATTTTTTAGCCATCTGTATGTCTTCTTTGGAGAAATATCTATTTAGATCTTATATATAAGATCTTTACCCATTTTATGATGAGTGGTTTGCTTTTTTAATATTGAGTTTTATGAGCTGTTTGTATAGTTTATAGATTAATCTCTTGTTGGTGGCTTCATTTGCAAATATTTTCTGCAATTCTGAAGATTGTCTTTTTGTTTATGGTTTCCTTTGCTGTTGAAAGCTTTTCAGTTTATATACTGTTGTTGACAGCACAGCTTTGTGCAAACATTTTGCATTGTACTACAATAATGTCTAATAAAGGTGAGGATGAACTTATTCTATAACCTATTTTTAGATATATACTCTGGACATATACCCATGTCTAAGTATATACTCTAGAGAAAATCTCATCTGTGCATATGAAAATATGTGAAATGATAGATATTGTAGAATTTTTGTTAACAAAATGGAAACATAACATAACAAAATGTGTATCATTGGGAGACTGGATAAATGGTTGCCTATTTCATGTTTATGAAATCAAATACTTGGCAATCATCAATATGAGGGATACAAATATAATATGATAACATTAAATTTCAAAAACATTGTTGATTGAAAATAAGTGACAGGGTAGTATATGATTTATAAATGTAATATTTATAAATATATATAAAATAGTATTTATTGAAGTTTAAAAGCATACACAGTGCTACATAGTCTTTATAGATACATCTATAGTAAAACTATAGACAGTATGTAGTTGTATCAACCTTAGATTAAATTTTCACCTTTTCCACATATTTATGTGACCATACTGCTAAGTCACTTCAGTCATGTCCGACTCTGTGCGACCCCAGAGATGGCAGCCCACCAGGCTCCCC
>NW_011494614.1:3836493-3839975 GCF_000754665.1 Bison bison bison | reverse complement strand
AGTATTGGAGTTTCAGCTTCAACATCAGTCCTTCCAATGAACACCCAAGACTGACCTCCTTTAGGATGGGCTGATTGGATCTCCTTGCAGTCCAAGGGACTCTCAAGAGTCTTTTCCAACACCACAGTTCAAAAGCATCAATTCTTCAGTGCTCAGCTTTCTTTATAGTCCAACTCTCACATCCATACATGACTACTGGAAAAACCATAGCCTTGACTAGATGGACCTTTGTTGACAAAGTAATGTCTCTGATTTTTAATATGCTGTCTAGGTAGGTCATAACTTTCTTTCCAAGGAGTAAGTGTCTTTTAATTTTATGGCTGCAATCATCATCTGCAGTGATTTTGGAGCCCAGAAAAATAAAGTCATCCACTGTTGCCACTATTTCCCCATCTATTTTCCATGAAGTAATGGGACCAGATGCCATGATCTTAGTTTTCTGAATGTTGGGTGGGAAGGAAGGATAGGAGTTTTGTCTGAGTGCAATAGCTGATAAAGGCCCTGTCTCCAAATATGGTCACATTGGAGACCTGGGTTTCAACATTTGAATTTGAAAGAGACAGACTTCAGTCCATAACACATTATAAACTAAGTGAGCCAGGGTCTGTATTTGTTGTTGCACCCCATTATATGTCCAGTATCTTGCACATCATACCTAAACAGCGTCATTTTTATTAGCCATTTTAAGGATGAAGATGTGAGAGTTGGACTGTGAAGAAGGCTGAGCGCCGAAGAATTGATGCTTTTGAACTGTGGTGTTGGAGAAGACTCTTGAGAGTCCCTTGGACTGCAAAGAGATCCAAGCAGTCCATTCTGAAGGAGATCAGCCCTGGAATTTCTTTGAAGGAATGATGCTAAAGCTGAAACTCCAGTACTTTGGCCACCTCATGCAAAGAGTTGACTCATTGGAAAAGACTCTGATGCTGGGAGCGATTGGGGGCAGGAGGAGAAAGGGATGACAGAGGATGAGATGGCTGGATGGCATCACTGACTCGATGGAGGTGAGTCTGAGTGAACTCCGGGAGTTGGTGATGGACAGGGAGGCCTGGCGTGCTGCGATTCATGGGGTTGCAAAGAGTCGGGCACGATTGAGCGACTGAACTGAACTGAACTGAAGGATGAAGAAACTAAGGCTCAGATTAATGAACATGCTTAAGGTCACACAGCTACTCAGAGGTAGGAATCAAATTCAAGTCTGCCTGGTTCTAGAAACTTAAAATAAGCGCTTCTATCTATAACAGGGTCACCAACCACAGCATCCATTTAAAGCTGCCCCTGATATTTGCTAAATCACATAAATCTAGAGGTAGGGTTAGTTCAGTAAGGGTTAGTTCATCAGTCTGTGAAAAATGACAGATATTTTTAAAACAGCTAGAAACATACAGAGCTAGAGATTGTTCAGAGAAATGGTGTTTAATAGGAAAGTTATTTTTAAAGAAACACAGTTGAAAGAGGCAGGGATGAAAGTACAAATGTGAAGTTGCCTGCAGGGCTCAGTAAGCAGAGAACATCCAGGCTGGAGGCTAAATCAATGTTTTACCTTGAAAAGCAAACATGATGATTTCTCTTGGATGGGAGAGTCAGGTATAGATAGGAGACAGCAGCTGGTCATCTCCGGAAATACAGTGATTGCAGTCTGTATCCCGGTTTGCTTCTGGAGACTACAGATCTGCGGTTGTATTCCTCTGAGATTTTTCTGCTCCTTCCCAGAGGCTCAAGCCTTCCCATTGGTCTGTCTAAACCCAACAGGACAGATTTCAAGTATATCATCCATACAGCAATGTGGTGCTAGTTGTAAAGAACCTGCCTGCTAATGAAGGTGATATAAAAGAAGCGGGTCAGTCCCTGGGTTGGGAAGATACCCTGGAGAAGGGCATGGCCACCCACTCCAGTATTTCTTGCCTGGAGAATCCCACGGACAGAGGAGCCAGATGGGCTATGGTCCAAGGAGTTGCAAAGCGTTGGACATGACTGAAGAAACTTAGCAGTGTTAGTATAGTTATAATGTTGTACATTTCTTTCTTAGCACTTGTTTATCCTATAACCGTAAGTTTGTACCTTTTCATCACCTTCAGTTAGTTCTCCAAACCCCACCCCTGACCTTTGGTGACTACTAATCTATTCCCTGGGTCTATGAATTTGTTTTTATATTCCACATATAAGCAAAATCACTAAGTATTTTCTTAGTTCTCTTGACATAATGCGCTCAAGTTCCATCCCTGTGGTTGCAAATGACAGGGTTTCCTTTTCAATGGTTGAAAAATAGTCCATTGTGTATGGACTATATATATATACCACATTTTAAAAAAAATCCTTTAACCACTGATGGAGACTTAGGTTGTTTGCATGTCTTCAGTTCAGTTCTATTCAGTCGCTCAGTCATGACTCTTTGTGACCCCATGGACTGCAGCACACCAGGCCTCCCTGTCTAGCAACTACTGGAGCTTACTTACAACTCATGTCCATTGAGTCAGTGATGCCATCCAACCATCTCATCCTCTGTCATCCCATTCTCCTCCTGCCTTCAATCATGTTCAACATCAGGGTCTTTTCCAATGAGTCAGTTCTTCATATCAGATGGCCATGGTATTGGAGCTTCAGCTTCAGCATCAGTCCTTCCAGTGAATATTCAGTACTTATTTCCTTTAGGATTGACTGGTTTGATCTCCATGTAGTCCAGGGGACTCTCAAGAGTCTTCTTCAACACCACAGTTCAAAAGCATCAATTCTTCAGTGCTTAGCTTTCTTTACAGTCCAACTCTAACATCCATACACGACTACTATAACAACCATCAGATCAGATCAGATTAGTCTCTCAGTTGAGTCCAACTCTTTCCAACCCCATGAATCGCAGCATGCCAGGCCGCCCTGTCCATCACCAACTCCCAGAGTTCACTCAGACTCATGTCCATTGAGTCAGTGATGCCATCCAGCCATCTCATCCTCTGTGATCCCCTTCCCCTCTTGCCCCCAATCCGTCCCAGCATCAGACTCTTTCCCAATGAGTCAACTCTTCGCATGAGGTAGCCAAAGTACTGGAGTTTCAGCTTTAGCATCATTCCTTCCAAAGAAATCCCAGGGCTGATCTCCTTCAGAATGGACTGGTTGGATCTCCTTGCAGTCCAAGGGACTCTTAAGAGTCTTCTCCAACACCACAGTTCAAAAGCATCAATTCTTCGGCACTCAGCCTTCTTCACAGTCCAACTCTCACATCCATACATGACCACAGGTAAAACCACAGCCTTGACTAGACGGACCTTTGTTGGCAAAGTAATGTCTCTGCTTTTCAATATGTTGCCTAGGTTGTTCATAACTTTCCTTCCAATGAGTAAGCGTCTTTTAATTTCATGGCTGCAGTCACCATCTGCAGTGATTTTGGAGCCCAGAAAAATAAAGTCTGACACTGTTTCCACTGTTTCCCCATCTATTTCCCATGAAGTGATGGGACTGGATGCCATGGTCTTCGTTTTCTGAATGTTGAG
>NW_011494614.1:3833462-3836393 GCF_000754665.1 Bison bison bison | reverse complement strand
ATGGTCTTCGTTTTCTGAATGTTGAGCTTTAAGCCAACTTTTTCACTCTCCTCTTTCACTTTCATCAAGAGGCTTTTGAGTTCCTCTTCACTTTCTGCCATAAGGGTGGTGTCATCTGCATATCTGAGGTTATTGATATTTCTCCTGGCAATCTTGATTCCAGCTTGTGTTTCTTCCAGTCCAGCGTTTCTCATGATGTACTCTGAATAGAAGTTAAATAAACAGGGTGACAATATACAGCCTTGACGTACTCCTTTTCCTATTTGGAACCAGTCTGTTTTTCCATATCCAGTTCTAACTGTTGCTTCCTGACCTGCATACAAATTTCTTAAGAGGCAGATCAGGTGGTCTGGTATGCCCATCTCTTGAAGAATTTTTCACAGTTGATTGTGATCCACACAGTCAAAGGCTTTGGCATAGTCAATAAAGCAGAAATAGATGTTTTTCTAGAACTCTCTTGCTTTTTCCATGATCCAGCAGATGTTGGCAATTTGATCTCTGGTTCCTCCACCTTTTCTAAAACGAGCTTGAACATCAGGAAGTTCACTGTTCACATATTGCTTTAAGCCAGCTTTTTCACTCTCCTCTTTCACCTTCATCAAGAGGCTTTTTAGTTCCTCTTCACTTTCTGCCATAAGGGTAGTGTCATTTGCATATCTGAGGTTATTGATATTTCTCCCAGCAGTCTTGGTTCCAGCTTGTGCTTCATCCAGCCTAGCAGTTCACATGTCTTGACTATTTTAAATAATGCTGCAGTGAATATGTATGTGCAAACATCTATTCAAAATAATTATTTAATTTTCTTTGGATATATAGGAATTGCTGGATCATATGGCATCTCTAGTTTTAATTTCTTGAGGAAGCAACATATTTTTCATATTGGCTGTACCAATTTATAATCTTGCCAACAGTGCAAAAGGATTTCTTCCTATTCTCTATATCCTCGTCAGCATTTATAGTCTCTCATCTTTTTGGTGATGGCATTATAACAGGCATAAAGTGGTATCTTATTCTGGTTTCAATTTGCCTATCTCCAGTGGTTAGTGCAGAGAAGGCAATGGCAACGCACTCCAGTACTCTTGCCTGGAAAATCCCATGGATGGAGGAGCCTGGTAGGCTACGGTCCATGGGGGGTCGCTAAGAGATGGACACGACTTCACTTTCACTTTCACTTTTCACTTTTATGCATTGGAGAAGCAAATGGCAACCCACTCCAGTGTTCTTGCCTGGAGAATCCCAGAGACGGGGGAGCCTGGTGGGCTGCAGTCTATGGGGTCGCACAGATTCAGACACGACTGAAGCGACTTAGCAGCAGCAGCAGCAGCAGCAGTGATTAGTGATGTAAGCACTTTTTCTTATACTGTTTGTTTGTCTTTGAATAAATGTCTATTCATGACTTTGGCCATTTTTAAAATTTGAAGTATAATTGATTTACAATGCTTTGAGTGTAGAGCAAAGTGATTCATACTTTTTCAGATTATTTTCCATTGTTGTTATTACAGGATACTGAATATAGTTCCCTGAGCTGTACAATAGGTCCTTGTTTGTCTGTTTTATATATAATACTGTATATCTGTTAACAACAAATTCCCAATTTGTCTCTACCCCTTGACTTTTCCCCTTTTATAAACTCAAATTTGTTTTCTATCTCTGTAAGTCTATTTCTGTTTTATAAATAAGCTCATTTATATCATTCTTTTAGATTCTGCATGTAAGTGATATCATATACTTGTCTTTCTCTATCTGACTTCACTTAGTATGATAGTCTTTAGATCCATCCATGTTGCTGAGAATGACATAATTTCATTCTTTATTGTGGCTAAGTAATATTCCATTACTTTACTAGCATGTGAGATGAGTGCAGTTGTGTGGTAGTTTGAGCATTCTTTGGCATTGCCTTTCTTTGGGATTGGAATTAAAACTGACCTTTTCCAGTCCTGTGGCCACTGCTGAGTTTTCCAAATGTGCTGGCATATTGACTGCAGCACTTTCACAGCATCATCTTTCTGGATTTGAAAGAGCTCAACTGGAATTCCATCACCTCCACTAGCTTTGTTCGTAGTGATGCTTCCCTAAGGCCCACTTGACTTCACATTCCAGGATGTCTGGCTCTAGGTCAGTGATTACACCATCGTGATTATCTGAGACGTGAAGATCTTTTTTGCAGTTCTTCTGTGTATTCTTGCCATCTCTTCTTAATATCTTCTGCTTCTGTTAGGTCCATACCATTTCTGTCCTTTATCGAGCCCATCTTTGCATGAAATGTTCCCTTGGTGTCTCTAATTTTCTTGAAGAGATCTCTAGTCTTTCCCATTCTGTTGTTTTCCTCTATTTCTTTGCATTGATTGCTGAGGAAGGCTTTCTTATCTCTTGCTATTCTTTGGAACTCTGCATTCAGATGCTTATATCTTTCCTTTTCTCCTTCGCTTTTCACTTCTCTTCGTTTCAAAGCTATTTGTAAGGCCTCCCCAGACAGCCATTTTGAAAAGAGTACATCAAGGCTGTATATTGTCACCCTGCTTATTTAACTTATATGCAGAGTACATCATGAGAAACACTGGGCTGGAAGAAGCACAAGCTGGAATCAAGATTGCCGGGAGAAATATCAGTAACCTCAGATATGCAGATGACACCACCCTTATGGCAGAAAGTGAAGAGGAACTAAAGAGCCTCTTGATGAAAGTGAAAGAAGAGAGTGAAACAGTTGGCTTAAAGCTCAACATTCATAAAACTAAGATCATGGCATCTGGCCCCATCACTTCATGGGAAATAGATGGGGAAACAGTGGAAACAGTGTCAGACTTTATTTTGGGGGCCTTCAAAATCACTGTAGATGATGACTGCAGCCATGAAATTAAAAGACGCTTACTTCTTGGAAGAAAAGTTATGACCAACCTAGACAGCATATTGAAAAGCAGAGACATTACTTTA
>NW_011494614.1:3804492-3833362 GCF_000754665.1 Bison bison bison | reverse complement strand
TTGCAAGGAGATCCAACCAGTCCATTCTGAAGGAGATCAGCCCTGGGATTTCTTTGGAAGGAATGATGCTAAAGCTGAAACTCCAGTACTTTGGCCACCTCATGCAAAGAGTTGACTCATTGGAAAAGACTCTGATGCTGGGAGGGATTGGGGGCAGGAGGAGAAGGGGACGACAGAGGATGAGATGGCTGGATGGCATCACTGACTCGATGGACGTGAGTCTGAGTGAACTCCGGGAGTTGGTGATGGACAGCGAGGCCTGGTGTGCTGCGATTCATGGGGTTGCAAAGAGTCGGACATGACTGAGCGACTGAACTGAGCTGAACTGAATATTCTGTTGTATATTTATACCACATCTTTATCCATTTATCTACTGATGGATGTTTAGGTTGCTTCCATGTCCTCACTAATGTAAATAGTGCTGCTATGGACACTGGGGTGCATATATATTTTCACTGTAGAGCTTTCATCTTTTCTGGATGTATGCCCAGCATTGGAACTGCTGGATCATATGGTAGCTCTATTTTTAGTTTTTTAAGGAGCCACCACACGGTTCTCCGTAGTGGTTGCATCAATTTACATTTCCACTGGCAATGTAGGAGGGTTCCTTTTTCTCTATACCCTCTCCAGCATTTATTATTTGTGGATTTTTTTGATGATGGTCATTCTGACAAATGTGAAGTGATACCTCATTACAGTTTTGATCTGCATTTTTCTAATAATTATGTTATTAGAGAAAAGATGTTAATCATCTTTTCACGTGTTTGAATTACTCCCTTTTCGATTGCATCATTTGCAGATATTTTCTCCCATTATGCAGGTTTCTTTTTGTTATGGTTTCCTTTGCTGTGCAAAAGCTTCTAGGTTTGATTAGGTCCCATTTGTTTATTTTTGCTTTTGTTTCAATTATTCTAGGAGATGGATCCAAAAAAAATATTGCTGCAATTGATGTCAAAGAGTGTTCTGCTGTTTCCCTCTGGGAATTCTGTGGTAGCTGGTTCTGTATTTAGGTCCTTTGCCCATTTTTAAACCGGATTATTGTTTTTCTTCCATTTGCTGTTGTTTAGTTGCTAAGTCATGTCTGACTCTTTTGCAACCCCATGGATTGTAGCCCACCAGGCTCCTCTGTCCATGGGATTTCCCAGGCAAGAATACTAGTATATTCTATAAAGTTGCCTTTGCTATTTTGTTGATCATTTATTTTGCTGTGCAGAAGATTTTAGTGTAATGTAATCCCACTTATTTTTGATTCTGTTACTTATCCTTTAAGTTTCATCTCCAAAAAAAAATCATTGCTAAGACCTGTATCACAGAATTTTTGCCTATATTTTCTTCTAGCATTTTTATGGTTTTAGCACTTATGTTTAAGTCTTGAGATGCAAAGTTAGGTTATTTGTGATCTTTCCATTTACTTGAGAAGTGGGTTTATAGCTGTAAACTTCATGTCTAGAACTGCTTTTGCTGTATCCCCAAAGTTCTTGTATGTTGTGTCCTCATTTTTGTTTGTCTAAAAATAATTTTCCTCTTAGTTTATTCTTTGATACATGGTGGTTCAGGAAATGACTATGTTTTAATAGTTAATAACTGTGAGAGATTGGCATGATAGTTTAAACATAGGCAGGCAGGGAGCATTTCTCTTAAGTGAACATGGGCTGACTGTCAATACTGATTTGAACAAGAGATTATGGCAGAAGGAACACTGCTGATTTAGGCTCCAGTTATTAAGGGAAAAATAGTTTCTAGTATAGTTTCTTGGAGTTTGACCAAAGTGACTACTCTGACACCACTATCCAGTGAGAAAGTCCAAACTTGTATGTAGAGAGGCTGAGTAGAGAACTGAGGGCTATGATATATGACTGTAATCATTCCCACTTGTTTTAGCCAGCCCAGCTGAATGACAAATCGTTCCTAGTTTGACTTGCCTAAATTGATGACCCATAGAATCATGATCTTACAAAATGGTGGCTCTTTTATGCCACTCAGTTTTTGGAAGGTTTGTTGTGCAGCAGTACATCTTTAGAACAGTTTTCAATATCTGTGGATATTTTCTTAGTTCTACTTATACTACATTAGCTAATATGATCTCACATTACTTTTCTATCACCTAAACACTGAGGGTTCAGACCTCTAACCCTTGTCCGTCTATACTCAGTGCAGTTCACTTCAGTCGCTCAGTCATGTCTGACTCTTTGCAACTCTATGAACTGCAGCATGCCAGGCTTCCCTGTCCATCACCAACTCCCGGAGCCTGCTCAAACTCATGTCCATTGTGTCGGTGATACCATCCAACCATCTCATCCTCTGTCATCCCCTTCTCCTCTCGCCTTCAGTGTTTACCAGCACCAGGGTCTTTTCCAATGAGTCAGTTCACATCAGGTGGCCAAAGTATTGGAGTTTCAGCTTCAGCATCAGTCCTTCCAATGGATATTCAGGACTGATTTCCTTTAGGATTCATTGGTTGGATCTCTTGCCTTGAGAACCTCATGAACAGTATGAAAGGCAAAAAGATCTACACTCACGTGCTAGAGAAATATCCTTCAGTCTCTGGGCTTTAACTTGCATCCTTACAGTATGACTTTCTAATTTATATCTGTAGCTCTCACATTATTCCTTATATTTAGATCCTTTGCCCAGTTTTAAACTGGATTATTGTTTTTCTGCTATTTGTTGTTGTTTAGTCACTAAGTCATGTCTCTCTTGCAGCCTCATGAACTATAACTTGCCAGACTGCAGTATTCCCAATGGCCTCCTTGGACATCTCCAGTTTAATGTCTAATAGGCATTTCAAACTTAGCACATTCAAACTTAAGTCCTAATTGCCTTAACAACACAGCAACTCTCATACTGTTTCCCATCCAGGTACATGATACTCAGGGTCAAGCAGTGCCTCAAACATCATAGACGCTACCTTTGATTCTTCTTTTTCTCCCGTACTTCACTTTGATCCATCAGTAAGCACTGTGGACTCTACCTTAGAATAGGTTTCAAGCTGAGCGATCTTATAAAACATAAATCGATCATATCATTCATCCTGAGAATGGCTTTTCTTCCCACCATGGCAAAATCTAAAACTCTTACCATGGCCTCATATAACCTGGCTCCAGGTGACTTCTCCATCCTCATAGCCCTTTCTTTCCCTCCCTTACTAGAATAAATGTGCTTTATTCTAGCACATTTGCCTTCCTGTTGGGCTCAGGGATCCTAGGGATCCTGCCCGACATCTGGAATTCTCCTTCTTCATGTATTTCCATAGCTCATTCCTGAAATTCAGTCAGGTCTTGGTAAAAGTGCCTCAGAAAGTCCTCCTTGTCAGTCACATCTATAATAAGAACCCCTCTGTCTCCATCATTTTCCCATAAAGTTGCTTTATTTTTTCTCATTGTACTTTTTATCACCTGCAATGGGCATGTTAAGTAAGTAAGTGTTAGTCGCTCAGTCGTGCCCGACGTTTTGTGACCCCAAGGACTGCAGCCCACCAGGCTCCTCTGTTCATGAGATTTTCCAGGCAAGGATACTGGAGTGGGTTGCCATTTCCTTCTCCGGGGATCTTCCCAACTCAGGGATTGAATCCGGGTCTCCTGCGCTGCAGGCAGATTCTTTACTGACTGCAGTGACATGTTACCAGTATTCATTTATTTGATTACTTGTTTATTGCCAGTACCATGATCATGTAACCTCTTTAAAGCCAGATTCTTTTTCTTGTTCACTACTCTACCCCCAGTTCTTGAACAGTGCCTGGGGACACTACTATACCAGGCAAATCAGTTGATTAAGTAAACTCCTTGATCGACTAAATTAACTCTTTTTATTCATCTTTTAATTCTCCCACCCACAGCCTTGAATATTTCCTGATAAAGATTGGCTACTTAAGGAATATTTGTGAAGGTGTTGAAATCAAGCCTGGAAGTGATTCATAACAACTTTTGAAGCTGTCTTCTTTTGATTAAAATGTTTAATCAGACAGTTTGTGAGACCCAATTTCCATAAATTCTGGGTAGTAAAGGTTCTGATTTCCATCTTCTTAAGTGTCCAGTAATTTTGAGTGTTCAATATTTCTGTTGCTGAGGGGGTCCTTGAGGAAGGTTCACTTTGTTTTGTTAAGTCTAAAAATCGTGATACCTGAATATCTTTGATTACTTTTCTGTCATCATTGGAGAAGCTACACAAACCATGCGTGGAAGTATTCTGAGTAAATTGTTTCTTATCCTTTAAAGAAAATCTGAATTATAATAGAACAATGGAGGAGGAGTGTTATCTTAAGACAAATTTCAGGATCTCATCTAATCTGTGAGGCAAGGCACATACATATTCCTGAATATATAACATGCTGGTGAAAGTCATATATTTTAAAAATTAAAAAAAATTGAAATTCTCAAACATTAGCCAGGTCTTACTTGATTATTAGCAATATGTATATTTTTTAAACTTGATTTCTAGACAAAAAATCTTCCTAGGAATTCTTAGTATTCTAGAGAACTGGGGGAGTTCATGACATCCTTGTGCCATCAAAAACACATCAGCATGTTTGGATCATTACTCTTCACTGATAAAATTGTCTTTCTTAACCAACTCCACATCCTCTTTTGTATTTCAATTTTCCTGCAATATTAAACACTGCAGAAATGACAATGCTGATTTTTTCAAATATTTCTTTCATGTGCTCCCTTTATTTTGCCAGATAAATTATTCAATAAATTTTGCATATGGTTCATTAATCCTCGGTCGTGTGCCTTTTTTTTTTTCCCTTTAGAGGTAAAAATATGGTGTGCTGTATTTCTAAATAAAGCCCCTTTTTTGGCTGTTCATTGTGCCCTTTACCTGAAGTGTATAATTGGATTCTTCAGTCATTTATCTCAAAATATATACCACCAACTGAGTTGGAAAAACGTAGCATTACTAAGTTTAAATGCAACAATTCTATGCATTCAAATATAATATTACACTGAGAAGATGTATTATCTTTAGTCTGCCAGAAAGCCACTTTAGTGTTTCAGACAACAAATTGCTCATGGTACATTTTCTACTCTGACATATTGCAGAACCGAATAAAAATAAAAGGTACAATTTGAACTATCACTAACAATTTGCTGCTTTTTATGGCACATTTCAGATTTTCTTAATGTGGCTGACTTAATTTCACAAAGAAAGTACGTTTCATCCTAGTATCTGCGTGTACCTTATCTATCATGTTTCTGCAGTTATGAAAATGAACGGATGCCAAGCATAAAAACTCCTGGTTTTGAATCCATGAATTAGAGTGAATTATAACTTCCTTCCTTGAAGCAATATTGCATAGTGTGAAGAGCAGGTGTCTTGGCACCAGATTACTCAACTTCATCTCTGCTCTGACACCTCCTAGGCCTGGATGGGTTTTATAACCACCCTGTGCCTCAGTTTCCTATCAGTATGGTAGGTATAATCATAGCACCAATCTCATAGGGATGAATTGAGCTTTACAGGTAGAAACTGTATAAAATACTGAGATTTTGTACTAGGCAAGTAATATCTGGTTTTATTTCTAAAATACTCATTTTTCTATCCAAAATATAATATTTATTAGATTGTTACTATATATCAACAGTCATATCTTACATATGTCTGTAGTTATGACAGACATGGTCTGCATACTTTCTAAAGAGTCTAATTGAATTTAAAAACTGTTTAAAAGGCACAAAGCCATATTCATGATCACTTACCACCACTGCTCCCACCCTGTACTCCCACCCCTACCTCATTCTACTTTTACCCTTACAGTCATTCTAAATGCAGCAGCAAGAGAAATATTTTTAAAAGGTTAATCACGTTATCAGTTCAGTTCAGTCGCTCAGTCGTGTCCAACCCTTTGCAACCCCATGAACCGCAGCACGTCAGGCCTCCCTGTCCATCACCAACTCCCGGAGTCCACCCAAACCCATGTCCATTGAGTCAGTGATGCCATCCAACCATCTCATCCTCTGTTGTCCCCTTCTCCTCCTGCCCTCAATCTTTCCCAACATCGGGGTCTTTTCCAATGAGTCAGCTCTTCGAATCAGGTGGCCAAAGGATTGGAGTTTCAGCTTCAACATCAGTCTTTCCAATGAACACCCAGGAGTGATCTCCTTTAGGATGGACTGTTTGGATCTCCCTGCAGTCCAAGGGACTCTCAAGAGTCTTCTCCAACACGCAATTCAAAAGCATCACTTCTTCGGCGCTCAGCTTTCTTTATAGTCCAACTCTCACATCCATACATGACCACTGGAAAAACCATAGCCTTGACTAGATGGACCTTTGTTGACAAAGTAATGTTATATCATGTTATATTTCTATTCAAAACATAGCATTGGCCTCCATTTCACACAGTCAAAACTGATTCCTTAACCTGGCTTGCAAGCCCCAGCATGATCTGCCCATTCCTCTCTGATCTCTACTGGATACCGCAGTCATCATCCTAGCCACACTAGCATCCTTACTATGTCTCAAACCCAGCCAGACACACTCCCAACTCAGGGTCTTCGCACAAGCTATTTCCTCTTCCTGAGACCCCTTTCCTCTAGAAAGCCACATCCTTACATCCTTCAAACTTTACGAAAATATCATCTTCTTACTGGGGCCTACCCTGACTGCCCTATCTGAAATTGCAGTCTGCCCCCTACTCCACCGTTTTCAAACCCCCTTGCTGCTGCTGCTGCTGCTACTAAGTCACTTTAGTCGTGTCTGACTCTGTGCGACCCCATAGATGGCAGCCCACCCGGCTCCCCCCTCCCTGGGATTCTCCAGACAAGAACACTGGAGAGGGTTGCCATTTCCTTCTCCAGTGCATGAAAATGAAAAGTGAAAGTGAAGTCGCTCAGTCATGTCCGACTCTTAGCGACCCCATGGACTGTAGCCTACAAGGCCCCTCCGTCCATGGGATTTTCCAGGCAAGAGTACTGGAGTGGGGTGCCATTGCCTTCTCCTCAAACCCCCTTAACCTACCCTCTTTTTTTCTCTTTTATCATAGCACTTAGCACCTTCCAAAATAGTATATTAATATTATTTACATATTGTATTTATTTTATGTTTCCCTCACCAGAATGTAAGCTCCACCAGGGCAGGATTTGTTTTATTTACTCATATGTCCCAAGAACTCAGGATCCTGTATGATACTTAGTAGTTACTCAATAAATTGTTGAAATACATCAAAATTTTCAACAAATACAATAGGCTAGAGTGTTTAAATTCAATGATATGGTCTTTTTAAAGTAGCACTAGGGAAGGAAGGAAGGGGCTTTTGCTTTATTCCAAAGTGTGTCATTACACACTTTGGAATTTTAGGGTTTATTCACAGATATGCTTTTTTAGTATATTTAATTTTAAAATATCTTTAAAGTTGGAAAGTACTGATCTTTATGGGATAATTTCATTCTTGGAAACAGCTGGAAGAGAATATGGTAAATTAATAAATTGATTAAGATAGTATTTTGAGGAAGGAAGGAAGGAAGGGACTCAAATAATGAGGCAAATTGACTTGAATCACTAGTGAGTTGACAATTTCAAAGTACTCTGGTCAAATGGAAGGAGAACACTGGTCCACATTCCAAAGGTTACTTTGAAATTTAACATTTATTTTGATACAGAAGACCTAAGTTTTCAAAATCTTGGTAAATTTTATTTTTCCATACATAAAAAGTGATATGATTCTACTATGCAGTTTTATCATGAGTTCTGCCAGGAACTCAAAATAAACATTGTAAGGCTTACACATTTGGATCAGGGGGCAGGAAAACACAGTATAATGCAGCAGAAGAAGCAGGTGCCTTTTTTAAAAAGAAGATATTTATTTGGCTGTGCCAGGTCTTAGTTGCAACAAGCAGGGTCTTCAATTTTCATTGTGGTACACGAGACCTTTTAGTTGTGGGTTGTCAGATCTAGTTCCCTGACTAGGGCTGGAACCTGGGTCCCCTGCTTTGGAAGCTCAGAGTCTTAGCCACTGGACAATCAGGAAATTCCCAAGAAGCGCATGCTTACAGCCATGTAGATCTAAGGTTATTTCCCACCTTAACCCCCTTGTGTTGTATGATGTTGGAAAATAAACTTAAGTTCTGATTCTGTTTTTTTTTTTTTTTTTTACTTGTAAAATAAGCATAAACATCCACATCCCACAATAAACATCACACAATGAAACATGAGAGAATGAAGAGACCAAGTACATCAGGAACAAGCGTCATGGTCGGCTCAGAATACCTGTAAGTAAGCCAATGCCTGCCACTAACAGTGTATAGTTGTCACTTAGTTGCTAAGTCATGTCTGACTCTCTTTGTGACTCCACGAACTGTAGCCCACCAGACTCCTCTGTCCATGGGATCCTCTAGGCAAGAATACTGGAGTGGTTGCCACTCCCTTCTCCAGGGGATCTTCCTGACATAGGGATCCAACCCACATCTCCGGCATTGGCAGGCAGGTTCTTAACCACTGAGCCTCCAGGGAAGCCCATCTGGGTAGTGAGTAGAGGGCTTTATTCACATTATCACAATCAATCCTTATAACAAGCCTATGAGGTAGGTAGTAGTATTATCTTTATCTTGCAGATAAGGAAATTGGAGCTTAGGGAATTTAGAGGTTAATTCACTTCTCCCTTTCCCCCAATTTTTGAAACACCCATTAAATTTTATTAGTGTCAAGAGTACTATAAGAACAGTGTATCGATGCATCTGTAGTTTTCTTCAACAGAAAATAAAAATGAAGAAAGCTGATAAGTAGATTTAATAGAAATTCAATCCACAAAATGTTCTGTTTTAATTTTGGTCAGTGTGCATTTTGTGTGTATAATGCCTATTATTTTAGCTTTTCAATTTATATATTCACCATACATAGGGAAGTTACTTTGAATTTGGTGCTTACATCTTTAGTTCTGCAAATTTGGAAATCACTTATCATAATACTTGACATCTTATGGACTGAAGGCAATTGTAAAACACACTAAATTATCTTGGAAATAGGTGTGATAGTGTTTTATCCATCCCAGAAAAGATTCAGAAGGTAAGAGAAATATCATGTGGAGAAAAGAATAGAATGGTTGAAAATTAGTTTACATGAGGAAAGACATACATTTGTTTAGATTTAATTCACATAATTAGTTTTAAAAGTAGTATTTTTATTTCTCTGCCTTTTGATATGATACTAGCAGATGTGGTATGAAATGGGAGCAGATTCTCTGATTTCTAAGCTTCTCAAGATAATGTTCTAATGTTTGTCCCTAAAAGGACCTTTGAAATTATCTGGCGCACACTCAGAGAATGGAAGTATCATTCCAAGACTACTAAGCAGTAAGAGCCAGAACAGAAATAGTCCAGGGGTTCTCACCACTACCCAGGCCCTCTGTTTCACTTTTCTGTTCTCAACAACATTTCTTACTAAAATTTAAACCTGCAACTCTTGGGTTCAGGCAGGCTTGTAATTAGCCAGGACAACAGTAGAAAAGTGTGACGACCAATGCCAAACTTCTGAAATACCAAATAAGGACTTTCTTCATTTTGGGGGGAAAAAAAAAAAAACAGAAAAATTGACACCAAATGCTTCTAAATGCCCTGAGAAGCACCTCTTGACTCTGCTAGACATAGATACAATAGGTATTGTTTATAAGACACTGAAAATTCATGGCTTAGTTTTTCAGAATTTCCTGAAGGTAAAAGACCTCTAGATTTGGCTCACAAAATAGTGAGATCTTGCTATTTAAAGGTGGTCCAAGTAGAATCAAATGTCTGATTTTGCCCCTTGAGGAACGAGACTCTGAACCTTCTTGTTTTCTCACATTCAAGGTTGAGCACAATGTTTTCTCCAACAGTGCCTAATAATTATGGATTTTTAAAAGTGGTCCATTTTTTAGGTGGCCTGTGTTGGAAATTGTCCCAACAAATGAAAATATTGCAGCTGTTTTATTATGTGGCTGTATTATACTTTCAATCATCATAATAGTCACCCTTTAGGACTTTTCCAGAGAAAAAACTCTGTCCCCAGAGGTCACAAATGGAACGTCTCATTGAGGTGCTTCCAAGCTGTCCTCCTTTTCCAACCAATTGCCCCTCTGTGAGAAGTCAGAAAAAATTCCAGGCTGCTGTCAAGTTTACCAGTCTGTAAACAGTCTATTTCAAGAAATTCCAGCATATCAAATTCCAAATTTAAATTAATAGATAAATCATCAGGGTGTGTGAAAAATAATTAGTTTCCAAGAATATTTTCCAGATGATTCATTTAAAAATGACTGTCTAATGTGATGGTTTGTGAATAACAAGTCTTCAGAGGCAGACCTGGGAAGAACCCTGTGCCTACATTTTTAATAAGCACCTGGGATTCTGATATAGTTTTTTTTAATCTACTTATAAAATATATGACTCAAAACATGCATATTTAAGGAGGTATCAGTTGTATAAAGTGCTTTGCTCCTTTCTGTTTGCCATTTTGTAGCATCAGATTTTCCCCTCTAATTTATTATTCCTTGAAAATAATACAATCAAAGCTTTAAGAGCTCATTGTTAGCTGTTTGATTTTAGAAAATCAAATGTACAAATGCAAGTTTAATGACACTAAGTATGAAAAAACTTGTAGTAATGTTACTATTAAAATGGTTGCCAGAGACAGTTGACCTCAAAAGATAGGATATTACAAATGAAACCTGACAAACAGTCCCTTGAGAAAAAACAAGAACAACAGAGGGAGAAACCTTGGGCTTATGTGGTAACAAAGTCAAAGTGAGATTTCCTGAATGTCAGAGCAATGAAGCAGGCAGTAACGTTTTTACTGTGAAAAGATAATCAGGGATCAGCCTGCACGTTGGCTGGAATGACTTGATTTCCTTTAACCTTTGAGTTCTCTTTGCTGAACCTGTGTGTCAATAACAGCTATATGTGAGTACAGTGGGGAATATTATTACTAAAAGGAGTTTTAAGATATATTACCTGATTTGAGGTAGAAATACACTCCTGTCAAAGGCAATCATTGTCTGATATTGTTGCTGATACTGTCCTGATATTACTCATTGCTTCTGATACTGTTCTGGAAACTGTTCTTTACATTTATCCAGGACATTTAAAATAAGTTAGGGAATTTTTATAACCCTGGATACAATGACATTTGTCATCACTCATTGCTTTGGTTTCATGAATATAGAAATTACCCTCCAGGAATGTGAAAACAGGAATAAAATAACAGTTTTGAGTTCTCAGGGAGCAAAAGACATAAGAATTAATTCCAATTCTGTTGCTATTAAGTAGCAATCATAACATATACTAAAATTCCATGAAAAACAGGACAGTGTAGCTGACATTAATCCTAAGCAAAATCCCACAGGAGATTTTTCAAAATAATGATTTTTCACTGATTGCATAAAAAGTGTTCCCAGTAGAGGCAGCAGAGAGTTCAGAGAGGACTGTCATCTTTTGTTTTTGTTTTTGTAGCTAGTGTTATTAATTAACTTTGTAATAAGTATGTCTTGATTTTAACTTGAAAACATTGGTTGCTCATTTATCTGAGCATGCCAGAGGATGACGAACTAGTAATAGCAGAATTGGGTTGATTCACAACTGATAGAACAATGAAACTTTTAAAATTAGTTAGTTTTTAATTAGCCAATGTCAATCTAGATGAAAGTCTTTAGAAATGACATGCTAGACTCTGCCTTTGGCTTTTTCTAGAATTATCAAACTATCTGACTGACAAATCATCGAAAATGGAAATGGGTATCTTATACATTCAATGGCAAAATCTGAGGCCAAGAATTTTCAAGTCTGAAATAATAGGCAAGATTCAGTAAGTTGAATCTTACAGAAAGTGTGTAAAAACTTCTACTTAAAGCCACAGTTCACCTGAAGAAGATTAGGATGGAAATATCTCTCTTAGAGGCAGAAGAATTTTACTAAGTAATTTCACAGAAGTTATTCCTGTCTTAGGTTGCATAGGCAGACAGACAAGGGAAGTGAATGACTTGTTCTACCTAAATGTTCTAGAACTTCACCAATTTTGCTTTATCAGTGCTGGGCATCAGACCTCAGGAGGCATAGAGACTGAGTATAGAAACTTCCCTGGTGGTCCAGTGGCCAAGACTCCTTGCTCCCTATGCAGGGGGTCTGGGTTCGATCCCTGGTCAGGAAACTAGATCCCATGTGCCACAACTAAAGATCTCGTGTGCCACAACTAAAGATCTCATGTGCCGCAACTAAGCCCAGCTGCAGCCAACTAAATAAACACTTTTAGAAAAAACTGAGTATATGTGAATGAGAATGGCTAGGATGATAGATAAAACCCAAACTGTTTCACACTATCAATATCTGAAGGAAATGGGGACACTTAAGTGAGAATGAGTGGGTGTGATACCATAGGTATGGAACTGGACTTCCTTCAGTATACTTCAGTAGTGTATAGATCTAGGACTCAAGGATGGATGCTAACTGGTGGATTCCAATTCAACAAATGGTAAAGCTTTTAAGTGATTTGATATAACTGAATAGGGCAACTCAAGGAGGCCAAACAAATGTTAAAATGGTGGAGATGATGCTACTGAAGCATCACATAAAATAAAGTTATAGTTTAGATCACTAGGCTTTAAACTGGGCTGTCTGGAGTATTCAGGTTCAGGGTGTCCCTTTGGAGGTAGAAGAGGATGGAAGATGTTGACTGAGCTGACTCTCACCCGAGGCTCACAGTCCACTTTGTTTGGATATTGGCTTCTCTTAAGATTTTTTTTTTCCCTAAGCTAAAGTCTCCATGGTTGGGAAAAAGAAAAGAGAAAAAAAGGAGAAGGAAAAGATTAGACAATAGTTTATCTCTTCCAGACTTAGGACTCCAAATAGTAGCAACTGAGATACATTTTAAGTGTGAAAAATAATACCTCAAGAGAGTTTGAGAAAATTAAATCCCCAAATTTGTGTACCCAACATACACACAACACCCCTATCTGTCTCCCCCTCTCTCACACACACACATACACAAGAAAATACGCATTTTAAGAGCCCTCATCACTCAGTGCTAAGCTATTTTTTTTCTCATTTGTTGCATATATCCAATACTCGTGACCATGATTCTCCTGCTTGTTTAAAAAAAATAGTAAAAAAAAAAAATTATCTTTTAGTTCAAACATCTAAATGAACTTTGTATAAAATTAAGTTAAATATCAAGCACTCAGTTATCCCTCCAGGGTAGTCAGGAGAGCTGGTTTCCTCCAATCATCTGTCTAGTTCCAGGTCACCGGATGTAGAGTTAACCCAAGGAGAGAGTTGGGTGAATTCAAAGCTCAGTATATTTTTCTAAGTCAAGACAGTATGTGGATATGCATTTCTGCCTTTAAAGCTAAATACCACATTTAATTATATCTGTTGTAACATTCTATCTGTAATTCAATAACAAAAGAGATCAATTATTATACAGCAGGATTATCAAAAATAACATCAACCACATGGAAAGCATATCAGTGCCTAAATGCACATGCTTTCAGCAAACACTTATTGAGCACCTTTCATGTGCCAGGTGCGGTTCTAGGCCCAAGGGACACATCAGCAAGCCCTGACCTTGGGAGGGTTATATTCTAGTAGATAATATGCAAATAAACACGCCAGGTGGTGACAAGTGCTGTTACGGAAGCTGTAGCAGTTGTCACTGGGTAGAGATCAGTGGGGGCTGCTGTTTTGTATCAACTCAGAACAATACAAGGTTAAAGTGTGGAGTTTTCATAATGCTCCTACTTCAAAAGTTTTGCGCAGAGCAAGTATCAACTGCCTGCTTTAGCAACTCTCTTCCTTTGTTATGCATGTTTTACTTTGTGGTTTGTCTGGTTTCCTTTTGACTTCCTCAGGCTGTCCAGCATTCTGAAGAGAATTATATTACCTGTAACTCCCCATCCTCCCAACTGACTGAGCTTGTGCTAAAAATAACTCTAAGATGGTTTCACTATTATTCTTTTTAGCCGACAAACTTGCTTTTTCTTCAAAATTATTTTCCAGTTTATATACATTTTTTTTCTGATTAAGAACATTTACAGTCGGACACGACTGAAGTGACTTAGCAGCAGCAGCAGCACTCCCATATTTTCACTTTTTTAATAAACGTATTAACTGTGTCATTTACCTGTGTGAGTGTATTTATCTTTTCTTTCTCTGCATGATCTCATGGTAATGAAAGGATAAAAACAATTTCTGCCTCCTCAAGAAAGAATTGGAGATAAATTTTTTTTTTCATTCTAATTTTTTAAAATGAAAAATTTCAGGCCTTCCCTATTTGTTATAGGAAAAATATGCTTGTTTGTATTTTTCTATTAATCTCTTCAAACCAATATTACATTGCATTGATTATGAAATTATATAGAGAATGATTATCATTGGGAAAAATTGTATAAGTGTAAAAACAAGTTGTATAAAAGCATTATTTAACCTGTAAAATATGTTGTTGGTTAGATTTGATTAGACTGTGAGATAGACACCAACGTTCATATATAACTTCCAATTTTTATGTAAGCCTATAATAACCTCTCCCATCCTCCACCTCGTTAAATGCTTTTGACTATAGTGTCTCCATCCTGCAAGCAAGCCTCTGTTGTTTTCGTTTTTAAACATTTGGAAAAGGTGAAGGGACAAAGTAATGACATGGGAACCTTTTCTTAGGAGTTAGAGGGAATTTTAAAATATTTTAAAGCATAACCAAGGAATGTTCTACACAGAGTAAATTTAAAGATCCCATTCAGTTATAATTTATGAGTCTTACATTTTTTTGTTAACTTATTACTGATACTTAGACATTCCATGATCCCTGATTCATTCTTCTTCATTACTATGACAATATCTTTGAAAGGTTATTACCTTAAACTATATATATATATAGTAAATAATTATGTTATGATTTATCATGTATACTATGCACTCATAAATAGCCCTGTAATATCCTTAATTTTGAATCGGTTGACCTTGACCTTTATTACAACCGAGTGTGAAGGTAGAAAGCAGGTTGAATAAGAATTATTAGGTTAAAAGCCACTTGAGGAGGTAACATATTGAGATGAAAGAGCTCTGGAAAACAAAAAGATAAAATAAAATTAAAAAATAAGACCTTCAGATTCAACCTGGCAATGTCACTAAGGTGATCCATTGTCATTTCAGGCAACTCAGCAAAGGCCTCTGGAGTATAGTCCCTCACAGGTGTCAATCCACAGTGACAGCTGTGAATGCCTCAGAGACCAAGTGTGGAAATGGCTTGGGTTAGATAAAAGTGGTAGGGACGCTGGTAAACTGGAGACACATGGCCTTCCTAAAGACATTAATTTCAAAATTTTGAAACTTGGTGATAACTGTTGAATCCTTTTTAACTCTAATACTCTGTGCTTTTGAACTGGATTTGCAAATAAAATCAACATGTGTTTATTAGGCATATAAAGTGTAAAAACCTTGTTATGACTTGAGAGGGGCAACATAAAGCTATGAGTAATGCTGTCTACCTTTGAAGCATATAATTTAAAGAAATGAAACTCTGAAGATGATGAAGAGGCTAGTTGTTCTTGTGATGGGGAAAACATTATTTAACCACACTCAAAAAAGCTGTTTCCTATCAAAAAAAAAACATGAGTGTGTATTACCAAGTGCTGGAGAAATTGTTGGAATGAAAATACCCTCTAACAAGAGGGGCTGAGGAAAGACTTCCCTGAGGAGGTGAAGTTCAAGTGTGAGATACATGTATATAGGATCTGCACTGGGACAGAATGTGATAGCTTTACAAGCCAGGGATTTAACTTCAAGAAGACCTGCTATATATGCCATTAAGGAATTTAGCTTTTTTGTTTCTTGGTTTTTATTAGTGATGGATTCTTGTTAGGAAAATTAGTAGTACGATTGTCACTGAAACTTGTCATAGTATTTATATATATATTCTGATGTCAGCCAAACATTTGGTTGTGGTATATACATTTCAATGTTGAAGCTGAAGACTTTTACACAGATTTACTTAGTGAATAAATACATTCATTTGATCATAACAAAATAAATTTATCACCATTGTATTTGCATTTTTATCCCACTAAGCATCTGTTTTCTCTACACTGTTGTCTCTAGTTATAATCTTTCTTTCTTCAGCAAAACATATTTCACTGTTGTCTCTGTATGCCTGGAAATGTAGGATGTCCAAGTAAGATGTATCCAGATAGATGATCTAATAATTACTAACTGGTTTTATGGTTTTATGTTTTCAAATTTACAAGTGTTTTCATATGCATTTTAAACATTTATTCCTTTAAAAAATTCTATAGTGTATATTTTATTCTTCTTTATTCAAAAGAGAAGCTGTTTCCATGTTTATTAAGTATAATTAACACAGTCATAGCACACAGCACATGGAGATCATTAGTGTTAGACCTGGAAGATGGCATGGTCCATATCGCTCATGTCCTTCATTTATACACCTAGTATTTATCGAGCACCTGCAACTTTTCAGGCTTGTTCTAAGTTACGAGCACACAGTAGTAAACAAGACAGACAAGGTTATTATCACTTTTTACATTCTACAAAGGAAACCTGCCCATAGTTTACCCATCTAGGACCTAGGTCTTTGGATTTCCAAGTTGTGTTCTTTCTATGACACTAACTGTAAGCATACGTTTGGTTGAATATTTGTAATGCTATCTCAGGAGTCTATCTACCCTGATCCAGGGCAGATAAAATAAATGCTCTGAGAGTAAGGTGAAATCTCCAGTACATGTGTTGAATATAAGTAAAATTGCCAAGATGTTTATGACAGCAATAAATGCTCAGGGCAATTCTAGCTGCCAAGAATGGATCTTATTTTGCTTTCATGGTTGTTGTGTGGCCAAAGAACTATATAATCAGATGCATTTTGCTTTTTGTTGGCCTCTCATTATGTTATACCTATATTTAATTTGGGAGTCATGTGTTACTTAAAGGTGTAATGCCAGAAGAAAGAGGAAAATAAATTAAGGTAAAAATGTAAGCAATAAAGGGATCTTTTGTTTATATGTATATGTGTGTGTATGTATGTGTATGTGTAGGAATGTATTTTTTGTATGTATAAAAATATCTTTCACAACAATGATTCTGGATGTATCCTTGTCATCATGTCACTATAATAATATAGTGGGAAGCAAATATTATTCAAATGTAAATGACAAAATCATCTTAAATATAACTAAGACTCACCTAGGGATTTTTTCTACTGAATAAACATATAAAAGAGACACTTTATTTCCTCAATTACTCTACCAAGATCACACCTGGTGCTAGATGCATGGTTCAAGAACCACAGTACGGTGGTGTAGCAGTTAGGTTATCAATCATGGATGTCAAGTCTTTTCTTCTAATTAACCTTAATTGAGTTCTCTGTTATAGAAGCACTATTTCCAATGAAGCAACTTATCAGTGATACCAGCATGGTAAAACCCAAGATTAATATTACTTCCTATACCTGAATATCAGTGCTTAATGCATTATACTGTAACACAAAATCTTAAATCTTCTATCAAAGTTTTGAAATTACATTGAGTAAAAATTGATGGAATATATATAAAATTTGCACAAGAAAATTATTTGGAAAAGCATTTTTGACATGACATATATGTCTGCATTTTATATTTTAAAACAATTAGCATGTCCCATTTATAATAAAGAATTTAAAGATTCAAAGATTAAAATCTCAAATTATACATTAGTTAATGTGACTGTGAATTTAGTCATGCTTGAAACTGAATCTTTATTTCATTTATGTTCAGGATTATTTTCAATAGTAATGCAAAATGTCCATTAGAACAGAATTCTGCAATAGGCAGCTTTATTAATCTGCCTGGAGAAATGCAGTGCAATTAATTCTAAATTTGATAACCAGTAAGCACTTCAAATGTTCAACAGATTATTTATTAAAAGGCAAATCAAAAAAGAAATAAGCTTTACTGCCAATGAACAGAATGCTTGGATTTAAAAATGGCCAGAAGGCTACTGGTATTAATAAGCTTTGTCAAATTCATTTTCAGACATGCATGGAGGAGTTTGTACTATTTTTTGCTCATGTCACAGTGTCTGTCAAGAGTAGAGCTCAGATACCTTGGGGAAAGCTTTCTGATGTGCAAGTATTTGAAAATAAAAAGACAGACAGACATTTACCTGATTCACAAGGGAATGGAAAACCATGAAGGATCTTGAGAAAAATTAGAGCAGGAACAATGAAAATGTTAGGAAAAGAGTTAAGCCATTGATACAAATTTGAGTAAGAATGACAAATACAAACATTGGTGATAAAAATACTACAAACTTAAAGTCAGCATGAAAAGAATTTCCATTGTATGAATGAAGCAACCCAGGTCATGAATGAATGTGTCTCATGAACCATTTGTTTATGCTGTATCTGGAGCTATAATGTAACTATTACACAAGTGGCCCAGTTCCATCAGATACTAATGCATATTGTCAACAACATCTGACCACAGGGACTTGATATATAACAGAACCCTCCTGTAGGCATGTAAAACTTGGGTTCAAATGATAGTTCTGCCAGGTAACAGGTGTGTTAACTATGGACAAATTATGTAAGAGCCTGTCTTTCATTGGTGCTCTCCAGTAGACCTTTCTGTGATGATGTAAATTCATAGAATATATATTAATTATTTGTTAAATAAGAATATTTGTTACATAGAAATTTGTTAAATTCTGTGCTGTTAAATAAGGTAACCATGAACTATGTGGCTATGGAACACTTCACATCTGGCTACTACAACTAAGGAACTGGATTTTTAATTTTAGCTATTGCAATTTATTTAAATAGCCACATGTGGCTAGTGTCTACTAAATTGGACAGTATGGTATAGCCTCAAGCGATTTCTTCTATGAAACAGCAGTAGTAATAGATCTGATTCAATTATGATGCTTTCAGTTGCAGGGGAGAGAAAATTCAACTCAGAATTTAAACAACAAAGGAAATGTACTGACTCCTTTTAACTGAAAAGTCCAGAATTGAGAGGTGCTGGGCAAAGTTCAGTTAGGGCTTCTCACTCTATTTTTTTCCCTAGTACTCTTTCTTCCCCTTTATTTTCATGTTGAGTCTCTGCCCTTATGGTGGTTTCCCTGATGGTCACAATCTGGCTGCTGTAATAACAGGGGTTACGCACTTCCCATTTGCATCTAGTAGGAGTGAAAGAGCATTGCCTTCCACGTTCACTTAAAAGGCCTAATGTTATCATATGTGAACTAAATCACCAGTCCAGGCTCTATGCATGAGACATGCTCAGGGCTGGTGCACTGGGATGACCCTGAGGGATGGGATGGGAAGGGAGGTGGGAGGGAGGTTCAGGATGGGGAACACATGTACACCCATGGCTGATTCATGTGAATGTATGGCAAAAACCACCACAATACTATAAAGTAATTAGCCTCCAATTAAAAAAAAAAAAAAAGGCCTAAGTTTTGCTCTAACAAAATCAATCTGTAACAAATAGGTAAAGCCAGGAGCAGGCTGTGTATTGCTTGGCTTGTACCTAATTTCCTGCCCATCCCCTACTTAATTACTTTGGCAAGGTGAAGGAGATTTTTTAGCTAATGTTGAAACTAATGGTTAAGTTGGGGGAAATAGTGTTTTCTCAAAGAAAATCTGAAAGCTATTCGGAAGTAGAAAAAGATGGGGAGAGAATGCTGGATAGGTAATTGACCATTTTCATACAACTATCTGAAAGAATCATTTTTAATGGAGTCAGTGACTTACGTAGGTAAAGCACCTAACAGAGTCTGATGTATTATATCATTTCTTGTTCACATACCCCACCCTTTCCATGTACCCTGGGCAACAATCTTAGCCCTTCAGTGTCTTAGTTTTCTCACATGGGAATGCTAAGTCACTTCAGTCGTGTCCGACTCTGTGCGACCCCATAGACGGCAGCCCACATGCTCCCCCGTCCCTGGGATTCTCTAGGCAAGAACACTGGAGTGGGTTGCCATTTCCTTCTCCAATGCATGAAAGTGAAAAGAGAAAGTGAAGTCTCTCAGTCGTGTCTGACTCTTAGCGACCCCATGGACCGCAACCTACCAGGCTCCTCCGTCCATGGGATTTTCCAGGCAAGAGTACTGGAGTGGGGTGCCATTGCCTTCTCCTCACATGGGAATAGGTGACTGTTAAGATTGCTCCTAGCACTCAGTCTGTTACTGATACCTACTACTGATGTTATGTAGCCTCAGTCACAGGAATAAGTGTGGCAAAGGTGGGTTAATTGCATTGGAGGGCAGTGGGTGGCCACAGCTAACAAAAATATCATTGGGTCTCCTGTAACCAGTCTGTGGAAGTGGCCCAGGTGCCAGTCATTCAGCAAATAGAGGAAAGATGAGACACTGTGCCTATTTTTCAGTTCCAGCTTCTGCTGGACTCAGTTCTAGCTCTACTACCCTCAAACAGATGAACAGATAATAACAACCAATGATATCTAGTCTTTAGCTCAATGACATGAGAGACTCATTTGAGGCCTACACCTGAAAATTGAAATTTTATTGTGCTAGATTGGAATTAAGCATCTCTATTTTCTTTTATTTTTTAAAGAAAATAAAATTAATTTTAATGTGTAGCTATGGTTGTGAAGCACTACTCAAATGATTTTCAGATAAACAGGAAGTGGAGTCAGGGGCCTATATCACATTATTTGGTGTCAAGTAGCAGGCCAATTAAATGCTGTGAAGATAGCGAAATAACCAATGTTAGAACTATGCAAAATTTCTTCACCAAAAAGATGAAATCACAAAAGCAAATACATTTTTAAAAAAATCTGGAGACAAAACACTTAGATAACTGTTTCTCACTCTCAAGAAAATTTTACAACACCCATGAATTCTGTAAGACATAAAGATTAAATGATATTTAGTTAGCAGAGCTCAAATAAGAAATTATGGAGGAAAATAAAGCAATAACAGGCATTAAAACCAAACTAGAAGGAACACAGCAGGTATGGCAGAAAATCAAATTGGTAACATGAAAGAACTATGTAAAAAGAACAGCAGAAGAAACAGAGGAAAAGCACCACAATGTTATTAGAAAAAAAGCACAACCAAAAGTTATTAGAAAAGACGAGATTGGAAAACATTGAAAATTCTTGTACATGGAGGGAAAAGAACACATTGAAAAAACAAATTATGTTAGTTACTGTAGAAACTGACTTTCAAGGAATGAAAGAGCATGAATCTTCAGGTTTAACAGGCTCATGATGTGCCAGAAAAAAAAAAAAAAAAGATTTAAAAATTATGAATGAGTCATATCCTTGTGAATTTATTATATTTTGAGGATAACCAAAAAATTTTAAGGTACATGTATATATTCTCTGTTATACTTCCATTTGCCTAGGTTTATATGTTGTAATAAATAGATATTTGATGAATATTTGTTGAGTAAATGAGAAAACACATCTTTTTTTAATAAAATCACTTTGACTGAAATATTAGAAATCAGTTCAGTTCAGTTCAGTCACTCAGTCGTGTCTGACTCTTTGCAGCTCCATGGACTGTAGCACGCCAGGCCTCCCTGTCCATCACCAACTCCTGGAGTCTGCTCAAACTCATGTCCATTGAGTCGGTGCTGCCATCAACCATCTCATCCTCTCTCATCCCCATCTCCTCCTGCCTTCAATCTTTCCCAGCATCGGGGTCTTTTCCAATGAGTCAGTTCTTCACATCAGGTAGCCAAAGTATCGGAGTGTCAACTTCAACATCAGTCCTTCCAATGAATATTCAGGACTGATTTCCTTTAGGATGGACTGGTTGGATCTCCTTGCAGTCCAAAGGACTCTCAAGAGTCTTCTCCAACACCACAGTTCAAAAGCATCAATTCTTCGGTGCTCAGGTTTCTTCACAGTCCAACTCTAACACCCATACATGACTACTGGAAAAACCATAGCCTTGACTAAACAGACTTTTGTTGGTAAAATAATGTCTCTGCTTTTTAATATGCTGTCTAGGTTGGTCATAACTTTTCTTCCAAGGAGCAAGTGTCTTTTAATTTCATGACTGCAGTCACCATCTGCAGTGATTTTTGAGCCCCCCAAAATAGTCTGTCACTGTTTCCATTCCTTCCCCATCTATTTTCTATGAAGTGGTGGGACCAGATGTCATGATCTTCGTTTTCTGAATGTTGAGCTTTAAGCCAACTTTTTCACTCTCCTCTTTCACTTTCATCAAGAGGCTTTTTAGTTTTTCACTTTCTGCCATAAGGGTGGTGTCATCTGCATATCTGAGGTTATTGATATTTCTCCTGGGAATCTTGATTCCAGCTTGTGTTTCATCCAGCCCAGCTATTCTCCTGATGTACTGTGCATATAAGTTAAATAAGCAGGGTGACAATATACAGCCTTGACATACTTCTTTCCCTATTTGGAACCAGTCTGTTGTTCCATGTCCAGTTCTAACTGTTGCTTCCTGACCCACATACAGATTTCTCAGAAGATCAGATGGTCTGGTATTCCCATCTCTTTACTAAAGATAATGGCAAATTTTCTGGTTTTGTAGATGTCATCTATAAGTTGATATAGAAACTTATTCCCACATTTATAGTAAGAACTACATTTTCTAATAGTGTATGTTCATATGCACTATTAGTATTCTATGTTCACATACAGTGCTCATTCATGCATTTTTTTTGTAAACATTAACAATATAATCTATCTAAAGAAATAAAATAAAAACACATAATTAAAATGAGTCCTAAAATCAGGGAACAGAAAAATAAAGAGAGGATATTTTGCACAGTTATTTCTTGACTATGCTAACAAGTATTATCCCCACTTTATTAACAATTTAAAGGAATTGCAATATTAATTAATTTTTAGAAAAATTTTCAAATTCTCCACCAATAACTACTTTGGTGTCCTTAGGTATATCTTGTGTTCATTTTCAGAATTTTTGAATAATTCATTTTATTCTAACCATTCATTATTTCTTCTGTTCAGACTTTACTTTCCTAAGTTTTGATGTGGAATATTTTTTACCAGATATGATTAGCAAAAGCAAAATGCAACTTGATAATTGATTAGGGGAGAATTTTAAAAATTCCAAATGGTTGTTTTTATCCCCATTTCTTTCTTCATCCTCAGATGTTTTTCTTTATGGTCTGAGAATGGTATCTACTTATGTCAACTGCACATAACCGAAAAGCTGATGGAAAGTAGATTAAACAGTAACAATTTTTTATCTCACTTAAGAAGTTCACAAATAGAGATTGCCATGGTTGGTTCTGTAGTTCAGTGATCTCATCAAGTATGAAGACTCTTTTCTTTATGTTTGGTCCATCTTCTTTGTATTGGCAGTGTCTATCCTCATGGATCCATGATACTTGGATCACATCAATCCCAGGTATCATTGTATCTCAAGACAATGTGTAAAAGAAGTAAGAGAGAAAAAAAGCATTCTTCTCACAAATCTTACATCAGGGATAAAAATATATCCAAGAAGCCCCAAATGTGTTTTTCCTCTGATCTCATACAATCATTCAGTTCAGTTCAGTTCACTCGCTCAGTTGTGTGCAACTCTTGGCAACCCCAAGGACTGTAGTACACCAGGCTTCCCTGTCCATCACCATTTCTCGGCGCCTACTCAAACTCATGTCCATCGAGTCAGTGATGCCATCCAACCCTTTCTGTCATCCCTTTCTCCTCATGCCTTCAACCATTCCCAGAGTCATGGTCTTTTCAAATGAGTCAGTTCTTCACATCAGGTGGCCAAAGTATTGGAGTTTCAGCTTCAACATCAGTCCTTCCAGTGAATGTTCAGGACTGATTTCCTTTAGAATGGACTTGTTTGATCTCCTTGCAGTCCAAGGGACTCTCAAGAGTCTTATCCAACATCACAATTCAAAAGCATCAATTCTTCGGCACTCAGCTTTCTTTATAGTCCAGCCCTCACATCCATACATGACTACTGGAAAAACCATAGCCTTGACTAGACCTTTTTCAGCAAAGTAATGTCTCTGCTTTTTAATATGCTGTCTAGGTTGGTAATAGCTTTCCTTCCAAGGAGCAAGCGTCTTTTAATTTCATGGCTGCAATCACCATCTACAGCCCAGAAAAATAAAGTCAGCCACTGTTTCCCTATCTATTTGCCATGAAGTGATCGGACCAGATGCCATGATCTTGGTTTAATGAATGTTGAGTTTTAAGCCAGCTTTTTCCCTCTCTTCTTTCACTTTCATCAAGAGACTCTTTACTTCTTATTCACTTTTTTCCATAAGGGTGGTGTTATCTGCATATCTGAGGTGATTGATATTTCTCTCGGCAATCTTGATTCCAGCTTGTGTTTCATTGAGTCAAACATATCTCATGATGTACTCTGCATAGAACTTAAATAAGCAGGGTGACAATACACAGCCTTGATGTACTCCTTTCCCAATTTGGAACCAGTCTGTTGTTCTATGTCCAGTTCTAACTGTTGCTTCTTAACCTGCATACAGATTTCTTGGGAGGCAGGTCAGATGGTCTGGTATTCCCATCTCTTGAAGACCTGTCCACAGTTTGTTGTGATCCTCACAGTCAAAGGCTTCAGCATAATCAGTAAAGCAGAAACATATATTTTTTCTGGAACTCTCTAACTTTATCTATGACCCAACGGATGTTGGCAATTTGATCTCTGATTCCTGTGCCTTTTCTAAATCCAGCTTGAACATCTGGAAGTTCACAGTTCACATACTGTTGAAGCCTGGCTTGCAGAATTTTGAGCATTGCTTCACTAGTGTGTGAGATGAGTGCAATTGTGCAGAGTTTGAGCATTCTTTGACATTGCCTGTCTTTGGGATTGGAATAATAACGACATTTTCCAGTCCTGTGGCCACTGTTGAGTTTTCCAAATTTTCTGGCATATTGAGTGCAGCACTTTCACTGCATTATCATTTAGAATTTGAAATAGCTCAACTGGGATTCCATCACCTCCACAAGCTTTGTTCATGGTGATGCTTCCTAAGGCCCACTTGACTTCACATTCCAGGATATCTGGCTCTAGGTGGGTGATCACATCATCATGGTTATCTGGGTTATGAAGATCTCTTTTGTATAGTTCTTCTGTGTATTCTTGACACTTCTTAATATCTTCTGCTTCTGTTAGGCCCATATCATTTCTGTCCTTTATTGTATTCATCTTTGCATGAAATATTCCTTTGTTATCTCTAATTTTCTTGAAGAGATCTCTAGGTCTTTCCCATTCTATTGTTTTCCTCTATTTCTTTTCACTGATCACTGAGGAAGGCTTTCTTATCTCTCCTTGCTATTCTTTGGATCTCTGCATTCAAATGGGTATTTCATTCCTTTTCTCCTTTGCCTTTTGCTTTTCTTCTTTTCTCAGCTATTTGTAAGGCCTCCTCAGACAACCATTTTGTCTTTTGCATTTCTTTTTCCTGGGGATGGTCTTGATCACTGCCTCCTGTACAATGCCATGAACCTCCATCCATAGTTCTTCAGGTACTCTGTCTATCAGATCTAATCCCTTGAATCTATTGGTCACTTCCACTGTTCAATTGTAAGGGATTTGATTCAGGTCATACCTGAATGGTCTAGTGGTTTTCCCTACTTTCTTCAATTTAAGTCTGAATTTGGTATTAAGTAGTTCATGATCTGAGTCACAGTCAGCTCCTGGTGTTGTTTTTGCTGACTGTATAGAACTTCTCTATCTTTGGCTGCAAAGAATATCATCAGTCTGATTTTGGTATTGACCATCTGGTGATGTCCATGTGTAGAGTCTTCTCTTGTGTTGTTGGAAGAGGGTGTTTGCTATGACCAGTGCATTCTCATGTCAAAACTCTATTAGCCCTTGCCCTGCTTCATTCTGTACTCCAAGGCCAAATTTGCCTGTTACTCCAAGTGTTTCTTGACTTCCTACTTTTGCCTTGAGTCCCCTATAATGAAAAGGACATCTTTTTTGGGTGTTAGTTCTAAAAGGTCTTGTAGGTTTTCATAGAACCATTCAACTTCAACTTCTTCAGAGTTATGGATTGGGGCATAGACTTGGAATTCTCTGATATTGAACGGCTTGCCTTGGAAATGAACAGAGATCATTCTGTTGTTTTTGAGATTGCATCCAAGTACTCCATTCAGACTCTTGTTAACTGTGATGGCTGCTCCATTTCTTCTAAGGGATTCTTGCCCACAATAGTAGATATAATGGTCATCTGAGTTAATTTCACCCATTCCAGTCCATTTTAGCTCACTGATTCCTAACAGGTTCCTATGCAATATTGTTCTTTTCGGCATTGGACTTTACTTCCATCACCAGTTACATCCACAACTGGGTGTTGTTTTTGCTTTGGCTCCATCTCTTTATTGTTTGTGGAGTTATTTCTTCACTGATCTCCAGTAGCATATTGGGCACCTACCGACCTGGAGAATTCATTTTTCAGTGTCCTATTTTTTTGCCTTGTCATAGTGTTCATGGGGTTCTCAAGGCAAGAATATTAAAATGGTTTGCTATTCCTTTTTCTATTGGACCATGTTTTGTCAGAACCCTCCACCGTGATCCATTTATCTTGGGTGGCCCTACATGGCATGGCTCACAGTTTCATTGAGGTAGACAATGCTGCGGTTCATGTGATCATATTGGTTAGTTTTCTGTGATTGTGGGTTTCATTCTGTCTACCCTCTGATGGAGAAGGATAAGAGGCTTATGGAAGGCTTATGGAAGCTTCCTGATGGGAGGGACTGACTGAGGGGGAAACTGGGTCTTGTTCTGATGGCAGGGCGATGCTCATTAATGGGGCCATGCTCATACACCCATTAATTACTAGTAAATAGAAATCTAATTGTTATCTTTAGCTTAGACCCATCATGGTTCATACTATTTTGTTAAAGATGTCCAAATTGGCTTTCTGTTAACCAGAAAAAAGAGTAAATTATTGCTGGGTGGGTGGACAACAAACAATTTCAGCCTTACAAATCATAAATGTAAGACATCTAAATAGATGGGTAGAGACATAACCTCATATATAAATTCATACTTATGTACTTATTATACATTATATATGATTATATATGATATCATATGTATTACATTATTATACATTATAAATACGTATACAATCTCATTGGTATTTTTGGACCTTCTTCAAATTAATTTTTATCTTTTGATCTCAGTATGTGACGATTCAGAAGAAAATACTAGTCTCTCTTTATGATTCTATACTTCTATTGCCAGTGGTTTTATTTCATATATTTCAGTGCTATAATTGTTTGTTTCAATAAGCTTTATACATTGTGTAACATTATTTTTACTGTAATGAAGACACCTCTAGTACTTTTCCCCTTGAATTCCATTTTGATTTGTTTGGTCTGATATAGCCTTTTACTATGCTGTTCCATTAGCCTTTCTGAGCTACTAAGTGTGCACATTTTCTCTCTCTTTTTTTTTTTAACTTAATAAGTAGGTATCTCATTCTCACTCTGATGAAAAAATATTTGGTCTTAGTTTTATTTTTGAGTTTTTTTTTTTTCCTTCTTATGGTACTAAATTATTTCATTTATACTCTCTTACATGGTCTATGTCTGCTAAGGTACACGTCACTCTAAGAAATTTGGAGTGTACCATTCTGTTGTTTGTTTCATTATTAGTTGTTTTTGTACATCATAATGAGGTGCTTCAATCTAATTCTCTCAATTTATTGGCTTCTGAAGCAACAATTATTGATTCTCCTTTATGGAAATTCAAAATAGAAGCTATATATTAGCAACTGATTCTCAAAAATCGGTGAATGAATAAAGTAAAAGCCATTCTTGTATACTTTTCGTGGGACTCTAAATATTCAAAACCTTTTGGAAAGGCAATATGGCAGTTTATCAACTGTTCATATTTCCTGGCTCTAAAATTCTACTTTTAAGAATCTAAAGGAATGCAATAAGTGCAACTTGTACAATGGTCATTCATTATGAAGAAGCTTATAAGCTTGTATGTCATGGAAAACAATATAGAAACATATAAATGCATATCTGCTTGGTGGTTGATAAATAATATGTATGTATATGTGTGCATATATATGTGTATATGTGTAGTATATGTATATTGATAAAATATATGTCTTAAATAAAAAAATAATTTGTGTCAATGCTCAGTTCAGTTCAGTCGCTCAGGTGTGTCCAACTCTATGCAACCCCATGAATTACAGCTTGCCAGGCCTCCTTGTCCATCACCAACTCCCGGAGTTCACTCAAACTCACGTCCATCGAGTTGGTGATGCCAACCAGCCATCTCATCCTCTGTTGTCCCCTTCTTCTCCTGCCCCCAATCCCTCCCAGCATCAGAGTCTTTTCCAATGAGTCAACTCTTCACATGAGGTGGCCAAAGTACTGGAGTTTCAGCTTTAGCATCATTTCCTTTCAAAGAACACCCAGGACTGATCTCCTTTAGAATGGACTGGTTGAATCTCCTTGCAGTCCAAGGGACTCTCAAGAGTCTTCTCCAACACCACAGTTCAAAAGCACCAATTCTTCCGTGCTCTGCCTTCTTCACAGTCCAACTCTCACATCCATACATGACCACAGGAAAAACCAATGCCTTGACTAGATGAACCTTTGTTGGCAAAGTAATGTCTCTGCTTTTGAATATGCTATCTAGGATGGTCATTACTTTCCTTTCAAGGAGTAAGCATCTTTTAATTTCATGGCTGCAGTCACCATCTGCAGTGATTTTGGAGCCCCAAAAATTAAAGTCAGCCACTGTTTCAACTGTTTCCCTATCTATTTTCCATGAAGTGATGGGACTGGATGCCATGATCTTCGTTTTCTGAATGTTGAGCTTTAAGCCAACTTTTTCACTCTCCTCTTTCACTTTCATCAAGAGGCTTTTTAGTTCCTCTTCACTTTCTGCCATAAGGGTGGTGTCATCTGCATATCTGAGGTTACTGAGATTTCTCCCAGCAATCTTGATTCCAGCTTGTGCTTCTT
>NW_011494614.1:3798626-3804392 GCF_000754665.1 Bison bison bison | reverse complement strand
AATCTTGATTCCAGCTTGTGCTTCTTCCAGCCCAACATTTCTCATGATGTACTCTGCATATAAGTTAGATAAGCAGGGTGACAATATACAGCCTTGACGTACACCTTTTCCTATTTGGGACCAGTCTGTTGTTCCATGTCCAGTTCTAACTGTTGCTTCCTGACCTGCATACAGGTTTTTGAAGAGGCAGATCAGGTGGTCTGGTATTCCCATCTCTTGAAGAATTTCCCACAGTTTATTGTGATCCACACAGTCAAGGGCTTTGGCATAGTCAATAAAACAGAAATAGATGTTTTTCTGGAATTCTCTTGCTTTTTTCATGATCCAGCATATGTTGGCAATTTGATTTCTGGTTCTTCTGCCTTTTTTAAAATCAGCTTGAGCATCTGGAATTTCATGGTTCACATATTGCTGAAGCCTGGCTTGGAGAATTTTGAGCATTACTTTACTAGCCTGTGAGAGGAGTGCAATTGCACAGTAGTTTTAGCATTCTTTGGCATTGGCTTTCTTTGGGATTGGAATGAAAACTGACCTTTTCCAGTCCTGTGGCCACTGCTGAGTTTTCCAAATTTGCTGGCATATTGAGTGCAGCACTTTTACAGCATCTTCTTTCAGGATTTGAAAGAGCTCAACTGGAATTCCATCACCTCCACTAGCTTTGTTCATTGTGATGCTTTCTAAGGCCCGCTTGACTTCACATTCCAGGATGTCTGGCTCTAGGTGAGTGATCACACTATCGTGATTGTCTGGGTCATGAAGACCTTTTTTGTACAGTTCTTCTGTGTATTCTTGCCACCTCTTCTTAATATCTTCTGCTTCTCTTGGCTCCATACCATTTCTGTCCTTTATCGAGCCAATCTTTGCATGAAATGTTCCCTTGGTATCTCTAACTTTCTTGAAGAGATCTCTAGTCTTTCCCATTCTGTTGTTTTCCTCTATTTCTTTGCATTGATCACTAAGGAAGGCTTTCTTATCTCTCCTCGCTATTCTTTGGAACTCTGCATTTAGATGCTTATATCTTTCCTTTTCTCTTTCGCTTTTTGCTTCTCTTTTTTTCACAGCTATTTGTAAGGCCTCTGCAGACAGCTATTTTGCTTTTTTGCATTTCTTTTCCGTGGGGATGGTCTTGATCCCTGTCTCCTGTACAATGTCATGAACCTCCGTCCACAGTTCATCAGGCACTCTATCAGATCTAGTCCCTTAAATCTATTTCTCACTTCCATTGTATAATCATAAGGGATTTGATTTAGGTCATACCTGAATGGTCTAGTCATTTTCCCTACAGTCTTCAATTTATGTCTGAATTTGGCAATAAGGTGTGTTGATGCAAATATCTCTAAAATAAAATTTAAAAAGTGTAAAACAATTTTGTAAAATTTGTAAAACAAATTTGTAAAACAATAAAATTTAAAAAGTATAAAACAATTTTATACAATTACTTTGTGTAAAAAGTGATATACAAATTTGATTGGTTAAGATGTGTACTAAAGCATATATAGATCTTCCTCATCTTACAATGAGCTTACATCCCAACAAATTCATAATAGGTGGAAAATATTGTAAGTCAAAAATTTATTTAATACACCTTATCTACCAAACATCACAGCTTAGCCTTGCCTACCTTATACACACTCAGAGGCTTTCATTAGCCTACTAGAGGGCAAAATCATCTAATACAAAGCCTGCTTTATAATCAAGTATTGATCATCTCATGTATCATTTTTAAATCATTTTATTGGATATAGTTGATTTACAGCATTTAATTTCTGATGTACAGCAAGGTGAATCAGTTATACATATATTAATATGTATATCCACTCTTTTTTTAGATTCTTTTCCCATATAGGTCATATAGAGTGTTGAGTAGAGTTCCTTGTGCTAAACAGTAAGTTCTTATTAGTTATCTGTCTTATATATAGTAGTATGTATATGTCAGTATCAATTTATCACTTCCTTCTTTCCCCTTTGGTAACCATAGCTTTGTTTTCTGTGTCTGTGAGTCTGTTTCTGTTTTGTAAATAAGTTCATTTGTAATAATTATTTAGATTCCACATATAAGTGGTATCATATGGTATTTATCATTCTCTGAAGTAATTCACTCAGTATGACAATCTCTAGGTCCATCCATGTGGCTGCAAATGGCAGTTTCAATCTTTTTTGTGGCTGAATACCACACCAACCTTATGGCAGAAAGTGAAGAGGAACTAAAAAGCCTCTTGATGAAAGTGAAAGTGGAGAGTGAAAAAGTTGGCTTAAAGCTCAACATTCAGAAGACGGGGATCATGGCATCCAGTCCCATCACTTCATGGGAAATAGATGGGGAAACAGTGGAAACAGTGGCTGACTTTATTTTGGGGGGTTCCAAAATCACTGCAGCTGGTGATTGCAGCACTGAAATTAAGAAACTCTTGCTCCTTTCAAGGAAAATTATGACCAACCTAGACAGCATATTAAAAAGCAGAGGTTACTTTTCCAACAAAGGTCCATCTAGTCAAGGCTATGTTTTTTTTTCCTGTGGTCATGTATGGATGTGAGAGTTGGACTATAAAGAAAGCTGACTGCTGAAGAATTGATGCTTTTGAACTGTGGTGCTGGAGAAGACTCTTGAGAGTCCCTTGGACTGCAAGGAGATCACAACCAGTCCATCCTAAAGGAGATCAGTCCTGGGTGTTCATTGGAAGGACTGATGCTGAATCTGAAACTCCAATACTTTGGCCACCTGATGCGAAGAGCTGACTCATTGGAACAGACTCTGATGCTGGGAAAGATTGAGGGCAGGAGGAGAAGGGGACAACAGAGGATGAGATGGTTGGATGGTATCACCGACTCAGTGGACATGGGTTTGGGTGGATCTGGGAATTGGTGATGGACAGGGAGGCCTGGTGTGCTGTGATTCATGAGGTCGCAAAGAGTTGGACACGACTGAATGACTGAACTGAACTACCTAAAAGTTAAAACACTGTGTGAACAAGAAATATATCATATATAGGTTGTACAGGACAGAAAGCAAATTTGTTAAAAAACATTTACAACATCAGAGGTAAGGAATGAGTAGCATAATATACAGAGCCCTTACCAATTAATGAGAAAAAGATAAATGTACAATACCAAAAGAAGAGGGGAAAATGACATATGTGTGACATCAGTCTATCTTTTCTATCTATGTAATTGCAAACTCAAGATTTTGCAATCAATAATCCGAAAGAGCTTATGACCCACAACCAGTGATGTTGTCTAGAATCCCACCTATTTTCAAGAGGGATTTTCATACTTTTTTTCCAAGAGGAAATTAAATTTTAGAAGACTTTTGCTTAAGAGATTTGTCCTTCCTTCACGAAGCTTACCTTAGCAAGAGATTTTTTCCAAGAGGTGGGAAGAGTAAAACCTTTTGACATTTGTTTAAACCAGTATTGCCAGTTGCTATTTACACATTTCCTGGGGCTTCCCTGGTGGCTCAGATGGTAAAGAACCTACCTGCAATTCAGGAGACCTGTTTTCAACCCCTGGTTTGGGAGGATCCCGTGGAGAAGGGAATGGCTATCCACTCTAGTATACTGGCCTGGAGAATTCCATGGACAGAGGAGCCTGGCAGGCTACAGTCCATGGGATCGCAAAAAGTTGGACACTACTGAGCGACTTTCACTTCATTTCATTTCTGGTCTAAATAATTTATGTTGGAAAGTTGAAGACAAGTCTCTTTTCCTCACTGATGCTTTCCTGTGTTTGGCAAGCACAGGTGCTGCTCTGGGATTCTGAAGACCAAATAAAGTTTCATTTTATTCATTCTTATTTGGAAAGAATTTCACAGAAAGAACAATTCTGCTTTTATTCAAAACATTCATTTCTTTGTTCCAGCAAAATAACTCATGAAGCTTGCTTTTGATAACTGATGAACTTGGTCAAACGTTTTTAGTAAGTCAGGATATTAATGGAAGTACAGAACTCAGACCCCTGTTTTGAAATGTTTGCTGGATGTAGTTAGGGATTACCATTCAAGCATTTAGTGTAGTGGGAAATACTTTAATCAGTACAAAAGATAAGCACTGGCAGAAAGAAAGAACGATTCAACAAATCATTATGTGTGTGTGTTATGTTCTCTTCCAAATCATTGAATATACTGTGTGTTGTATTCTCTTCCAGATAGTATATGACAAAACCCTTAGCAGACCATACAGAAGTAAACATACGAACAAGGAAGGTGTCAGATATGGTTAAGTGCTCTGGAATTGTACTGATGCTAAAGAGAAAAATGTCAGTTCCTAGTCAGTAGCATTTATTGTGTTTATTTATACTTCACAATAATATATATATGAAAATATTTTAAAGGACTTACCATGTGCCAAGAATTCTGTCAGCACTTTGTATGTATTGCTTCATTTGATCTTCATACTAGTCCAGAATTGATAGGTATACATTGCTTCTCAGCCTTTTTGCTAAGGTCAAGTGTAAATTGATAGGCATAGATCTTAATAGGTATCTGCTACTATTAAAAAGACAAGTTGAGAAAAATGTATTTGCAACACACTGAGTACATATAGGATCAAGTTGAAGAAAATATAAAGAACTCTAACAAGTCACTGAGAAAAACTACTATTTTACATATAGGTAAAAAAATATATCAACAGTATAAACAGAAGAAAATGGTATATAATCATATACATAAACTAGAAGAACAAGAAATTTAAATTTAAAAGTTTTCCAAGTGGCATAAAAATGATTTATGTTATCAAACACCAAAAATATTGAGAAATGTTAGTAGGACTATAAGTGTACGAAACATAAAAATGGCAACTAGACAGCATCTGTTAAAGGTAAATGGCCTTCCATTACTCCTAACAATGCCACCTGTAGAAACTGATCCTGTAAAAATGTGTCCTGAGCACAAATATGTATATGCAAAGGTGTTTTCTATAACATTGTTTATTACAGAAAAATATTGTAAAAGTCCTAAGTATCCATCCCATGGAAGGGATTTAATAAAGTATTTTTTATCCACTCTATAAAAATGATGCAACTCTTACAAAAGAATGAGGTAATCCTATACAGCCTGAAAGAAAGTAAAAGTGTTAGTTGCTCAGTCATGTCCGACTCTACAGCCCCATGGACTGCAGCCTACCAGTCTCCTCTGTCCATGGGATTCTCCAGGCAAGAATCCGGGAGTGGATTGTCCAGAAGGACATCCTAGTCTGTACGCTGATCATCAGTGAATGAGGTTTCCTGTCTCTCCCTGTTCTTGTCAACTCTTGGCACTGCCCAGATTTTGCGAGTCTAATAGCTGTGTAATAATAACTCATTATTAAATTAATTTGTGTTTCTATGAATATTAATGATATTGCATATCTCTTTCCATATATTTATTACCTTTTGGGGGCTTTCAGCCCAGCCCTCCCCCAGGCTCAGGTGAGCAGGAATAGATCCAACCAGTTGCTACCCACTGGGAGGCTTGCAGCACTCTGCAGTCACCCTGAGAAAATGGGGAGGATAAATCACGTATAGTTGATTTACAATGCTGTGTTAATTTCTGCTGTATGGCAAAGTGAAATACTTATATGTATATCCACTCTGTTATAGATTCTTTTCCCTTATAGGTCATTATAGAGTATTCAGTAGAGCTCCCCATGCTATACAGTAGGTCCTACTATTTTATATATAGTAGTATGTATGGGCTCTTGCGAGTCCCTTGGACTGCAAGGAGATGCAACCAGTCCATTCTAAAGGAGATCAGTCCTGGGTGTTCATTGGAAGGACTGATGCTGAAGCTGAAAC
>NW_011494614.1:3787483-3798446 GCF_000754665.1 Bison bison bison | reverse complement strand
TCCTTCTCCAATGCATGAAAGTGGAAAGTGAAAGTGAAGTCGCTCAGTCGTGTCTGACTCTTAGTGACCTCATGGACTGCAGCCTACCAGGCTCCTCCATCCATGGAATTTTCCAGGCAAAAGTACTGGAGTAGGGTGCCATTGCCTTCTCCCCGATGGACATGAGTTTGAGTAAACTCTGGGAGTTGGTGATGGACAGGGAAGCCTGGCGTGCTGTGGTTCATGGGGTCGCAAAGAGTCAGACAAGACTGAGTGACTGAACTGAACTGAACTGATGTGTGTCAATCCCAATTTCCCAATTTATCCCTCCCCCAACTTTCCCCCTTGGTAACCACTTAGTTTGTTTCCTACATCTGTATCTTTTCCTGTTTTGTAAAGAAATTCATTTGTACTCTTTTTTTTTTTTTTTTAGATTTCACATGTAAGAGATACCATATGATATTTGTCTTCCTCTGACTTCACTAAATATGACAATCTCTAGATCTTACCTTTTCTTTTCTAATTTGATTTTTTTAGTATTGAGCTACATGAGCTATTTGTATATTTTGGAGACTAATCCCTTGATGGTTACTTCATGTGCAAATATTTTCTCTCATTCTGTGGACTTTTTGTTGTTTATGTTTTCCTTTGCTGTCCTAAAGCCTTTTTTTTTTTTTTTCACAGAATTAGAACAAAAATTCTTAAAATTTGTATGGAAATACAAAAGACACTGAATAACCAAAGCAATTTTGAGAAAGAAAAAGAGAGCTGGAGGAATCAGGCTCCCTGACTTAAAAATATACTACAAAGCTACAGTCATCAAAACAGTATGGTACAGGCACAAAAACAGAAATATAAATCAATGGAATAGGATAGAAAGTTCACAGATACTCATGCACCTACAGTCAACCAATCTATGACAAAGGCAAGGATATACAGTGGAGAAAAGGCAATCTCTTCAAAAAGTGGTGCTGGGAATACATGTAAAACAAAAATAAATTCAAAATGGATTAAAGACCTAAATGTAAGATCAGATACTATAAATCTGGCAGAGCACTCTGACATAAATCATAGCAGTATCTTTTTGAGGGACCTCCTTGAGTAATGAAAATAAAAACAAAAATAAACAAATGGGACCTATTTAAACTTGAAAGCTTTTTCTTTTAAGATAATGAAACAAATCCCTGGTGAAATCAATCAAGATAAAAGAAAATGAAAGTAAATAATATACATAGTTTTTAAAAAAAAAGATATAAGCATAAGACAGGGAAAACCCCACAAAATTCTAAAAGTTTTGGAGGGAACAACAATAACTAAAAAATAAACAAAATGAAATCAGAGTTTCAGATTTTTTCATCATTAACACCAGATGCTAGAAAATAGTGTGGAAGCATATTCAATGTTTTGTTGGAAAACTGCTTTGAATCTAGAATTCTATCCTCAGTCTAATTATTCTTCAGTTGTGAAGGTAAAATAACATCTTACCTAACGTTGAATTTTTTCCTATTCAGACTTCACCTGAAAAAATTACTTAAAGAATTTACCAGTGGTTCAGGAGACATGGGTTCGATCCCTGGGTCAGGAATTTCCCCTGAAGAAGGAAACCCACTCCAGTATTCTTGTCTGGGAAATCCCATGGACAGAGGAGCCTGGCGGACTGCAGTCCAAGGGGTCGCAAAAGAGTCAACACCACTTTGCAAATAAATAACAAAACAAACTAGCTCATAGCTCCCTATATATCTAACTCTACTACTGCCCCTCAGGGCAGTCCCCACACCCTCCCTGGCACTGGTCTTGAATCCTTCCTGGACAGGAAAGAATGGAGGAGAAAGAGGGGGTTTTTATAGCTTCAGAGCAAATACAGCAATGTCTTTCACCAGGTTGATTTTATTTCAAATAACTTGATCTGTCATAAGCAGAGTTAGGATATATTTGCAAGATTTTTCTGCTCTTCTGCTAGCTATCCCAGAATCTGGTATCTGCTTGTCCATCTTTACCACACCGTTGACCTGCTGAATTAGTATGTCTCAATAGACCCCTTTCTGAACTGATGTCTTCCTTAGGCTGTTCCACACAACAGGATTTTTAAGAAAATGTTGGGGGGCTGACAAAGTTAAAGGGACTTCTTCCCTGTGGAATTTCTTAAACTTCACTACATTAGTGTGCACTGCGAATTTCTAAGAAGGGCCAATAAAATGCATTACAGTGTTAGCCAAATGAGTTTCACCCTCAGCCCTAAAGGCTTTGTGGAAACATTTTGGAAAACTCTGATCTGAAATTCTTTGACTCTATGATCTCTTGATTTCAGTATCAAAATATGAACACAGAATACTACATGCTCTGTTCCCCACCCTATGTCTCGCAGCATACTTACATGTTTAATAAAAGAATAAGTGAATGAAGGAATTCATTATTATGAAAATGCTTTAGAATTTGGATATGAAACTTGTGATGAGCCATTGCTTGCTTTTATTCTGGAATGTGATTTCATTCTGAAACTAGCAGTTTCCAAAGGAAAAAATAATAGTAGGCTACTTCTATTTTTTACTTAAAGTATAATTGTTGTACAGTATTGTAGAAGTTACAGGTATACAATATTGATCCATAATTTTTAACATTATACTCAACTTACAGATATTGTGGAATATTGTCTACATTCCACATACATATCCTGTAGCTTATTTTACACTTAATTTTGTACGAAACAGACTGTATCTCTTAATCCCCTACACCTATAATGCCCTTCTGAATTTCCCTCTCTTCACTGGCAGCCACTAGTTCTCTATATATGGGAGTCCACTTTTTTGGTATATTCACTAATTTATTATATATTTTTTAGACTCCACATGTAAATGATATCATACAGTATTTGTTTTTCTCTGTCTGATATATTTCACTTAATATTTTCCAAGGTCCTCCATATTGCTGTAAATGGCAAAAGTTCATTTTTTTTATAGTTGAGTGATATCCTATTGTGTATATATACCACATCTTCTTTATCCACTCATCTGTTGATGGACATGTAAGTTACTTCTGTATCTCGGCAATTATAAATAATGCTGCTATAAACCTAGGGGTACGTACATATTTTTGAGTTAGTGTTTTATATACCCAGGAGTGGCATTGCTGAATCATATGATAGGTCTAGCTTTGGTTTTATGAAAAACTTCCATTCTGTTTTCCACAGTGACTGCAGCAATTTACATCCCCACCAACAGTGTACAAGGGGTCCTTTTTTCCCCACATCTTCCAAAATATTTGTTATTTGTTTTCTTTTTGATGATAGTCTGAGGTGTGAGGTGAAATCTCGTTGTGATTTTGATTTGCATTTCCCTGATTGATTAGCAATGTTGAGCATATTTTTATGTGGTTATTGGCCATCTGCTTTTCCTCTTTGGAAAAGTATCTATTCAATTCTTCTGCTCATTTTTGAATTGGATTGCTTGTTTTTATGCTGCTGAGTTGTATGTGTCATTTATATATATGTTGTATATGCTAAGCTAAGTGAAAGTTGCTCAGTCATGTCAACTCTTTGGAACCCCATGGACTATAGAGTCCATGGAATTCTCCAGGCCAGAATACTAGAGTGGGTAGCTTTTCCCTTCTCCAGGGGATCTTCCAAACCCAGGGATCGAATCAGGGTCTTGTGCATTGCAAGCTGATTCTTTACCAACTGAGCCATCTGGGAAGTCCCATGTTGGATATTAATCCCTTATTGCTTATGTCATTTGTAAATATTGGGTTGGCCAAAAAGTTCATCTGGATTTTTCTATAACATCCTATGGAAAGCCTGAACTTTTTGGCCAATCCAATATTTTGTCCCATTCAGTAGATTGTCTTTTTGTTTTGTCAGTGATTTCATTTGCTGTGCAAAATCTTTTCAGTTTAATGAGATCCCATTTGCTTATTTTTGCCTATATTTCCTTAGTTACAGGAGACTGATCCAAAAAGACATCACTACAATTTATGTCAGAATGTTCTGCCTATGTTTTCCACTAGAATTCTATGGTTTCTGGTCTTATATTTAGATATTGTATTTAATCCATTTTAAGTTTACTTTTGAATATGGTATTAGAGAATGTCCTAACTTCATTCATCTACATGTATCTGTCCAGTTTCCCAGCATCACTATTGAAGACATCATCGTTCTCCATTGTATCTTCTTGCCTCCTTTATAGTAGATTAATAGACCATGAGTGAATGGGTCTATTTCTAGGGTTTCTATCCTGTTCCATTGATCTATGTTTCTGTTTTGTGCCAGTATGGTACTGTTTGATGACTGTAGCTTTGTAGTATTGCCTAAAGTCAGAGAGCCTGATTCCTCCAGCTCCATTCTTCTTTCTCAAAAAATTGTTTTGGCTCTTTCGGATCTTTTGTGTTTCCATACAAATTTTCTAATTATTTGTTCTAGTTCTATGAAAAATGCTATTGGTAATTTGATAAAGATGCAATGAATCTGTAGATTACCTCCAGATAGTACAGTCATTTTCAGTTCAGTCATGTCCGACTCTGCAACCCCGTGGACTACAGCATGACAGGCCTCCCTGTCCACCAGTTCACGGAGTTTACACTAACTCATGTCCATTGAGTCAGTAATGCTATCCAACCACCTCATCCTCTGTTGTCCCCTTCTCCTCCTGCCTTCCATCTTTCCCCGCATCAGGATCTCATCAGGTGGCCAAAGTATTGGAGTTTCAGATTCAGCATCAGTCCTTCCAATGAATATTCAGGACTGATTTCCTTTAGGATGGACTGGTTGGATCTCCTTGCAGTCCAAGGGACTCTCAAGAGTCTTCTCCAACACCACAGTTCAAAAGCATCAATTCCTCAGCGCTCAGCTTTCTTTAGAGTCCAACTCTCACATCCATACATGACTACTGGAAAAACCATAGCCTTGACTAGACTGACCTTTGTTGGCAAAGTAATGTCTCTGCTTTTTAATAGCCTGTCTAGGTTGGTCATAACTTTCTTCCAAGGAGTAAGCATCTTTTAATTTCATGGCTGCAGTTACCATCTGCAGTGATTTTGGAGCCCAGAAAAATAAAGTCTGACACTGTTTCCACTGTTTCCCCATCTATTTCCCATGAAGTGATGGGACCAGATGCCCTGATCTTAGTTTTCTGAATGTTGAGCTTTTTTAGGCCAACTTTTTCACGCTCCTCTTTCACTTTCTGCCATAAGAGTGGTGTCATCTGCATATCTGAGGTTATTGATATTTCTCCTGGCAATCTTGACTCCAGCTTGTGCTTCCTCCAGCCCAATGTTCTCATGATGTACTCTGCATATAAGATAAATAAGCAGGGTGACAATATACAGCCTTGACATATGCCTTTCCCTATTTGACACCAGTCTGTTGTTCCACGTTCAGATCTAACTGTTTCTTCATGACTTGCATACAGATTTCTCAACAGGCAGGTCAGGTGGTCTGATACACTCATCTCTTGAAGAATTTCCCACAGTTTGTGGTGATCCACACAGTCAAAGGCTTTGGCATAGTCAATAAAGCAGAAATAGATGTTTTTTTTGGAACTCTCTTGGTTTTTCAGTGATCCAACAGATGTTGGCAATTTTATCTCTGGTACCTCTGCCTTTTCTAAATCCACTTGAACATCTGGAAGTTCATAGTTCACATACTGTTGAAGCCTGTCTTGGAGATTTTTTAGCATTATTTTACTAGCATGTGACATGAGTGCAATTGTGTGGCAGTTTGAGCATTCTTTGACATTGCCTTTCTTTGGGATTGGAATGAAAACTGACTTTTTTCCAGTCCTGTGGCCACTGCTGAGTTTTCCAAATTTGCTGGTATATTGAGTGCAACACTTTCACAGTGTCATCTTCCAGGATTTGAAATAGCTCAACTGGAATTCCATCACCTCCACTAGCTTTGTTCCTAATGATGCTTTCTAAGGCCCACTTGATTTCACATTCCAGGATGTCTGATTCTAGGTCAGTGATCACACCATTCTGGTTATCTGAGTCATGAAGATCTTTTTTTGTACAGTTCTTCTGTGTTCTTGCCACCTCTTCTTAATATCTTCTGCTTTGTTATGTCCGTACCATTTCTGTCCTTTATTGTGCCCATCTTTGCATGAAATGTTCCCTTGATATCTTTAATATTCCTGAAGAGAACATTAGTCTTTCCCTTTCTATTGTTTTCCTCTATTTCTTTGCACTGATCCATGAGGGAGGCCTTCTTATCTCTCCTTGCCTTTCTTTGGAACTCTGCATTCAAATGGGTATCTTTCCTTTTCTCCTTTGCCTTTCACTTCTCTTCTTTTCTCAGTATTTGTAAGGCCTCCATCTATAGGCACTTGAACGTTCTTCAGGCACTCTGTCTATCAGATCTAATCCCATGAATCTATCTGTCACTTCCACTATATAATTGTAAGGAATTTGATTTAGGTCATACCTGAATGGTCTAGTGGTTTTCCCTACTTTCTTCAATTTAAGTCTGAATTTGGCAATAAGGAGTTCATAGTCGGAGTTCATGGTCATTTTAACGATATAAATTCTTCCAGTGCAACAACATAGTATTATCTTTCTATCTGTTTGTGTCATCTTCCATTTCTTTCATCAGTTTCTTATAGATTTTTGAGTACAGATCTTTTACTTCCTTAACTAGGTTTATTCCTAGGTATTCTTTTTGATGTGATAAGTGAAACTGTTTCCTTAATTTGTCTTTCTAATGGTTTGTTGTTAGTATATAGAAATGCAACTGATTTCTGTGTATTAATGTTTTATCCCACAATTTTAACACCTTCATTGATGAGCTCTTGTAGTTTTCTTGTGGCATCTTTAGGATTTTCAGTGTATAGTATCATGTCATTTGCAAACAGTGACTGTTTTACTTCTTTCTTTCCAATTTAGGTTTCTTTTATCTGTGTTTCTTCTCTGATTGCTATGATTAGGACTTCTAATACTATGCTGAATGTCAATGGCTAGAGTGGGCACTCTTGTTTTGTTTCTAATCTTAGAAGAAATGCTTTCAGCTTTTCACCATTGAATATGATGTTAACTGTGAGTTTTTCACAAATAGACTTTTAAATATTGAGGTATGTTACCTCTGGCCACTTTCTGGAGAGGTTTTTTTTTTATTTTATCATAAATGGATGTTGAGTTTTATCAAAAGTTTTTCTGGATCTGTTGAAATGATGATATGGTTTTTGGAATGGTTAAAATACCATACAATTAGAACTGACCTATTTGTGAAACAAAGTTCACTAAAAGCTATTAACCTTGTAACTGTAGTCAGAATTGTACACTCTACAAACAGTTTGCTCTTGCAGAATCCAGTGGTCATTGTCTTTAGCCTTGGGCATAACATCATCTGGATTCTTGGGCCCTATATGCAAAACAATCAATATTGATTTATATTTGCATTGTGCTTCGTTATATGAGTTTCAAATGCTTATGTATACATCAGTTTTACCAGGCTCAACATTTAAATTTTATTGGGTTGGGCAAAAGGTTCATTTAGGTTTTTCCATAACATCTTACAGAGAAATCCAAATGAACATTTGGCCAGCCCAATATGTATTTAAGATTCATTGTCCATGTCTTCCATTTCCTCTCTACCTTAATGTAAGTCTTTTCTCTCTTTAAGTTTGATGTGATCTTTAAAATTACTAAGATTTGGAGTGGATTTCTATCCATTAGGATACAAATATATGTGGTCATAAAATGGAAAATTACAGTCAATAGGTTGTAATGAAATGGATGAGATGTTTTGAGATTTGGAGGGTGATTGAATAAATACTTGGAACATACAACTGAAAAAATAAAATTCCCTGGTTATGTGACTGTCAAAGCGTCTATTTTGTTTAAAAAAAAAAAAAGATAAAATTGAACTAACCAGACAAAATTCATGAATATGCTCTCTCTGTAATTTCTTTTTCCACTGTCTCCCTTTCCAAAATACTAGAAACTGTTGTTTCTCTTATTGGCAAGAAGTAGTCAGTAAGTTATGGAGTCTTGTAGAACTGACATATTCTGGGAGTTTGAGAAAATGACTTCTCTTCTAATTTGTAAAAATGTATATGCCTTGCTACTCAGCTCCTTGGGCTCATACACACAAGGATTACATGAAATAAGTATGTAAAGCAAAGTGCATACCACAGTGTAAGTGTTCTACAATGATCAGTTCTTCCACTTTGAACACACCAATCTCAAACATGCCTATTCTAAAAACATTTCTTGGCAAAATGCCTGCTATTTACATTAAAAGATTAATTTTCCTTCCTCTAAAGAAACCCTCTTGTATTCAACTTCCTTTTTTCACTTTTTTCTATTATTTGAGCCCCATTGAAACAGAAAAGTTATTACATAACACACCTTTGTGTTTTCAGTCAGCAGACTTCAACATAAGACCCTTCACCTGTACTTCTAGTAACACTTTATTTGCAGTTTTAACAATTGCAGAGTTCACAAAGGACTTGGCATCCTAACACTGGGATGAAAGGTTGGACATTTGTTGTCTTCAAATATTCTTATTTCTCTTCATCCTAGGTTTTTAAAGATTATTTTTCTAGCCTTTTTCTGTTCATACTATTGACTGCTCATCAGAGTGCATTTCATCATAGTCAATTAGACCTGGATAAGTAGGAAAAAAATTGCAATTAAGAAAGCTTTCCATTCGCTTCAACTTTTATGGAAGGCTGTAAGGTTGCTGTGAGCTCTCACAGAATGTTCAATTGTGGTAGTCTGAATTACACCACCCAATTTCAGTTACCTGCTTCCTAACAGCTAAAAAATTCATGGGGCAAATACCTTCAGCCCCACTCTTGGATCTTAGCTGCTCCCCTCTCTCCCAGAAAGAATCCCTGACACATTTTGCTCTTCTGAAATATTATGAGCATGTGAAGAGAGATTGAGTAAGAGTCAGGATGAGAAAGGGAAGGGGTAGGGATAGAAAGGATGGGAGGAGAGATTTTTCTGGTCAGAACCAAATAAACTACTACAAATTCTTTACCCTTTGTGCTTGTCATGAAGTGAAGGATCTTTTGTGCTTTCCACACCCAAGTTTGGAGGGGATAGCTAAATGAAGACATTTTCCTTTAAAAAAGCCACAAACCACTTTTTCAAAGCTTGAATTAATAAGGTCCTTTGCAACAATGTTTCTCTGTGACTGTTCAGTTTTCAAAATGGAAATCTGTAGAATGTCAGTTCCTTTTTAGCTAGAAAAAAATAGGACCGCATGAAGCCCCTTTTAAAACATTCCTCCAGTGCAAGCATTTTAAATAATTTCTCAAAGGAAAGTACTATATTCTGAGTGAATAGCATGACATTATGAACTACATCTAACGTAAGATTTTGCTTCTACAGGCCTGTCAATGCTTCTTAGTTCCACTGTAATGAAATGAAAATCATGCAAGCTTAGAAGAAATATCTTCCTCACCCTGATACTCTTTATTAACTGTGGAATTGTGCTATTTTTCTTCACCATGGCAACAAAACCACACAATGGAGTTCACTCTCACCTTCTCTGCACAAGGTGATGGAGAAAAACAGTAACAAAGAAAAGTGAAGCAAACACAGATTTCAGGAAAAAAAGAAGTTAAGAAAGCCCATGAATGCAGGGTAGTATGAACTCAATGCTCAGCAGTTTCCTACACTAGGTGATGCAAACCGGAGAAAAGACTTTCAGTTTATAGTTGATTAAATCTCTGAATTGGTGACTTTTAATGTCAGCCAGTCAACTGAAAGACCAATTTAAATTATCTCAGTTTACAGTAAGATTAATGTCAATGAAAGGCCTAGACTGACCAGTAATCTTGAAATCAAACTCTGAATTACTCATGTGCGGGTTATTTAAAAGTAAAGAACTTTTTCTCATCAGCACTTACAATTCTTTGCATTTTTTAGAGAATCAAAGCTGATTTGCACTATGAAATATTTTAGCCATAAATTTTTTTCAGAAAATAGTTTGGATTAAAATGTCAACTATTCTATAGTGTGTTCAGTATACATTGTTCAAAATATCCAAAGCCATTCATCATCTTCTGACATTCTGAGGTCCATAAATGGGTTGTCTTTCACTAGGACATACTGACATAGGCCAGAATGCCAGAAATGGGCCAACTGATTATTGCCTGTTCAGGGAAAAGGCAGGGGTGGAGGGGGAAATCATATTAGATTTTTGTCACCTGAGAAGCAATGCAAGAATTAACAAATTAGTACTCAGTAACTAGAAATTAAATCATTACATTGTAGCTAGGAAGACAAAATATTTGATTGAATCACGGGATTTATCTGATGTAGAACTTTAAGGAATAAAAAAAAAATCAATTTTTGGCCGTTTATCTTTAGTAAACAAAGTGACCAATACTGTATTATATTCTCGACCCCCCTAGATAGTTTTTAGTATCATGTTTTACTAAAGGCAAAGTTGACACTTATATTCAGGGGGATGTTTCAAAATAGTGTTTTAAAAATAGAAAACTAATTTGGGAGGACTTTAGGAAAGATGAGGAAAAGAATGCCTATTTAAATAAATGCCCTCTTTGAAGCCCAAAAATAGCAAAAAGAATTCCCCTAACATTAAAACTAAGCACTGGTTCCACAGTGATACTATAAATGTCAAAATCAAGCTGACCTTTACAACATGATTTGCAGCAAACTGAGCACATTGAGTGTCAGCACATGGGTCCCATACAGGAGCATCCAGTCAGCATTTGAGAAGTTTGTGAAGTAAAGCAAGGCTCAGAGTTACAAGTTGAACCCTTACTATGTACAAGTATTAGTACTAAGGGTATTACCTGCATCATTTCAGTGACTCTTCTTAATAAGTTGGTGCAATTATCACCATCTTAAAAGGGTAAAACTAAGATTTTTGCCCAATATCCCATAGCTGTATTGCTAGTATTTGGGTGAGCTGAGATTTTAACACAGGCTTTTTTTTTTTTTCATGTTGAAAAATGTATTTTAATATATTCTGTATATGGTGGAGACCCCAACTAAATTTATTAGCTCCTTATCCTATGTTTTT
>NW_011494614.1:3752905-3787383 GCF_000754665.1 Bison bison bison | reverse complement strand
ATCTCCTTTTCCTTTTTTTTTTTTTTTTTTTTTTTTTGGAGGGGGTCCAGCTCATCATAGGCTGGGTTTGATTTGACTTTATTTATTTATTTATTTTTATTTATTTATTTATTTATTTTCTAATTTTATTTTATTTTTAAACTTAACATAATTGTATTAGTTTTGCCAAATATCAAAATGAATCCGCCACAGGTATAAATATTATTTATTTTTATTGGAGTATAGGTGCTTTACAATGTTGTGTTTCTGCTGTACAATGAAATGAGTCAGCGATTTGTATACATATATCCCCTCCCTCCTTGAGTTCCTTCCCACAACCATCCACCATCCCACACCTTTAGGTCACCACAGAGCACTGAGCTGAACTCTCTGTGCCAAATAGCAGGTTCCCAGTAGCTGTTTTACACATAGAAGTACACATCCATCCATCCCAGCCTCCCAATTCCTCCCACTCCCTTTAACTTGTCCACATGTCTGTTCTCTACATCTGTGTCTTTATTTTTGCCTTGCAAATAGGTTCATCCATACCATTTTTCTAGATTCTACATACATGCATTCACTTTGGCTCAGTTCAGTTGCGCAGTTGTGTCTGACTCTCTGCAACTCCATGAATCGCAGCACGCCAGGCCTCCCTGTCCATGACCAACTCCCGGAGTCCACCCAAACCAGTGTCCATTGAGCCAGTGATGCCATCCAACCATCTCATCCTCTGTCATCCCCTTCTCCTCCTACCTTCAATCTTTCCCAGAACCTTTTCCAAATGAGTCAGTTCTTCACATTAGGTGGTCAGAGTATTGCAGTTTCAGCTTCAGCATCAGTCCTTCCAATGATTATTCGGGACTGGTTTCCTTTAGGATGGACTGGTTGGATCTCCTTGCAGTCTGAGGGACTCTCAAGAGTCTTCTCCAACACCACGGGTCAAAAGCATCAATTCCTCGACATTCAGCTTTCTTTATAGTCCAACTCTCACATCCATACATGACTACTGGAAAAACCATAGCTTTGACTAGATGGACCCTTGTCAGCAAAGTAATGTCTCTGCTTTTTAATATGCTGTCTAGGTTGGTCATAGCTTTTCTGCCAAGGAGTAAGCGTCTTTTAATTTCATGGCTGCAATCACCATCTGCAGTGATTTTGGAGCCCAAAAAATAAAGTCTGTCACTGTTTCCATTGTTTCCCCATCTATTTTCCATGAAGTGATGCAACCAAATGCCATGATCTTAGTTTTCTGAATGTTGAGTTGGCTTAAAAGCCAGCTTTTTCACTCTCCACTTTCACTTTCATCACTTTTCACTTTCATCAAGAGGCTCTTTATTTCTTTTTTGCTTTCTGCCATAAGGGTGGTATCATCTGCATATCTGAAGTTATTGTTCTTTCTCCCAGCAATCTTGATTCTAGCTTATGCTTCATCCAGCCCAGCATTTCTCATGATGTACTCTGCATAGAAGTGAAATAAGCAGGGTGACAATATACAGCCTTGACATACTCCTTTCCCAATTTGGAACCAGTCTATTGTTCCATGTCCAGTTCTAACTGTTGCTTGTTGACCTGCATACAGATTTCTCAGGAGGCATACGTGCATTAATATACAATATTTGTTTTTCTCCTTCTGACTTACTTGTCTGTGTATGACAGACTCTAGGTCCATCCACATCTCTACAAATGACTCAACTTTGTTCCTTTTTATGGCTGAGTATTATTATTTCATTGTATATACATACCACATCCTCTTTATCCATTCATCTTTCATGAACATTATTTTGCTTCCATGTCCTAGCTATTGTAAACAGAGCTGCAATGAGCATTGGATTGCATTTACTTGTTGTTTTTTTTTTTTGAATTATGGCTTTCTCTGGGTATATGCCCAGGGGTGGAATTGCTGAGTCATATAGTAGTTCTACTTTTAGTTTTTTTAAGGAACCTCCAGGTTGTTCTCCATAGTGGCTGTTTCTTTGAGCTTAAAACTTTCCCCAAATGACTAAGCAATGGAGTTTTCCAGAGAGCAAGTTCTGGAGTACCCTATTTATAACCCTGAACTTGGAAGAAAAGTTGGAAGTGGCGTAGTGTACTGTGGAAGAAAGAGTACCCCAGTAGCAAATGGTCCAGGGACAGAAGGGAACGCAACAACTTGGCAAATTGAAGCAAAACAGAGAAGAAAAAGGCAGCATGAGAGTGATGTGTTTATTTCTTTAGGATCATTGTCCATCCAGGAGAGGACAGGCCTACAAACAAGTCAGGGTTTAAGAGAGATACAGAATAATAGGCCAAGACCCACTTGTTAAGTGATAGACTAAAGTGATTTACACAGAGAAAGTATGAACTGAACAAATAAGCAAAAGGCTACTGATCCCTGAGTCATGATATAAACATGGTCACACCCAAACATAGTTGGCCTGCCCAGAAAGGGCAGAAGAAAAGGTCAAATCTGAGGGGATTCCCACAAGTTAGCTCGTATGCCTAACCTGGTGGAACTGGCTGGCCTTCGAGGCAATTTGCAACAGATATAGAAAGCACATAAAGAAGATTCATTTTGATATTTGGCAAAACTAATACAATTTTGTAAAGTTTAAAAATAAAATAAAATTGTAGTTGGGAAAAAAAAAAAAAGTCATTTGGTTTTTACTTGCTGCATCAATTCAGATCAATCCAGGAGTCACAGAATCTCTTGCAGTGGGTCCTATGAAACTCGAGATGGGTTCTCATATAGGAGAAACACATGAATAGTTTCATGTCCAAAGTCATGGTGCCAATAATTCACATTATGGCTGAGCTCATGATACTGATCCAATTATAATATAAGTAAGTTACTTTCAAGCTTGAAGGCTCTTTGTGATCAAAAGTTCTATGATCCTTTAGGACTAATGAGTTTATTTTAGTTTGCTTGTGGGTTCTGATAATCTCTCCTTAACAAGAGACTAAAGATTTGGTGGGTTAGGCCTAGGCTAGAGAAGATATACCAACTTGAAGTTAGTGATGTGACTTATACAGTGCCAATTCAAGGAACTAAGAGACAGCTTTCTATTTGAGATGGCACTGGATATGTTTAGTGGCTTAATTGTAGCTTATTGTTAATATGCACCAATTAGCATAAAGATCAATTATAAAATGCTCCTGCTTATAACGGTTATAAGCTTCACTGTACGATATTTAAAAGTCAATGTCTGTGTTCAGTTGCTCAGTTATGTCCAACTTTTTGCAGCTCCATGGACTGTAGTCCACAAGCACCTCTGTCCATGGAATTTTCCAGGCAAGAATATTGGAGCAGGGTGCCATTTTCTTCTCCAAGGGATCCTCCTGACCCAAGGATCAAACACGTATCTCTTATATCTCCAATACATCAAATGAAAAAAAAACAAAAAAACTCAGAAGTATTACCTGATAACTGTATTAATGTTTTGATTTGTTTCTGACAGTTTTTAGGCTTTCTGATCTCTCCCCCTGAACAGTAAAACTCATTACAGGAATTTTGTCTCTTTTGTCTTGATGTCCCTGAGCTTGGCATAAATGTTTTCTAAACATAGACTTTCTTCATGAAGCAACAGTAAATACTGGCTGTTGAAAAGTCCTACAGCTTTTCTGACATCAACTCCCTTTCATGTGGTATAGCTGCTTTTTCCTAACACCATACTAAACAAATACTAGAAGTGATATTTGATCTCATGGTTCAGATTGGATTGCATACCATATTTGGTTAGAATTGTGTTGATTAAATACTTCTACCAGAGGGGGTGAGAAACCTATTAAAATGATCATACCATTGATATACATAATAATTGTACAAAGTAATTATATGGAAAAAACGCATCTAAACTGGAGTCAAGTGTGCTCTTCACAGGAGCGATAACCATTATCCCTATAATGTTAATCCAACCTTTTCAGTGACTTCCTCATGTATCCAAATTCTACCCCCACTGCAGGTCCACCTCGTCATGGATTGTGAATGAATGGAATCTGAATCCATTAATACTTATGACATACAGGGAGAATGTGAGTATCATGCACTCCTCATTTCTAGAGTGCTAGAGGTAGCTAAAGGGCTTCCCTGGTGTCTCAGATGGTAAAGAATTTGTCTATAATGCAGAAAACCCAGGTTCAATCCCTGGGACAGTACGATCCCCTGGAGAATGGCTCCCCACTCCAGTATTCTTGCCTGGAGAATTCCATGGACAGAGGAGCCTGGCAGGCTATAGTCCATGGGGTCTCAAAGAGTCAAACAGGACTGAGCAACTTTCACTTACTCACTCAGAGGTAGCTAGTTGGATCAGAATGCATCATATTTATCCATTAAATTGAATAAGAATATTTTTTAATACAGTAGTTTTTCATTTACTGGCCATTTTTAAGGAATGAATTAAAGCAGATTGGTGACTTGTTGAATTAATGGCTTGCATCAGGAGGACACTGGCCTGAGCTAAGATTTACACATGTGGGTACTGAGGGGTTGACTGAACCCGGATACCTATGTGCATAAGCTAATTTTTATAGCAGAAAAAGAATCTGCCAGAAGAAAGTTTTATGTGAGACTATCCACTTACAGAGATGAAATACAGTGAATGGAGAAGAGACTATGATGAATGGCCCAAGCCTATGAATTACATCAGAGCTTTTGACTAAGAGGAGCAAAAGTAGAAGCTGAAGGACTGTTCTCATGGGGACTTTGAAGTGTGTGCTTTCTGAAGTGCCGTGTAAGGTGAGCTGATGCCTGTCCCTCACCCGCCCCTTTTGTTTGGTACCCAGCACCATTTCTGCGCTGTGAGAGTTCTAGGGCATTGACGGTGGTACTTTTTAAAGTTTTTATTTTATATTGGAGTAGATCCAGTTAACAATGTTGTGATAGTTCCAGGTGGACAGCAAAGGGACTCAGCCAAATATATACATGTATTCATTCTTCCCCAAACTCCCCCTCCCATCCAGGCTGCCATATCACACAGAGCAGAGTTCCCTGATGCTATACAGAAGGACCCTGATGGTTAGCCATTTTAAATATATAGCAGTGTATACATCATGGTATCAAACTCACACTCTCTCCTCTCTGACCATTCTTCCCCATTGGCAACCATAAGTTCATTTTCTGTCAGTCTTTCTGATTTGTAAATAAGTTCATTTGTATCATTTTTTTAATATTCCCCAGATAAGGGATGTCATGCACCATTTCTCCTTCTCTGTCTGACTTAGTTCACTAAGCATGACAGTCTTTGGGTCCATCCATCTTGCTGCAAATGGATGGTTCATTTTTTGTCATCACTGAGTAATACTGATGGTAATACTCGAAAGGACAGCCATCAGTGCCTGGGCAAATAACTTTTAGAGTAGGCTGAATAACAGATAGCCCCAAATATCCACATGATAATTCCCACAGTCTTCAGTGTATTACTGTTGTGGATTGAATGTTTGTGGGCCCCCTCAAATTCACATTTTAAAGTCTTCATCCCCAATGTGATATTTCCAGCTGAGGTCTTTCAGAGGTAATTTGGTTTAGATTAAATCATCTGGACAGAGCCTGCGTGATGCAATGAATGCCTTTATAAAAAGAGAAAGACCCAGGAGAATGGTTGGGGTCTCTCTCTCTCTCTCTCTCTCTGAACCTGGATTTCCCAGTCTCCAGGATTGTGAGAAATAAATGTTTGCCGTTTAAGCTACCCAGTCTGCAGTATTTTGCTACGGTATCTCACAGTGACTAAGACAATCACCACTCATGGTAAGGGGACTTCGCAGATGTAATTTAATTAAAGTGCCTGAAACAGGGAGATTAAGTTTGATTTTTCAGTTGGGCTCAGTATTATATCAGGGGTCCTCATGAGGAGGAAGCAGGAAGGTCAGAATCAGAAAAGGAGGTGACAAAGGAAGCAGAGATTGTAGTAATCCACTTTGTAGATGGAGTAAGGGCCCATGAGACAAGGTATATGGGCAGCTTCTAGAAACTGGAAAAGGCAAGGCAACTGATTCTCCCCCAAGCCCTCATAATGGAACATGGCTCTGCCAAATCTTGATTTTAGTCCCATAAAACCCATGTTGTCCTTCTGACCTCCAGAACTATAATTAGCTGGTATTGTTTTAAACAGCTAAGTTGGTGATAATTCGTTACAGCAGCAATAGGAAATGAATGTAACTTGTAAGGACAGACACACATGGATGGTGGTCAGCACACTCAGGAGATCCCACTGGAAAAGCTGTAGTGCCCTGTCGGAGGACGCGTGTGAGACATACTCTGGGACTTCCTAGAAGGTCTTGTGGTGGAACACTTGACAGGGGTCTGAGTCTGTGTTGCAGTTGGGGGCAGTGAACCATCAGGATTGGAATTAATAACTACTCAGCCGTAAAAAGAATGAACTACTACTGCACACAACATCATGCATGAATCTCAACATCTGTATGTTAAGCAATAGAAACCAGAAACGAAAAAATCAAACCATGAGAATAATGGTATGGAATTTGTATACAGACAAAATAAGTCTGTGGTGATAGAAATCAGAGATAGTGGTTGCAGGCAGTGGGAGGAGGGACATTGATTAAAATGGAGCCAAAGGGTTTTGATGGAAATCTTTGTTGTTTTGAGTGCTGGTTCCACTGGTGTAAAGAATTGTCAAAATTAATTGAACTGAACTCTCTGGATTGGTTCATTTCTTTGTATGTTAATTATAAGCAGTGAATAAAAGGAGGTCCTTTACTACAAAGTTTTTTAAGATTGAAATTAATAAGTTGCACACCTAGACATCATCTTATACATGGTCTTTTTTGTACACATGAGCCAGTGAAGCATGGAGACATTCCAATTACAGAATGTTTCTAACAGACTCAACTTGCAAATAAGCTTACTTAAGTCTTTCACAAACTTGAACAGCTTATCTGTCGTTGATGGAAACAGTATCGTCATTGCAATCTTGCACACCTCTCCACCTTACAATCTGCCAAGTTATTCACTTTCCTGCTGCTGCTGCTTGCTGCTAAGTCGCTTCAATCGTGTCCGACTCTGTGCGACCCCATAGACGGCAGCCCACCAGGCTCCCCCATCCCTGGGATTCTCCAGGCAAGAATACTGGAGTGGGTTGCCATTTCCTTCTCCAATGCATGAAAGTGAAAAGTCAAAGTGAAGTCGCTCAGTCCTGTCCAACTCTTAGCCACCCCATGGACTGCAGCCTACCAGGCTCTTCCGTCCATGGGATTTTCCAGGCAAGAGTACTGGAGGGGGTGCCATTGCCTTCTCTGATTCACTTTCCTAGAGGGCTATACACACACACACACACACACACACACACATACACACACTTAAATATGCATGCATGATGAGTCGTGTTTGACTCTGTGTGACCCTATGTACCATAGCCTGCCAGGTTCCTCTGTCCATGGGATTCTCCAGGCAATAATAGTGGAGTGGGTTGACATTTCCTCTTCCAGGGGATCTTCCTGACCCAGGGATTGAACCCGTGTCTCTTGAGTCTCCTGCATTGGCAGGCAGGTTCTTTACTGCTTGAGCCATCGGAAAGGCCCCCTAGAGGGCAAGGGAGGCCTGAATAGCTCAAGCACACTCAAAGCCAATGCATTACTCTAGGGAAAGCAAATTGGTTTTCTGGCACTCTTGTTGGTTTCAGGAGGTATGGTAGAACCAAAGAAATACCACCTGATGTCTGAATCTAGTGGACACTCATTCTAGATGAGAACTACGTATCTGGCAGCTGAACTCGATTACGTATGCTTGAGTCAATGGAGGTGTGAGAAGTGGCATGGCCTTGGGTTCTCGCTGATACTTACAGCTAAGGCTTCCAATGGTAACTGTAACTAGGGCAAAGTTAGAAAGCTATAGTAGCTTCCCATGAGAACTACCTATGACTCAGTGTTCTCTTTAATTCCATAGTGCTATAAACAGATATGTCATCATTTGCAAGAGATGAAATTATACTTATGAGTGCAGTAGTCCTTTTAAATTCCCAAACTTTGAAAACTCCCATTACTTCATAATACTTATTGATAATTTAATGAACATCATCACTGTGTAGATAAATTATCTTGAATTACTACTTGTATTTTGTTGTGAATTCCCAGGCCAGATAGCTCATGTAGTTGCAATTACTTGACATTAACAGTTCTATAAAAATTATTAAGAAGATTTAGAAAAGATTACGTATGAGTCATGTGGACTATTTCATCTACAATATGATAAAAGTTCCTTATGTATGCTTTATTATGCAGCCCATTTTAATAACACATCAAAACAGTGACTGTTTGTTTTATTGTGCTATAAATTCTTTCCACTTGGCCTATGAGCTTCTAAAAAAGCATTTCAAGATTAAAATGAATTTTATTTCTAAATTTCTAATAGTTATAATTAAAAGGCTAAATTTTGAACCAGATTTTGTATGAAGGTGCATGGATAGGGATCAGTACCCTTATTAGTATTGTCAAATGGGGGCCAGTTAAGGTTAAATGTTATTTCTGATTGAATCTTGGTCTAGTTCTTAGGATACCACAAGTACTTGCTACATCAGAAGATATTTGACATTATAGCAATACATATATTAACACCCTTGTAACTACAAGGTCATGTGAAGACAGTGCTAGGAGCAATATTAATTAAGGTCATCCAGGCATCATCACCCCTAGGCATACCTGTAAGGCAAAAACAATGTTTCTCTTCTTTTGTATGCCTTAGTGAGTTTCTTGTTAGTATCTTTCACTGTACCCTATGCTATGCTATGCTAAGTCACTTCAGTCATGTCCGACTCTGTGCGACCCCATAGACGGCAGCCCACCAGGCTCCCCGTCCCTGGGATTCTCCAGGCAAGAACACTGGAGTGGGTTGCCATTTCCCTCTCCAATGCATGAAAGTGAAAAGTGAAAGTGAAGTCGCTCAGTTGTGTCCGACTCCTAGCGACCCCATGGACTGCAGCCTGCCAGGCTCCTCCGTCCATGGGATTTTCCAGGCAAGAGTACTGGAGTGGGGTGCCATCGCCTTCTCCGTCACTGTACCCTACAGAGATAGTAATATCCTTCTCTGTTCCTGACCCTCCTGGGCCCTTCCTAGGTTTTCACATAAGCCCATCCTATCTATGTGATTTCCACATGACAACAGGGAGTACATCTGTTCTAAGGCACAGTGAGTAGAATGTACATGGCTCAAAATATCAATACACATGTTAAGTAGGATTGATATACACACACATACATGAAGGAATTATAAATAGGCTTTCTTCCTAAGCATCGTCTTATACTTAGGGTCCTTCTTTTTTGCTGACTTTGCACTCTTGCATTACTATTCAAAATGATTCTGCCCACCCACCCCCAGTTAATGCTATAGCTAGAGAAATACACACATACACACATATAAAATATATATTAAATAAAATATGACATATATTGATATATATGACATATGTACTGTCATGTATATGGCAATAAAAGAGTGCTACCACTTCCTTTGGTGGATGGTAGAGTAGCAAGGATACACTGAAGCATAATGGAACACACAAGTTTTAGGGTCAGACAGCCCTGGGCTTGAATCACAACTATGTCCCTAATTAGTTTTGTAACACAGGCAAATTACTTAACATCTCAGTGTCTCAACATCATCTGTAAAATGGGAATATTAATATATACCTTCAAGAAAGCATTGTGCTTAGTTGCTCAATCGTGTTCAACTCTTTATGACCCCATGGACTGTAGCCAGCCAGGCTTTTCTGGCCATGGGGATTCTCCAGGCAAGAATACTGGAGTGGGCAACCTATCCCTTGTCCAGGGGATCTTCCTGACCCAGGAATCCAACCAGAGTCTCCTGTATTGCAGGTAGATTCTTTACCAGCTGAGCTACCAGGGAAGCCCCAAGAAAGCCTTGTCAAGATCTTATTTATAGATCAATCCTTAACATAGTGGTTAGTGCCCTATTGAAGGAAGAGGATTATAAGCCATTCTTGTAGTTAGAGGGGGAACAAAAATGCCCAATGTAGGTGTTTTCTAGAGTGATAACTTGTTGAGAGCAGGCATTTACCAGAGTGTATTGAAGGAAGACTCTTCTCAATGCTGCAGTTGCTAAACAACCATAGGGAGTGTTTAGAGGTTTTGTCCTATTAGCCTGAAAATTGGAACAACTTCATGGGAGGAACCAAAATGGGACACTGTAAGTTCAGCAGAGCCTGTACAACACAAGCGATACAATTTTGACAGAAATAAAAGACAGTTTCTTAATCCTACTTAGTAAAGATTTTTTTTAATAAATTTCTAATGAGTAGGTATTGATATTAAAAAAAAAAAAGAAGTCAGATGCCATATACTTCTTTTACTTCCATAATGGCTACTCCTCAGGAAGTCTTAAAAATCCCTCTGGATTAAGTATTTCAACCAAGTTTTATTTTCTACCCAAAGCTGAAGAAATAAAATGTTCGTTCCAAGAGCCTGCCACCTGATTTTAGTTCTAGTAACTTCAGAGGTATTGGCCATTCCTAAGGCACAAAAATGGGTTTTTGTGTCCTATGCAGTGAATTTCTTTGCCTTGTCCATATTAGTTTTCACACTAAATGGCAGAGAAAGGGACTCGATATTAACTCCATGTTCAAATAAGATCTGGAAACCCCACTTTAACCTTATCCTCCCAGGCTCTCATGAAGGAAATGGTGGTGAATCTCCAGTTTTTCCAAAATTTCACTCTCTTGGGCAGTCAGTCAAAATACATCACAACAATGGTTTTCAACAACAATCAATTTTATCCTCCGGGAGGGCATTTGGCAATATCTGGAGACATTTTTATTTGTCACAACTGAGGAGGTGCCCTTGGCATTTAGTGTGTAGAGGCCAAGAATGCTGTTAAAATTCCTACAACACCTACTAATTCTCACAGAATAATCATCTGGTGCAAAATGCCAACAGTGCTAAGTCAGGAAACCCTGTATTACAGAAATATAAGCTGCATTTAACCCATGTTAATAAGTGCACTAATGGTAAAGAACCCACCTGCCAGTGCAGAAGACAAGAGATGCAGATTCAATCCCTGGGTCAGGAAAATCCCCTTTAGTAGGAAATGGCAACCTACTCCAGTATTCTCATCTGGACAGAGGAGCCTGGTGGGCTAGAGTCCATGGGTCACAAAGATTCAGATACGATGGAAACCACTTAGTACACAGGCACAATCATCAAAGGCAGAATATCATGTTATAATATGGTGCTTCAGTGTGGGTTCTCTAGTCCCGAGACAGGGGTGTCACTTCTATCATAGGGACTCTACAGGAAGATGCTTCTTGAGATTCTTCGTAGTTGGAAACTTACTCAAATGATTTGAGGCTCAGTAATTTTTTTTCACAAATATTGCATTGGAATGCTTTTTGCTTTCTGAAAGCTGACTTTACAGTCTCAAGATCTAGTATATAGGCTCACCTTGCAAACTATCTGCTGTGTACCTTTAACAAAGTCCCTTAATATCCATGAGCTTTGCTGGTTCCATTTGCAAAATGAACTGAAACATATCTGTCTACTTCGTGGGAAGTTTTAAGTAAAAAAAAAAAAATCTTAAATGGCATATGTAAAATCACTTTCATAAGTGTAATATAAACACAAGGTATTATAGTGGCTTTTTGAAATATAAAATTTCTTTTGAATAATCAAGCAGCTGATTTTTATGACTTTTTATCTAAGAGTAATTACATCAATTTTTCAGATAAAGAGCCTACACATTTCTAGAATAAGTACTTAGGATCCTAGTCCACATCATCAGTTTTGCTTTAGTGGAAAGGGATAAAAACACAAATTTTAAATTAAATTTGGAGTAGACTCTATCAAGCACAATATTAATGTAAATAATGTAATGTAAATAAATGGCACCTTAGCTTTTATATTTATTTGTTGACACTCACACACACGCATACACAGTTCCCAGAATCATGACAATTTTAGTTGGCCAGAGACTATGGCTGTTTTTGAGACTTTCAGCTAAGAACCTGCTCTTATTATACAATCACAAATACTTCTTAGAGGAATAAATCTGTAATCACTATATACAGTATAAAGAAATAATGACAAGTATATATTATGCACTGAGAAAAGGTGAGTTGATGTATTAAATAGGAAGTCATACACACAAATGCCTGTAGACCACCCAGGCCGACCATTTACGTGAAGCAGGTATAAGACAAAAGGGAGCATGAGAATACCACTCATAGTTAAGAATACCACATACTACTCACCTCCAAACCAAGGTTTAATGTGGAATTACAGGTCTTGTGTGGTTGTTGTTGTCTAGTCACTAAGTTGTGTCAGACTCTTTGCGACCTTATGGACTGTAGCTGGCCAGACTCCTCTGTCCGTGAGATTTCTCAGACAAGAATACTGGAGTGGGTTGCTATTCCCTTTTCCAGGGGATTTTCCTGACCCAAGGATCAAACCAACAACTCCTGCATCAACAGGCAGATTCTTTACCACTGAGCTACCTGGGAAGTCCTCTATAGTAAGGCTTGTACTTCCAGAAATTAGAATTTTTAAAGAAAAACCAGAAATCTTGACACTGATGTGAAATTTTCATACTCTTAAAGTATGTACAGGGCAAATTCTGCCTAGTGGCTATCTGCAACCACTGTTCTAAGCAAACAGTTTAAAGACGATACTTTTCATCTCAATGTCCCAATCTTTTTTTTTTTTTTCCAAAGCAGCATGTCTCTCTGACCACAGTCCTTTCAAAGGTCCTGTCAATAGAGGAGGGTGATTCATATAACACATGATAATCTCAATGACCCAAGGTATGTTAACTTTCTTTTTTTATTTTAATTGGAGGCTAATTGCTTTACAATATTGTAGTGGTTTTCACCATACATTGACATGAATCAGCCATGGGTGTACATGTGTCCTCCATCTTGAACCCCCCTCCCACCTCCCTCCCCATCCCATCCCTCAGGGTTGTCCCAGTGCACTGACTTTGAGTGCCCTGTTTCATGTATCGATCTTGGACTAATGATCTATTTCACATATGGTAATATACATGTTTCAATGTTATTTTCTCAAATCATCCCACCCTTGCTGTCTCCCACAAAGTCAAAGTCTGTTCTTTGTATCTGGGTTTCTTTTGCTGTCTCACAAATAGGGTCATCATTATCATCTTTCTAAATTCCATATATATGTATTGGTGTATACAGTGTACACCAATATACTGTATTGGTGTTTTTCTTTCTGACTTACTTCACTCTGTATAATAGGCTCCAGTTTCATCTACCTCATTAGAACTGACTCAAATGCATTCTTTTTAATGGCTGAGCAATATTGTGTATATGTACCACAGCTTTCTTATCCATTCATCTGCCGATGGACATCTAGGTTACCTCCATGTCCTAGCTATTGTGAACAGTGCTGCGATGAACATTGGGGTACACATGTCTCTATCAATTCTTATTTCCAGCAGTGGGATTTCTTGGTTATATGGCAGTTCTATTTCCAGTTTTTTATGGAATCTCCACACTGTTTTCCATAGTGGCTGTACTAGTTTGCATCCCACCAACAGTGTAAGAGTGTTCCCTTTTCTCCACACCCTCTCCAGCATTTATTATTAGTAGACTTTTTGATAGCAGCCATTCTGACTGGTGTGAGATGCTACCTAATTGTGGTTTTGATTTGCATTTCTCTGATAATGAGTGATGCTGAGCATCTTTTCATGTGTTTGTTAGCCATCTGTATGTCTTTTTTGGAGAAATGTCTATTTAGTTCTTTGGCCAATTTTTGGACCGGATCATTTATTTTTCTGGAATTGAGCTGTAGGAGTTGCTTGTATATTTTTGAGATTAATTCTTTGTCAGTTGCTTCATTTGCTATTATTTTTTTTCCCATTCTGAAGGCTATCTTTTCACCTTGCTTATGGTTTCATTCATTGTGCAAAAGCTTTAAGTTAATTAGGTCCCATTTATTTATTTTTGTTTTTATTTCTATTACTCTGGGAGGTGGGTCATAGAGGATCTTTCTTTGATTTATGTCAGAGAGTGTTCTGCCTGTGTTTTCCTCTAAGAGTTTTATAATTTCTGGTCTTAAATTTAGATCTTTAATCCATTTTGAGTTTATTTTTGTGTATGGTGTTAGAAAGTGTTCTAGTTTCATTCTTTTACATGTAGCTGACCAGTTTTACCAGCACCACTTGTTAGATTGTCTTTTCTCCATTGTATATTCTTGCCTCCTTTGTCAAAGATAAGTGTCTATAGGTGCATGGATTTATCTCTGGGCTTTCTATTTTGTTCCATTGATCTATATTTCTGTCTTTGTGCCAGTACCATACTGTTTTGATTACTCTAGCTTTGAAGTATAGTCTGAAGTCAGGCTGGTTGATTCCTCCAGATCCATCTTTTTTCTCAAAATTGCTTTGGCTATTCGAGGTTTTATGTATTTCCATGCAAATTGTAAAATTATTTGTTCTAGTTCTCTGAAAAATATTGTTGGTAGCTTGATAAGGATTGCATTAAATCTACAGATTGGGTAATATACTCATTTTCACTATATTGATTCTTGCTATCCATGAACATGGTATATTTCTCCATTTATTTGTGTCATCTTTGATTTCTTTAATCAGTGTTTTATGGTTTTCTATATATAGGTCTTTGGTTTCTTTAGGTCGATTTATTCCTAAGTATTTTATTCTTTTCAATGCAATGGTGAATGGAATTGTTTCCTTAATTTCTCTTTCTGTTTTCTCATTGTTGCTGCTGCTGCTGCTAAGTTGCTTCAGTCATGTCCGACTCTGTGCGACCCCATAGACAGCAGCCCACCAGGATCCCCTGTCCCTGGGATTCTCCAGGCAAGAACACTGGAGTGGATTGCCATTTCCTTCTCCATTCTCATTGTTAGTGTATAAGAATGCAAGGGATTTCTGTGTGTTGATTTTATATCCTGCAAATTTACTATATTCATTGATTAGCTCTAGTAATTTTCTGATGGAGTCTTTAGGGTTTTCTATGTAGAGGATCATGTCATCTGCAAACAGTGAGAGTTTTACTTCTTTTCCAATCTGGATTTTTCTTTTTTATTTTTCTTCTCTGATTGTTGTGACTAAAACTTTAAAAACTATGTTGAATAGTAGTGGTGAGAGTGGGCACCCTTGTCTTGTTCCTGACTTTAGGGGAAATGCTTTCATTTTTTCATCATTGAGGATAATGTTTGCTGTAGGTTTATCACATATGGCTTTTATTATGTTGAGGTATGTTCCTTCTATGGCTGCTTTCTGGAGGGTTTTTATCATAAATGGATGTTGAATTTTGTCAAAGGCTTTCTCTGCATCTATTGGGATAATCATATGGTTTTCATCTTTCATTGTTATTGTCGTGTATCACATTGATTGATTTGCAAATATTGAAGAATCCTTGCATCCCTGGGATAAAGCTCACTTGATCATGATGTAGGATCTTTTTAATATGTTGTTGGATTCTGTTTGCTAGTATTTTGTTGAGGATTTTTGCATCTATGTTCATCGGTGATATTGGCCTATAGTTTTCTTTTTTGTGGCATCTTTGTCTGGTTTTGGTATTTGGGTGATGGTGGCCTTGTAGAATGAGTTTGGGAGTTTATCTTCCTCTGAAATTTTCTGGAAGACAGAGTAGGATAGGTGTTCACTCTTCTCTAAATTTTTGGTAGAATTTACCTGTGAAGCCATGTGGTCCTGGGCTTTTGTTTGTTGGAAGATTTTTGTTTACCATTTTGATTTCTGTGCTTGTGATGGGTCTGTTTCTATTTCTTCCCAGTTCAATTTTGGAAGGTTATACTTTTCTAAGAATTTGTCCATTTCTTCCAAGTTGTCCATTTTATTGTCATCTAGTTGCTGTAGTAGTCTCTTATGATCCTTTGTATTTCTGTGTTGTCTGTTGCGATTTCTCCATTTTCATTTCTAATTTTGTTGATTTGATTCTTCTCCCTTTTTTTCTTGATGAGTCTGGCTAATGGTTTATCAATTTTATTTATCTTCTCAAAGAACTAGTTTTTAGTTTTGTTGATTTTTGCTATAGTCTCCTTTGTTTTTCATTTATTTCTGCCCTAATTTTTATGGTTTCTTTCCTTCTACTAACCCTAGGGTTCTTCATTTATTCTTTTTCTGGTTGCTTTAGGTGTAAAGTTAGGTTATTTATTTGATTTTTCTCTTGTTTCGTAAGGTAAGCTTATACTGCTATGAACCTTCCTCTTAGCACTGCTTTTACTGAACCCCACAGGTTTTGGGTTGTCATGTTTTCATTTTCATTTGTTTCTATGAATACTTTGATTTATTTTTTTATTTCTTCTGTGATTTGTTGGTTATTCAGAAGCGTATTGTTTAGCCTCCGTACGTTTGTATCTTTAATAGTTTTTTCCTGTGGTTGACATCTAATCTTACCACATTGTGATCAGAAAAGATGCTTGAAATTATTTCCATTTTTTTGAATTTACCGAGGCTAGATTTATGGCCCAGGATGTGACCTACCCTAGAGAATGTTCTGTGTTCCCTTGAGAAAAAGGTGAAATTAATTGTTTTGGGGTGAAATGTCATATAGATATCAATTAGGTCTAACTAGTCCATTGTATCATTTAAAGTTTGTGTTTCCTTGCTAATTTTCTGTTTTGTTGATCTATCCATAGGTGTGAGTGGGGTATTAAAGTCTCCCACTATTATTGTGTTACTGTTAATTTCCCCTTTCATACTTGCTAGCATTTGCCTTACATATTACAGTGCTCTTATGCAGGGTGCATATATTTTGCACCTTGGATTGATCCTTTGGTCATTATGTAGTTTCCCTCTTTGTCTCTTTTCACAGCCTTTATTTCAAAGTCTATTTTATCTGATTGAGTATTGCTACTCCTGCTTTCTTTTGTTCTCCATTTGCGTGAAATATCTTTTGCCAGACCTTCACTTTCAGTCTGTATGTGTCCCTTGGTTTGAGGTGGGTCTCTTGTAAACAGCATATATAGGGATCCTATTTTTGTATCCATGCAGCCAGTCTTTTTTGGTTGGGACATTCAACCCACTTCCATTAGGGTAATTATTGATAAGTATGATCCCATTGCCATTTACTTTGTTGTTTTGGGTTTGAGTTTATAAACCTTTTCTGTGTTTCCTGTCTAGAGAAGATCTTTTAGCATTTGTTGTTGAGCTGGTTTAGTGGTGCTGAATTCTCTGAGCTTTTGCTTGTCTGTAAAGCTTTTGATTTCTCCTTCACATTTGAATGAGATCCTTGCTAGGTATAGTAATCAGGGTTGTAGGTTTTTCTCTTTCATCACTTTAAGTATGTCCTGCCATTCCCTTCTGGCCTGAAATGAAAGATCAGCAGTTATCCTTATGGGGATCCCCTTGTGTGTTATTTGTTGCTTTTCCCTTGCTGCTTTTGAGATTTGCTTTTTGTGTTTGATCTTCATTAATTTGATTAATATGTGTCTTGGGTTGTTTCGCCTTGGGTTTATCCTGTTCGGGACTCTCTGGGTTTCTTGGACTTGGATGGCTATTTCCTTCCCTATTTTAGGGAAGTTTTCAACTATTATCTCCTCAAGTATTTTCTCATGACCTTTCTTTTTGTCTTCTTCTTCTGGGACTCCTATGATTCGAATCTTGGAGCATTTAACATTGTCCCAGAGGTCTCTGAGGTTGTCCTCATTACTTGTAATTCTTTTTTCCTCTCTGCTTCATTTATTTCCACCATTCTATTTTCTACCTCATTATCCTATCTTCTGCCTCAGTTATTCTTCTTTTGCTTCCCCCCAGAGTGATTTTGATCTCAGTTGTTGCATTATTCATTATTGATTGACTCTTTTATATTTCTTCTAGGTCCTTGTTAAACATTTCTTGCATCTTCTCAATCCTTGTCTCTAATCTATTTATCTGTAACTCCATTTTGTTTTCAAGATTTTGGATCATCTTTACTATCATAATTCTGAATTCTTTTTCTGGTAGACTCCCTATCTCCTTCTCTTTTGTTTGGTTTGGTGGGCATTTATCATGTTACTTTACCTAATTCCTCTTCCTTTTCATTTTGTTTAATTGGCTGTGTTTGGGGTGGCCTTTCTGTATATTGGAAGTTTGTGGTTCCTCTTTATTGTGGAGGCTGCTCCCTGTAAGTGGGATTGGACTAGTGACTTGACAAGGTTTCCTGGTTAGGGGAGCTTGCATCTGTGTTTTTGTGGATGGAACTGAAAGTCTTATCTCTGGAGTGCAATGAAGTGTCCAGTAGTGAGTTTTGGGGTGTCTATGGGTTTGCCATACCTTTGGGCAGCCTGTATTTTACTGCTTGTGGCTGTGTTCCTGCATTGCTGGAGAATAGCATGGTATGTCTTGCTCTGGAACTTGTCGGCTCTTGGGTGGAGATTGGTTTCAGTGTAGGTATGGAGGCTTTTGGATAAGCTCTTGTTTATTAATGTTCCCTGGAATCAGGAGTTCTCTAGTTTTAAATTTAAGACTCCTGGCTCTGGCTTTCAGTCTTATTCTTACAGTAGCCTCAAGACTTCTCCATCCATACAGCACAGATGATAAAACATCTAGGTTAATGGTGAAAAAATTCTCCACAGTGAGGGACACCCAGAGAGGTTCACAAAGTTACCTGGAGAAGAGAAGAGGGAGGAGGGAGAAAGAGGTGACCCCAAGGAGAAGAGGGGAGTCAAAAGGGGAGAGAGCAGTCTAGCCAGTAATCAATTCCCTGTGTGCTCTCCACAGTCTGGAACACCCAGAGAAGTTTTATAGAGCTTACTCCATATGTAACACCCAGGAGTTACATAGAGAAGAGAAGAGGGAGGAGGGAGATAGAGATGACCATGAGGAGAAGAGGGAGAATCAAAAGGGGAGAGGCTAATCTAGCCAGTAATCAGTTCCCTATGTGTTCTCCACAGCCCGGAACACCCAGAGAGATTAACAGAGTTAAGTAGAGAAGAGAAGGGGGAGGGAGGAAATAGAGGTGACCTAGGATCTGGGTGGGGGAGTTAAAAGCGGAGAGAGCAATCAAGTCAGTAATCACACCCCTAAGTGAAAATGGATACTGAAGATTAGATTCTTAAAGGTACAAAATTGATAACAAATACAAAAAAGCAAAGATTAAAAATTGAGAATAGAGGTTAGACTCTTAAAAATACAACATTAAAAATACCAAACAAAATTAATCACAAAAATTATAAAATATATACATATATATATATATATATGAAATTTGCTTTAAAAATAGGGTCTTTTTTCCAAGGTAATAGTAGGTTATAAAAATGAAAATTAAAGGTGTAATAAAGAACTTAAAAATTTAAAAATGATAATAGTAATAATATATCTAGGAATTTCTCTGGAGCTGTTGAGGGCAGTGTGGAGTCAGTTCAGTTTCAGATAGTTCCTTGTTCCAGCTTGTAAACTTCTCCTCAAGGTCTATAGGCCCCTTCCAATGCTTAGTCAACGTTAACCACAGGGTTTTAATCTGTTGCACCTGTCACTTCCAGCGTGGTTCCCTCTCTGTTTATTTTGGCTTCCCCTGTTTGAAAGTCTCTTCATTGTCTAATTTCTGCCCTGACACAAGGGGGAGAGGTGGTCACTTGCTTAGGCTCACCTGTTCACCGGTGTTGTGGGGAGGGAGGAATACTGCAAACAAATATCACTGGAGTATTTGGGGAGTGCTCACAGTGTATGGACCCACTGGGTTTGCCCCAGCTCATGGTGGCATGTGCTTTCCAGGTCTACGCTGCTCAGGCTCCAGGTTGCTCTGCAGGGATACTATCCAAAACGGGCGCTGCCTTTTGTACACTTCCCAGGTCTAAGATGCTCAGATTCAGGTTCTTGGGTACTCCACAATGCCACAGACTCAATTAGGCGTGTATTTTGTGCCCTTCCCAGGTCTGAGCAGCTCAGGCAACCAGGTGCTTTGAGAGCTCACTGTCCCAGGTGGGCCATCTTAATCACCTCCCCAGTCCCACGCACTCAGTTTCATGGGTGCACCACAAGAACACCATCTCAGGTGTCCCATGTGTCTCCTCTGGGAAGCTAATCTCAGGCTGTGACCCTCCTGGCAGATGTAAACTATCCAGGAACCCAGGAAGACATGGTTAGCAACTGGGAGCCTGCTACAGTTTGGTGGAGGATGCCCGGTCTCTAGGGCCAAGATTGCCCCTTGTCTTCCAGCTCTGGCTGTCCAACACCTGCCTCTCTGCCTCTGGCAGGGGGAAGGGGCCTGTACACAGCTGCCTAGCTCTCCTTTGGTATTTGCTCAATCCTTTGTTCTGTGTGCAAGCCAGGCTGTGTATTAGGTTAGAGCCTTTCACCAGGAAAGTTCTCTTCTTGTTTTTTTCCTCTCTGGCTATCCCACAGTTTGGGTTGTTATCTCACGTTAGCTCCCTCAGATTGTCCTCAGAGCATTCATGCCCAATCCTTACCCTAAGCATGCAGCCCGTGCCTCCCTGTCCAGCCCCTGCTCGCTCATGGTAGACGCAAGTGTCTGAGCTACTTTTCCACTGGGAGTTGCGGTTAGGCACATATTCTGTGTTGTTGTTATTGTTGTTGTTGTTTTTCTCCTGGTTATGTTGCCCTCTGAGATTCTAAACCTTCCCACAGACCCACTGGTGAGAGGGTTTTCTGCTGTTTGGAAACTTCTCCTCCTTCACGACTCCCTCCCCAGGACGGGTCTCAATCCCTAACTCTTTTTGTCTCTCTTTGTCTTTTATATTTTGCCCTAACTCCTTCTGAAGAGAATGGGCTATCTTTCTGGGTGCCCAATGTCCTCTGCCAGCATTCAGAAGTTGTTTTGTGGAGGTTGCTCAGCATTCACATTATCTTTTGATGAATTTGTGAGGAAGAAAGTGGTCTCATAGTCCTATTCCTCTGCCATCTCAGGACTGCCCTCCACCCAATGTCCCAATCTCTAAGAAAGAAGAAAAAAAAAAAAAAAAAAAAGTTGGGCTAGTGATTATTTTCATCCTTCCTTAGTAAACTCCCTCTAAGGGACATGGCCAAGAGAAACCATGTAAAGTCTGCACAGTAACCCAGAACCTGTCTTCAAAGTCGTGATACCTTGGCCACCTCTTCTTACCCATTATCCCAAAGATCCTCAAGTGAAAGGAGCAGGCCCTCACTGAGGTCTGAAAACACTTTCCGTAGAATGTAATCTTCTTCCGAGGAAGAAGTCACTTAATATGTTTGTATCAACTCCATAATAATTGCTCCTATCAGAATGATTCAGCTTTAAACTCAAGATAATCAGACATATTCTGATTCCATTTATGAGGAAATATTGCAAAGTGACAATAAATATTTCAATAAGTACAATCAAATAAGCTACATTATTTATTCATTATTTACTAAGCTCTATGTCATATGTGCAATTTTGATCATTTATATAAAAATGTTCCTAATAAGTATAGATTTTTGTGTAATGTTTAACACTTCATTCCTACTACCTTTACATGTTCTTACAGCTCTGTAATATATTAAACATTTCAACTATGTATCATTCAACCATCAGAACTGTGTTAGAGGCATGATTTTGATTTTAGTGATGTTGACATATTCTCTAATTTTCAGTCATTTCCATTGAATTCACATTTGCTAATATTCACAGCACCTTCCCTTAGTCACATGTCCCCCTCAACTAAAAAAACCTTTGAAATATAACAGAAAAAATTCATTCTGTTGGAATTTGTCTTTTGAAGCAGTTATTGATAATAAATCTTGAATTGTTCAATTTTGTTTCAGATGTGCATCTCAGCAGAGTTAATGTCTGATCACTGTAGGTTTTTAAGTGAAAAAAATATTCAAAATACAAAATCACCCTGAAAAAAAAATGCAGACCGCTGACACCTTTTCAAAATGTGCTGAAATTCAAGCTAGCATAGACACAGAACCTCAAAGATTGGCTTGTTTACTAGGCAAACCACACACAACTGGACCCATATATCTTCCAACCAGATTCACCTCTCAACCATCATTTTCAGGGCAAGTCTTAACTACAAATTCCATACACATAATTACTAACAGGACACTAGAGTGAAAATGTCACTGTTAAAAAGTAATCAGGGCCTTCCCTGGTAGCTCAGTGATGAAGAATCTGCCTGGTAGTGCAGGAGGCATGGGTTTGATCCCTGATCTGGGAGGATCATACATGCCATGCAGCAATTAAGCTCACATGCCACAAGTGTCGAGCCTGTGCTCTATAGCCCCAGAGCTGCAAATACTGAGACCATGTGCCACAACTACTAAGACTCCATGCCCTAGAGCCTGTGCTCTGCAACGAGCAGCCACCACAGTGAGAAGCCCGCACTCACCGCAACTAGAGAAAAACCCACACAGTGAAAACCTAGCACAGCCAAAAAGAAAATAAAGAACATTTTTAAAAAGCATTTATAAATAAATAGTAATCAAAGAGTCAGTGTACACTATTGATACATTACTGAGAATTTGGCACTGTAGATGATGAGAAAATAGTGGAAATCATGATCCTTGCTCTCACACAGAGGTCTAGAAAAAGCTAAATATAACTGGATTAGTCAGAGAGCCACTAATTGTGCTACAGCATTTGCAGGTAGAAAATACTAAGAGCAAAGGGGAAGGTTCTTAAATGGTCAGAGACAACTTCTTGGGAAATATGGGGTTTAATATTTACACTTAAGATTCCTATTTACAGTTTCTTTGTTAGTTATGACCTGGTGTAGGTTCTGGAGTTTCTTTTCTTGTGCGACAAAATCTGAATGGTATGATGCATCTGGGGTTTTCCAGGTGGCTCACTGGGTAAAGAATCTGCCTGCAATGCAAGAGTCTCAGGAGCCACAGGTTCAATTTCTGAGTCAGAACGACCCCCTGGAGTGGGGTATGGCAATTCTCCAGTGGACAGAGAATCCAGTGGACAAAGAAGCCTGTGGGCTACAGTCCATAGGGTTGCAAAGAGTCAGACATTACTGAAGTGACTGAGCATGCATGATATAGCTTTCAAAAATGTAACTTTCAAAAATCTGTGACCCTGAGGTTAGTTTTCTGTTTGCTTTTTTGTTCTAGCTTTGCAAGGAACCACATTATTTGCTCCTGTTGTCATTCAATTAATAATAACATAAAGTTTATACACATTAAAAGATGTGTACTTTAATGTGACTCAAATATGCTTAGTTTTACAACATGACTTTGGTGGGATCAAATCCCAGACACTGAGACTCAATTTCATCTTTAATCTCAGTTATCCAGAAGCATCAGTGGGTATAGTAAATAAAACCTACTGGCTTGTGTGCTACTGAATAATCAAAACATAAGATTAAATGTTTTTTTGTGGGTAGAACCATCAGTGGGTATACTCTGGGGTGAGCTAAGTCATTGTCAGTTAAGGAGCAACACCAGAGTCCAGTGTAAATTAGAAACACGCTGGGATGACATGGCTTGTGTATATGTATACTTATACATATCCGTTATGTATAAATTGTGTGAAAGTGAAAGTCGCTCAGTCATGTCCGACTCTTTGAGACTGACTGTCTAAATTCTGTCCAACACTCTGAATTCTCCAGGCCAGAATACTGGACCACTCCAGAAGGGAAAGGTAGCCTTTCCCTTTTCCAGGGGATCTTCCCAACCCAGGGATTGAACCCAGGTCTCCTGCATTGCAGGTGGATACTTTACCAGCTGAGCCATGAGGGAAGCCCATAATATGTATGTATGTGTAATTATTAAGAGAAATGTACTTTTTTTCTGATATGTCTTCTAATATAACAAATAGCTTCTGTGTGTGTGTGTGCACACGTGCAGGTATAGTGGCCACATGAGAAAATCTTAATATGATGAAAAATATTTTTAGAATATATGTAAGGCACAGTATAAAGAAGAACTGAAAATTAAAAGTTGTAAAATTCTCTGTCTTTTCATGAAACACCAAACAAAAAGAGGACCACAATATATTTTATGCATGTGAAGTTCAACACTTACAAAGTAATGCTTCCAGAATAGAAACAAATTTAAAAGCCTGCAATTATTATTATAATGTAAATAGCCAAATGCAGAAGCACACATTTTTAAAATATTATTCTGTATAAATATCAACAAGGTTAAGGGTTTGATAGTGTTGTTCATATCTTCTATGTCTTTAGTTTTTTTTATCTAATTGGTCTATTAATTGCTGAGAGATATTAAGATTTCCAAATGATTGAGGAATTAATATTTCTCCATTTAATTTTCTCAATTTTTTGTTTCATATACTTCTATATACACTTAAGCTATATTATTAGTTGTTGTTCAGTCGCTGAGTTGTGTCTGACTCTTTGTGACCCCATAAACTGCAGCATGCCAGACTTCCCTGTCCTTCATTGTCTCCCAGAGTTTGCTCAGACTCATGCCTATTGAGTCAGTGATGCCATCCAACCATCTCATCCTGTCTCCCCTTTCTCTTTCTTTCAATCTTTCCCAGCATCAGGGTCTTTTAACTATGTATACATTTAAGATTGTTACATATTCCTAGTGAATTGACCTTCTATCATCTAGAAATGTCCCTATTTATATCTGATAATACTCTTTGTCTTTATGTGTTAATCTAATGTTAACATATCCACTCCAGAATTTTTATTCTTACCGTTTGCATGGAATATCATTCCTCATATATTATCTTTAAACCTGAATTTTATGTTTAAAGTGCATTACTTTTAGATTGTACTATATAATATAGTTGGGTCTTGCTTTATTTTTGGCCTATTGTGACCACCTCTAACTTTTAACTGGAATGTATAGATCATTAACATTTTCTATTGATTTTTATTGGAATATAGTTGCTTTATAGTGTTGTATTAACTTCTGCTGTACAGAAAGTGAATCAGCTGTATGTGTACATATATTCCCTCTTTTTTGGATTCCCTTTCCATTAAGGTCACCACAGAGCACTGAGTATAGTTCCCCTGAGGTATGCAGTAGGGTCCAATTAGTTATCTATTTGTGTGTGCATAGTCATGTATATATGTCAGTCTCAATCTCCCAATTCATCCCACCTTCTTTCCCCCATTGGTAATCATAAGTCTGTTCTCTGTATCTGTGTCTCTTTTTCTGCTTTGCACTTAAGTTCATCTGTACCATTTTTCTAGATTCCACATATAAGCAATATCATACAATATTTGTTTTTCTTTTTCTGACTTACTTCACTGTATATGAAAGTCTCTAGGTTCATCCATATCTCTGCAAATGACACAGTTTTGTTCCTTTTTATGGCTAAGTAATATTCCATTGTATATATGTACCACACCTTCTTTATCCACTCCTCTGTTGATGGACTTTTAGGTTGCTTCCATGTCCTGCTATTGTAAACAGGGGCTGCAGTGAACATTGGGATGTATGTAACTTTTTGAAGTATGGTTTTCTCTGGGTACATGCCCAGAAGTTAGACCACTGACACTTAATGTAGTTTTTTATACTGTTGCCTTAAGACCTACATTTTTTCTGTTTTTTTTTTTCTTCTTGTCAACATTGTTTTTTGTTTCCCTTTTCTTCCATTTCCTACCTTCTCTTGGACTAAATGAATATTTTTAACTCCATTTTAAATTTATCTTTTGACTTATTTAGTTATACATTTTTGCATTGTACTTTAGGAATTTTGTGTTTCATAGTATACTTCATTAACTTTCCACAGTTTATATAAAGTTATTATTCTGCTTCATGTAAAATGTAAAAATCTTGCAAGTATATAATTTGATTTAACTCATCATCATGTTGTATGGGCATATGTATAACACCATGCATATTATGAATCCCACAATTAAGTCTTATCATCTTTTTTCATTAATAACTATATGTATTTTAAAGGATTATGAGGAAGCAACAGTCTTTTATATTTTTGAACATTTATTATTGAACATGAAGAGATGCATAGAATGGGCTGTCTCCAGCACACCACTGAAATCAAAAGCACTTCTTATTTCTAGGGCTGAGTTCTAACTTTTCTTCACAATATTTTTTTTTTCAATTGACCAAGAATATATACTACCATTTTTATGACCTGAGGAAAAAATATTGGTCATCCTTCATGAGAAATTGTTATTTGCAAGACTTTATCCCATAAAACTCTATTTGAAGTATCTGGATTCATAGAAACATATACTTTAAAAGATTTGAGAATCCTCTATCTCAACCATTTCATTTTAAAGTTGTAGAAATTGAGACCCAGGGAAATGGAATGATCTAAGTAAAGCCATGTAAATAATTAATAGACAAACTTAGAGTAGAATATAATTCTCCTGACTTCTAGAGGTCAATTCTTGCCTGAAGTTTAGGTGCATTTCACCCAGTAAATGTGGTCTCTTAATCTCTAGTGTCTCCTTATTCACAGCAGACTGTAAAAGCCTCAAGGACAGAGTATGTTAGGATCCACCTTATCTTTGAATTCATGGCATCTAAAACACAGTCAGTCAGTGTTACAGAGTGGAGATTCACAGTGTGTAAGTTTCGCTTGCCTCTTCTATTTTAACAATCTGATTTTGAATGTCCTTACATGGGGAATAGGATTGTATAGGTGCCTCAGCATTGCCCACCTTTCTGTTTCGTTTGTGAAAGCTAGTATACATGTTCATGCATCCCATGGAGCATTTAAATAGATAAGTCTCAGTAAACGTCAAATGGAGAATCAGGATATCAAACACTTAGGTTTTTTCCTTTAAATTAGGGTGAACACCTCTCTTGGTTTGCCCAACACTTCCTTGGTTTTAGAGCTTCAAATTTTATGTTCCAGAAAACCCCTTAGGCCTGAACAAATCAGAATGGTTGGTTACTCTTAACTGACCAGTTTTTACCCAAGAAAAAATATTTTTTATAAATTTAATAACCAAGTATTAATGATTTATATTTGTCTTTGGTATGATTAAAAAAAACCAATTTACTACTGTATTGTTTGGTTGAAGTTAGTGGAGAGTGGAACTTAAATGTTCTTAACTGCAGAAATAAAATGATAAGCATTAATTTATGAGGTGATAGATGTGTTATTTGCCCAGGTGGGAGGAATCCTTTCAAAATGTATACATATATCAATTCATCACAATGTACACTTTAAATATCTTTCAGTTTTATCAATTATACTCCAATAAAGATAAACAAAATAAAATCAATCTGAATTGTCTGAAAAAGTACAATTTAAATAATTAGAGCATCTAGGTAAAGACTGTGAACCTTCTCTCATGAAACTTCTAATAAATCATGACCTAATCATAGTCTAGTTTCATTTCTTAATCCTAAAGTGTCATCATGATCTTTTCTTGAGAATGAGCAGCTACACTTCTGCTTCAGTAATATTTTAGTTTTTTGAGATACATCTTCACCTTCAAAAGGACCTCAGACACCTCAGGTTCCATCAGCAGCTCTCCATGGAAGAAACCCCAGTTCTTCCTCAGTCCTTTTGATAAGTGTGCCTTCCTTGCAAAGTTTTGCCCTGTAAGAACCTACCAGTGATGCTCTTCTAGCTGGTCTTGCTTCCTATAGAAATCCCTTCTCAGATCCTAACCCGTTTTTTTCAAAGACTGATTGATTCCATAATTTGTTTTATTAGTTTGTCTTAAGGTAAGCTCTCACTGCAACCATCTCTTCATCCTCAAATTTCCAGAACTTAAGGTTCAGTTCAGTTCAGTTCAGTCACTCAGTCATGTCCAACTCTTTGTGACCCCATGAATCGCAGCACACCAGGCCTCCCTGTCCATCACCAACTCCTGGAATCCACCCAAACCCATGTCCATTGAGTCAGTGATGCCATCCAGCCATCTCATCCTCTGTCGTTCCCTTCTCCTCCTGCCTTCAATCTTTCCTGGAAGCAGGGTCTTTTCAAATGAGTCAGCTCTTTGCATAAGGTGGCCAAAGTACTGGAGTTTAGCTTCAGCATGAGTCCTTCCAATGAACACCCAGGACTGGTCTCCTTTAGGATGGACTGGTTGGATCTCCTTGCAGTCCGAGGGACTCTCAAGAGTCTTCTCCAGCACCACAGTTCAAAGGCATCAATTCTTTGGCGCTCAACCTTCTTCACAGTCCAACTCTCACATCCATACATGACCACTGGAAAAACCATAGCCTTGACTAGACGGACCTTTGTTAGCAAAGTAATATCTCTACTTTTGAATATGCTATCTAGGTTGGTCATAACTTTCCTTCCAAGGAGTAAGCATCTTAATTTCATGGCTGCATTCACCATCTGCAGTGATTTTGGAGCCCCAAAAAGTCTGACACTGTTTCCACTGAATTATTTATGCATCTATGTATTGAAACCCTCCCTGAAGCTCTGCTTGTCCCCTACCCCTCTCTGCCATCCATGCTACTACAGGTTTCAGGTAGACCTCTGATTTCACAAGGAAGTTTTGCCTCTCTCTCTCTCTCTCAAATCTTTTTAAACACATTTAAAATGGAGAGCAGAACACATTTTTGGTTTTGCTTTTTATTGTTTAAATTAATAGTTGTGGCTGTGAGGATGGACTTGAAAAAATAAGATAACACAGATAGGACTAATACCAGAAGGAGGGATTAGGTGTTGGAGGAGGAGAAAGGGGAGAGGTAGAGATGGAGACTAAAGAAGAGGAAAATAATCCTATCTTCTTTCTTACCTTCTCTTTTTGTCTTGGTAGAAGTCCCTGATTCTGTGTCCACTTCTCCATCTGAAATTTCATCTCTACTTTGATCCCCAACAATCTAATACATCTGATATGTGATAAAATTGGTTTTTAAAATATCTTTATTTAATGTGCCATATCCTGAGTAGTGGATTCAGATAGAACAACAAGAATGTATATTAACTAATTAAACTGCTTTTAAATATTTGCAAATAGGACTTTCAAATTATGATGTAAATTTATGCAAAAAATGCAAATCAGAATGTTTCCCAGTTTTGCATGTAATAAAATCTAGTACTTTTGTTATAAAGTTCTACGATTTTTTCCCCCACCTCCACTGAAAGATAAAAGTGCTAAGCACTGTCTTTTTTCAGCCTTTCCCCTTGGAATTTCTGTCACTCTTATTTAGCATACCTTATTTCTTCATGGAAATAGCACTGTTTAGTTTATTAAAAATTCATGGGACACAATTTTCTCTTGAGTACATAGGGCCTAAGGCTTTGAACCATGTCTATGTTATTGCCTAAAAACTTACCTATGTTTAAAAGATTCATGAATTTAGAGTTACTATTGCCCAAATATCAGCAAAGTCTTTTTTTAGAGTTATAGAACACAGGATTAGGGAAAAAAAAAAAAAAACTATAAGAGATCATCATTCTGTCTTTACTTCTGGAAATCCTTGTCTTATATTAATCAAAACCAATAAATAACTAATCTTACTATTAAAAAAGATGTCACCCCTCATTTTGGTATTTAGATATTTCAAAGAAGTGCCTATTCCTTATGGAATGAAGCCTTTTGTTGTAATATTGATTCTATTGTCTCTTACTAGTTTTTAAGTAGTCTCTGTGCTTCAAAATTCTTTTTTCAAATTGTCATGATTATGTTTCCTGATCTATTCTTAAAACTTCTTTATTTTTTCTCAAAATCTCAGCTTTCTAATTTTATTTGTAAACTTTAAAATTCCCATATACATGATATCTGGGGATATAGAATTTTTTTAAAAAACATTATTTTTTAAAAACCATTTCTGGGTTGGAATAATAAAAATTCTTTACATATTGTTCTATATTTATAAAAGTAGAGGATCCTGTGTTTGACCTATTTCTTTTCTCTTTAAAACATTATTCTTAGTTTTCATAAACTAAACATAAAATTTACCATCTTAACCATTTTTAAGTGTACATTTTTGTGGTAGCACATATGTTCGCATTGTTCACATTGACAGCATACAGATTTTGACCACCCAAATACTAACCTCAATAATATTTGACTTCTTTTTTTTTTTTAATATTTGACTTCTTTGATCCAACAGCTTTTAGTATGTTTTATGAATTTTGCCCTGTTTTATATTTTTTATTTTATAACCCAAGCACCTAGCACAGAGTTTGCAAGTCAACAAATGTTAAAGATCAAGGACTCAAACCAAACATCCACAAAGGGAGTCCATCAGAGTTAGGAGTCTGAAGTTTTGTGAAATGGAGCTGAAAAAACTGCTCTATTCAAAACAACATACTGTATGTTGTGATTCTCATCTGCTATTATTAGCATTGTCTGAGAGTCAAGTACTTCATTTATTGAATGCCTGTTCAATGGGTCTTAAAACTGGATAACATTATTTCTCTGGGGACACAAAACAGATCTACTCATCTATATTATTCTATTCATTTCATCCCTTCAGGGCTACAAGCCTATCTAGAAGAGAATGTATTAAGATGTCAGCTATTTTTATCAGATCTGCAGTCATGAAAAGAACTTAAAATCATGCTTTGACCATAAGCACCTTTGTTGTGTTTGTTTATTCACGAAATCTGTGTCTGACTCTTTGCATCCCCACAGACTGTAGTCTGCCAGGTTCTTCTGTGGGATTTCCCAGGCAAGAATACTGTTCAGTTCAGTTCAGTTGCTCAGTGGTGTCTGACTCTTTGCAACCCCATGGACTGCAGCACGCCAGGCTTCCCTGTCCATCACCAACTCCCAGACCTTGCTCAAACTCATGTCCATTGAGTCAGTGATGCCATCCAACGATCTCATCCTCTGTCATCCCCTTCTCCTCCTGCCTTCAATCTTTCCCAGCATCAGGGTCTTTTCCAATGAGTCAGCATCAGCTGGCCAAAGTATTGGAGCTTCAGCTTCAGCATCAGTCCTCCCAATGAATATTCAGGACTGATTTCCTTTATGATTGACTGGTTTGATCTCCTTGCTGCCCAAAGGACTCTCAAGAGTCTTCTTTAACACACAGTTTAAAAGCATCAATACTGTATTAAAAGGATACTGTAGTGGATTGCCATTTCCTTCTCCAGGTGATCTTTCCAACACAGGGATTGAACCAGCATCTCCTATATTGGCCGGCAGATTCTTTAGCCTGACCCATCAGCACCTTTACACGTGTGATATTCATAATTGCGGTCACTTACCAAGTGTATATTATGTTCCAAGGACTGTGCTAAAAAGCATTTTGCAGATGCCATTTTATGTAATCTTCATAGAAACTCTATCAGATAATGCTATTACCTTCACTATGCAGGTGAAGAAACTGTCTTAGTTTGCATGGGTTGCCCAAATGTACAGAGCTAGAGAGTAACAGAAATAAGATTTAATCTGGTCTGCCTGATTTCAAGCCTTGTTATTATTTTTTCACTATGTCAATATTTTATACAGATTCATGACCTACAATTAACTTGTTAATATTGATGAGAATTGAAACTTTGAATAAGCATAAAAGTAAAAGCTGTTAAACTTCTTTTTAAAAAATGAGAGTACGAAAAAGGCATTGATTAAATTGCAATGAATAATTTGATTGACAAAGGCATTTCAGTGTTGGAATTTACTGATTTAGGACCCCAAAAACACAGATTCTGTTCTTGCCCTTGCTACTTACTAGTTGTATTGTCTTTAGCAAGACAGTCATCTACAGTGATTTCAGTATTTTCCATTAGTGTTGTTGTTCATTTGCTCAATCATGTCCGACTCTTTATGATCCCATGGAATACAGCACAATAGGCTTCCCTGTGCTTCACCATCCCAGAGCTTGCTCAGACTCATGTCCATCAAGTTGGTGATGCCATCTGAACCATCTTGTCCTCTGTTGTCCCCTTCTCCTGCCTTCAATCTTTCCCAGCATCAGGGTCTTCTTTAATGAATCAGATCTTCACATCAATTGGCCAAAGTATTAGAGCTTCACCTTCAAGCATCAGTCCTTCTAATGAATATTCAGGATTTATTTCCTTTAGGATTGACTGGTTTAATCTCCTTGCAGTCCAAGGGACTCTCAAGAATCTTCTCCAACACCACAGGTCAAAAACATCAATTCTTCAGCGTTCAGCCTTCTTCATGGTCCAACTTTTACATCAGTACATGACTACTGGAAAAATCATAGCTTTGACAGTATGAAGATTTGTTGGCAAAGTAATGCCTCTGCTTTTTAATATGCTTTCTAGATTGGTCATAGCTTTTCTTGCAAGGAGCAAGCATCTTTTAATTTCATGGCTGCAGTCACCATCTGCAGTGATTTTGGACCCTAAGAAAATAAAGTCTGTCACTGTTTCCATTGTTTCCCCACCTATTTGCTGTGAAGTTATGGGACTGGATGCCATGATCTTCATTTTTTGAAAGTTGAGTTTTAAGCCAGCTTTTTCACTCTCTTCTTTCACCTTCATGAAAAGCTCTTTAGTTCCTCTCTACTTTTCTGTCATAAGGGTGATGTCATCTTCATATCTGAGGTTATTGATATTTCTCCTGGCATTCCTAATTCCAGCTTGTGCTTCATCCAGCTTGGCACTTCTAATGATGTACTCTGCATAGAAGTTAAATAAGCAGGGTGACAGTATGCAGCCTTGATGTGTTCCTTTCCTGATTTGGAAGCAGTCTGTTGTTCCATGTCCAGTTCTAACTGTTGCTTTTTGACCTGCATGCAGGTTTCTCAGGAGGCAAGTAAGGTGGTCTGGTATTCCCATCTCTTGAAGAATTTTCCTGTTTGTGGTGATCCACACAGTCAAAGGCTTTAGCGTAGCCAATGAAGCAGAAATAGATGTTTTTTTGAAATTCTCTTGCACTTTTTTAATGATCCAACAGATATTGGCAATCTGATCTCTGGTTCCTCTGCCTTTTCTAAATCCAGCTTGAACATCTGGAAGTTCTCAGTTCATGTACTGTTGAAGCCTGGCTTGGAGAAACTTGAGCATTACTTTGCTAGTGTGTGAAATGAGTGCAATTGTGCAGTAGTTTCATCGTTCTTCAGCATTACCTTTCTTTGGGGTTGGAATGAAAATTGACCTTTTCCAGTCCTGTGTTCACTGCTGAGTTTTCCAAATTTGCTGGCATATGGAGTGCAGCACTTTCACAGAATCATATTTCAGGATTTAAAATAGCTCAACTGGAATTCCATTACCTCCACTAGCTTTATTTGTAGTGATACTTCCGAAGGCTCACTTGACTTCAAACTCCACAATGTCTGGCTCTAGGTAAATGATCACACGCTCATGGTTATCTGGGTCTTTAAGATCCTTTTTGTATAATTCTTTGGTTTATTCTTGCCACCTCTTCTTAATATCTTCTGCTTCTGTTAGGTCCATACCATTTCTGTCCTTTATTGAGCCCTTCTTGCATGAAATGGTCTCTTGGTATTTCTAATTTTCTTGAAGAGATCTCCAATCTTTCCCATTCTATTGTTTTCCTCTATTTCTTTGCATTGTTCACTTAGAAAGGTTTTCCATTAGTAAACAGGCATGAAAATACTTTCTTTATCCAATATCAAAGGTGCCATTGATGTCCACATAAGATAAATTATGTGAAATCAGTCTGAAAATGTAGATACTGTGTATTGGTTTGGGGTGATTTCAAATCCACTTGCTTGTGTCCTAGATAAAATTGTCTTATTCTACTTGTGTATGACTAAGACAAGGAAACGAGTATTTTTTTTCTTGAAGTGAAGTTGTTGTGATCAGGATGTCATCTCATCCGTTGCCCTTAATAAGCACTTAATAGCTCAGCTGCCCAGGGGCCTTGCTAAGAACTTAATGAAAAGAACTTGTGGAGAAGCAACTATGACAAAAGGACATTTAGACTGTAAATACTGGGAGTTTGTGAGGAATATCTGAGAGAAAGAGTATTTTGCTTTGGGCAGAAGTTATTTTTTGCCGATCTGACTTTCCTAAGGCCTTGATACACTTGCTCTTGCCATGTTGTTTACTCTGGTTGGGCAGTGTAGTGTTAAGCCATGCAGCAGTCTCAGGAGGAGAAGAGACACTCACTCCTGCCTGTTTAAAATGCTCCTCATAGGCAGTGGTGCAACCTGAGCAATAGTGTCTTAAATGATAACCCTCAAGCAGCCTAGCCTGCCACCCACACCACTGCCTTCATTCCCTAGCAACCTGCTCTGACAAAAAGGACTATCATATTTTTGCTTTGACAGCTGGACATCAGCTCTTTGTTAAGTCCTCTCTCCTAAGTCCCCAGTGTACAAAGGTTCACCTTGAACTAAATTTGGACTTTAGTTCTTTCATCTCCCCTTGCCTGTAGCAGTAGTGTAACTGTTCTACCATTCGCTTGGAGTGTGTTCTTTCTTTATTGGCTTATCAAAAGATATTTTCTTATGTGTTATTGGTTTGTGAAATTATTACAGGTTCCACACTGAACCTATGTTAAATAGGTTGCTGGCAAAGACAAACTCTGAGTATTATTTGCGCCCAAAACAAGACAGTGTATATTGCATTTTATGTAAGAAAGAGGTAGAGTTTCTATTAACCTATAATTTTTCTAGAAGCAACATTTTAGGAAGAAAAAATGAGAATCTGGATCAGATCAGATCAGATCAGATCAGTCGCTCAGTCGTGTCTGACTCTTTGCGACCCCACGAATCGCAGCATGCCAGGCCTCCCTGTCCATCACCAATTCCCGGAGTTCACTGAGACTCATGTCCATTGAGTCAGTGATACCATCCAGCCATCTCATCCTCTGTCGTCCCCTTCTCCTCCTGCCCGCAATCCCTCCCAGCATCAGAGTCTTTTCCAATGAGTCAA
>NW_011494614.1:3731933-3752115 GCF_000754665.1 Bison bison bison | reverse complement strand
TTGGAACCAGTCTGTTGTTCCATGTCCAGTTCTAACTGTTGCTTCCTGACATGCATACAAATTTCTCAAGAGGCAGATCAGGTGGTCTGGTATTCCCATCTCTTTCAGAATTTTTCACAGTTTATTGTGATCCACACAGTCAAAGGCTTTGGCATAGTCAATAAAGCAGAAATAGATGTTTTTCTGGAACTCTCTTGCTTTTTTGATGATCCAGCAGATGTTGGCAATTTGATCTCTGGTTCCTCTGCCTTTTCTAAAACCAGCTTGAACATCTGGAAGTTCACGGTTCACATATTGCTGAAGCCTGGCTTGGAGAATTTTGAGCATTACTTTACTAGCATGTGAGATGAGTGCAGTTGTGTGGTAGTTTGAGCATTTATTTGGCATTGCCTTTCTTTGGGATTGGAATGAAAACTGACCTTTTCCAGTCCTGTGGCCACTGCTGAGTTTTCCAAATTTGCTGGCATATTGAGTGCAGCACTTTCACAGCATCATCTTTCAGGATTTGAAAGAGCTCAACTGGAATTCCATCACCTCCACTAGCTTTGTTCGTAGTGATGCTTTCTAAGGCCCACTTGACTTCACACTCCAGGATGTTGGATACATACTTGAGTTTTTTTAAAATGTTTTATTTTCTATTGAGATGTACTGATTAACAGTGTTGTGATAGTTTCAGGTGAACAGTGAAGGAACTCAGTCATACATATATGCATATCCATTCTCCCCCAAACTCCCTCCCATACAGGCCACCACACAACATTGAGCAGAGTTCAATGTGCTGTACTCATACTTGAGTTTTAATCTTACATTTATCTCTAAACACTTGTGTCTGGGGGCTTCCCAGGTGGCTCAGTCAGTGGTAAAGAATCTGTCTGCAATGGAGGAGACACAGGTTCAATCCCTGGATTGGGAAGATTCCCTGGAGGAAGAAATAGCAACCCACTCCAGTGTCCCTTCTGGGAAAATCCCATGGACAGAGGAGCCTGGTGGGCTACAGTACCTTGGGTGGCCACGAGTCAGACACGACTGAGCATCAATGTACACACACTGTGTCTGACACATGTTAAATCTTCAACAGCTCTTCCCTCTCCTTTGTCTATATTTCATTCTCTTCAACTGAAAAATGAGAACATCTGAGCTAGTTAATGGCTACAGACCAATCAGCCAAAATACCTGGATATATGAAATGGCATATCACTTTAAGACTCATTACAACTAAAAAGTCTTCTGAGTCTCTTAAATGTATACCTTGGGCCATAGTAACCTAGACATGGTCCTTATGCTTCATATCTAGGCAAAAAACCAAAATGTTCATTTTATAAAACCCTGCTTACTAAATTCCCTGAATTCCCATGTCTTTCTTCTTCAAAGGTAAGCTTTTCCCAGATATTAAATTGGAATAAAGATTTCTCTCATTTTCTTATTCCCAAAACAACAATAAAAACCAATCAACTCCTTTGAAGAGGACATAGTTTGTGTTTAACTCCCAGATCACCTGCTTATAGCTGAGTAATTTTGGACAAGGCTTACATTTCTTAAGACTTCAGTTGTATAAATATATAAAATGAGATTATCATCTTCTACCTTCTAGAGTTATGGTTAGGACTGAGTGAAAAATCCTACATATGGTGCCTAGCACAGAGCCAGATAGAGAGCAGATGCTCATTAAATGTTAATTTGCCTCCTTCCCTTCCCAAGTAATCACCATTAGGGAAACTGTCTGGGTCCACAAATAAGACCAGACCCATTATAACAGGGATGGGGCTCATGAGAATTATTTTAAAAAGAAGAGCATCTAGCAAATTATAAGAATTTTTGTTTGTTTCCCCATTTGATGATTTATGGAAATACTGACTTCTTGGAAAGCCAAGAGTCAAGACACATAGACACTTAGAGTAGGAATGTTGCTGAAGAGATGAAGAAGGAATACAAGTGGAAGCTGAACATTCAAATCTCTTACCAATCACCAAGAAAAATTAATTGCTTCAGTGAAGTTATTTTAGAGTGAGTGAAGTCACTTTAGAATGAATGAAGTCTGGCAGTTCATAATATAGGTTTTCAAAAGGTGACTGTGTAGAAATCTTTTTTTTCCCTTGAGAGCCAGGTGTTTCTGACATGATGGAGGAAGCTTTAAAGGAGTTAATAAGAGTCTGAAAGAAACAGTCAAATTAAGTTTCAAATATAAACTTTACAAGAAGGCACACACTTAAAGGAACTCTTTTTTTTTTTTTTAATTTTTTATTCCTTTATTTCTTATGTGTTCCCCATCCTGAACCCTCCTCCCTCCTCCCTCCCCATACCATCCCTCTGGGTCATCCCAGTGCACCAGCCCCAAGCATCCAGCATCGTGCATTGAACCTGGACTGGAACTCTTTAGAGTAGTTTTACTCATGATCATGTTGTTGTTCTGTTCCTAAGTCATGTCCAACTCTTTGCAACCCCATGGACTACAGCACACCAGGCCTCTCTGTCCCTCACCAGCTCCTGAGTTTGCCCAGGTGAAGTTCATTTCCACTGTGTTGTTGATGCTATCCAACCATCTCATCCTCTGCCTCTCAGCAGCATCCTCATGATCATGTGTCTTGAGTAAGATATAAGTGGTATGTGACGAATATCTATAGCCCTTTTCTATTCCTCCCTGGGAAATGCACTTGTGGCTATTTCGAACTGATTTTTATTTAGAAAACAGTCCATATTAAATCCTGGCTTAACTGAATCATTGACCAGAGTATTTGGCTTTGTGTTAGATCCATATTGGAACCAGGACCTAGATGACAGGATCTCCAACTCTTTCACTGTCTGTTCTGGGTGCTAGTCCTTCAGATAAATTTTTCTGTCTGGACAATGAGACTTTTTACTCTAAATGAAGGTTTCTTAACCCTTGCTCTGTAATATTTTTGGCTAGGTAATCATTTAGGGGCTGTCATATCCATTGAAGGATGTTTAACAACACCTTTGGTGCCAGTAGCACCCCACCCCTCCAATCATGACAATCAAGAATGTCTCCACATAGTGTCGAAGTCATCCCAGGTAGATAATCATTGAGAATCACAGGAGGATAGTTGTGCTCATCTCTTAAGTATAAAAGCTACTTACCTAAGTATTTATTGTCCTACACAAGATATTCAATTAAAAAAAAAAGTTAGGCATATGAAAAGGGGGGAACTGCTTTAAAGATTAAGCATTAGAAGCAGACTCAGGTATGACACAGAGGCTGAAACTTTCAGATAGGGATTTAAAATAACTGTAATATATTAACAGCCCTAATGGAAAAGGTAGACAACATGTAAAGTCAAAAGAGTAATTTGAGCAGAAAGATAGAAATTATAAAAACGGTCACATGGAAATGCTAGAAATCAAAACCAGAAATGAAGAATGACTTAAGTCCACTTACGTCATTTTCCATTCAACACAGTTAAGGAAAGAATTGATGACCTTGAAGAAACATCATAAGGGATCACATAAGATCGAAAGGAACTTGTGACAGCTTTTTAAAGTTTGCCACTTAAAGAATAACCTAAGTGTTATGGAATAATGGGTTCTCTTCATTTACATTTTAGCTTCCTAAACCTCTGTGGATCATATTTGGCTGTTATCCTATCTTATACTTTATGCCATCCTCTTGATTTGTTCTTGATCTTGTTAGAGTGCTTCCTAAAATAGTTTTTCTATCCTGTGTTTTAGTGGTTAAAAATTTTATGTGCAGTATTATTTTTGGTTTATCTTGACAGTTAATTGAAAATCTTGGATCCAAAAATTTGAAGATCTTTCTTGAGAGTCACTTATATTTTCAATGTTGCTTACAGGAAAACTGACATCATTCTGATTCTCTTCTTTTATGGATAATTTAATTTTTCTGGAGACTCCTAGAAATTTCTCATTTTCTTTGGTGTACTAATTTCACCAGGAACTGATGGAGTGTAAGTCGTTTTTCATTAATTCTACAGTGTCCTTTGTGAGCTCTTTTAATCAAAAGATTTTACGTTTGTTAAACATTGAGAATTGTCCTTTGTTTTCTTAATCTTTTTCAAATTTTATTTATTTATTTTAATTGGAGGCTAATTACTTTACAATATTGTGATGGTTTTTGCCATACATCAACATGAATCATCCATGGATGTACATATGTCCCCCCATCCTGAACTCCTTCCAACCTCCCTCCCCACCCCATCCCTCTGGGTTGTCCCAGAGCACCAGCTTTGAGTGCCCTGATTTGAGTGCATCAAACTTGCACTGGTCATCTATTTTACATTTGGTAATATACATGTTTCAATGCTATTCTCTCAAATTATCCCACTCTCGCCTTCTCCCACAGAGTCTCAAAGTCTGTTCTCTTTTGCTTTCTTTCAACAGGGTTGTCATTTTTGTCTTTCTAAATTTCATGTATATGCATTAATATACTGTATTGGTATTTCTCTTTCTGACTTACTTCACTCTGTATAATAGGCTCAAGTTTCATCCACCTCATTAGAACTGACTCAAGTGCATTCTTTTTTATAGCTGAGTAATATTCCATTGTGTATATGTACCACAGCTTTCTTATCCATTCATCTACTGATGGGCATCTAGTTGTTTCCATGTCCTAGCTATTGTAAACAGTGCTGCAATGAACATTGGGATACATGTGTTTCTTTCAATTCTGGTTTCCTCAGTGTGTATGCCCAACAGTGGGATTGCTGGGTTTTATGCCAGTTCTATTTCCAGTTTTTTAAGGAATCTCCATGCTGTTCGCCATAGTGGCTGAACTAGTTTGCATTCCCACCAACAGCATAAGAGGATTCCCTTTTTTCCACACCCTCTCCAGCATTTATTGTTTGTAGACTTTTTGATAGCAACCATTCTGACCGGTGTGGGATGGTACCTCATTGTGATTTTGATTTGCATTTCTCTGATAATGGGTAAAGTTGAGCATCTTTTCATGTGTTTGTTAGCCATCTGTATGTCTTCTTTGGAGAAATATCTGTTTAGTTCTTTGGCCCACATTTTGATTCGGTCATTTATTTTTCTGGTATTGAGTTGCATCAGCTGCTTGTATAATTTGGAGATTAATTCTTTGTAATTTGTTTCATTTGCTATTATTTTCTCCCACCATGAAGGCTATCTTTTCACCTTGCTTATAGTTTCCTTCATTGTGCAAAAGCTTTAAGTTAATTAGGTCCCATTTGTTTATTTTTGTTTTTATTTCCATTACTCTTGGAGGTGGGTCATAGAGGATCTTTCTGTGATTTATGTCAGAGAGTGTTCTGCCTGTGTTTTCCTCTAAGAGTTTTATAATTTCTGGTCTTACATTTAGATCTTCAATCCATTTTGAGTTTATTTTTGTGTGTGGTGTTAGAAAGTGTTCTAGTTTCATTCCTTTATAGGTGGTTGACCAGTTTTCCCAGCACCATTTGTTAAAAAGATTGTCTTTTCTCCATTGTATATTCTTGCCTCCTTTGTCAAAGATAAGGTGTCCATAGGTGCATGGATTTATCTCTGGCCTTTTTATTGTGTTCCATTGATCTATATTTCTGTCTTTGTGCCAGTACCATACTGTCTTGATGACTGTAGCTTTGTAGTACAGTCTGAAGTTAAGCAGGTTGATACCTCCATTTCCATTCTTCTTTCTCAAGATTACATTGGTTATTTGACATTTTATGTGTTTCCATACAAATTGTGAAATTACTTGTTCTAGTTCTGTGAAAAGTACCATTGGTAAGTTGATAGGGATTGCTTTGGGCAGTATACTCATTTTTACTTTATTGATTCTTCCAATCCATTAACATGGTATATTTCTCCATCTATTTATGTCATCTTTGATTTCTTTCACCAGTGTTTTATATTTTTCTATATATAGGTCTTTTGTTTCTTTAGGTAGATTTATTCCTAAGTATTTTATTCTTTTTGTTGCAATGTTGAATGGGATTGTTTCCTTAATTTCTCTTTCTGTTTTCTCATTGTTAGTGTATAGGAATGCAAGGGATTTCTTTGTATTAACTTTATATCCTGCAACTTTACTATATTCATTGATTAGCTCTAGTAATTTTTTGGTGGTGTCTTTAGGGTTTTCTATGTAGAGGATCATGTCACTTGCAAACATTGAGAGTTTTACTTCTTCTTTTCCAATGTGGATTCCTTTGATTATTATTTTTTTCTTCTTCTTTGATTGCTGTGGCTAAGACTTCCAAAACTATGTTGAATAGTAGTGGTGAGAGTACAGTGTCCTTGGTGAGCTCTTTTAATTGAAAGATATTATGTTTGTTAAACATTAGGAATGTTTAAGTAACTTTGTTTTCTTGATCTTTTTTAAAAATCATTTTCTTTTCCCTATGTACTCTTCTTCCCAAACTCCACTTACATAAAATTTCTAACTCCAGGTCTAATCTCAGAGTCTTATTTCTCCTTAATTTTCTATAACTTTTTGTATGTAGTATAAATTATGAGATATTTCTTCCATTTTCCAGATCACTGACTTGGTCATAAGGCATGTTCAGTTTACTATTTAGTTGGTCCACTAGATTTATTAGTTCAGCTATCATTTTTAAAATTTTAAGTATTATTTCTTCTCTGATCTTCATGAAATCACTCTTCTGTATTTTTCTTATTCATAGTACATAGTATTATTCATAGTAGTATTTTCTTAACTTGCATTATAGACAAAAATTTGTCAAATTTCTGCAAAGTGCATTTTTCAGGAAATCTTTAAGTTTCTCTTTTGTTTTCTAAATTATTCAATATTTTCTGATTCTGACATCAGTTGTTCTATATGCTCTGCTTTTTTTCTTCTCATTTATGGATTTTGCTTTTGATTATGATTGTTGTTCAGCTTCAAACACCTTTAACTCAAAGAAATCTTAAAACAGGAGAAAGGATAGGCTCATCTACACAATCAGTTCAGTCACTCAGTCATGATGACTCGAAGGACTGTACCATGCCAGGCTTCCCTGTCCATCACCAACTCCCAGAGCTTGCTCAAACTTATGGTCATTGAGTCAGTGATGCCATCCAACCATCTCATCCTCTGTCATCCCCTTCTCTTTCTGCCTTCAATCTTACCTAGCATCAGGGTCTTTTTCAGTGAGTCAGTTCTTCACATCAGATGGTCAAGTATTGGAGTTTTAGTCTCAGCATCAGTCCTTCCAATGAATATTCAGGACTGATTTCCTTTAGGATTGACTGGTTGGATCTCCTTGCAGTCCAAGGGACTCTCAAGAGTCTTCTCCAACACCACAGCTCAAAAGCATCAATTCCTCAGTGCAGAGGTTTCTTTATGGTCCAACTCTCACGTTCATACATGACTACTGGAAAAACCATAGGTTTGACTGAATGGACCTTTGTCAGCAAAGTAGTGTCTCTGATTTTCAATATGTGTCTAGGTTGGTCATAGCTTTTTTTCAAGGAGTAAGTGTCTTTTAATTTCATGGTTGCAGTCACCATCTGCAGTGATTTTGGAGCCCATAAAAATAAAGTCTCTCACTGTTTTCATTGCTTCCTCATCTATTTGCCATGAAGTGATGGTACTGTTTGCCATGATATTAGTTTTTTGAATGTTGAGTTTTAAGCTAGCTTTTTCACTCTTTTTCACTTTCATCAAGAGGCTCTTTAGATCTTCTTCGCTTTCTGCCATAAGGGTGGTGTCGTCTGCATATCTGAGGACCTCTGATAACACTTCCTTTCCAGAACTCATATATATCATTATTATTATTGTTGTTTTTGTTACTATTGTTGTTCAGTCCTTCAGTCATATTTGACTCTTTGTGACCCCATGGACTGCAACATGCCAGGCTTCCCTGTCCTTCGCCATCTGCTAGAGTTTGCTTAAACTCATTTCCATTGAGTTGGCATCCAACCATTGAGATGCTATCCAACCATCTCATCCTCTGTTGTCCCCTTCTCCTGTCTTCAATCTTTCCCAGCATCAGGATCGTTTTCAACGAGTCAAATCTTTGCATCAGGTGGCCACTGTATTGGAGCTTCAGCATCAGTCCTTTCAATGAGTATTCCGGGTTGATTTCCTTTAGGATTGACTGGTTTGATCTTCTTGCAGTCCAAGGGACTCTCAAGACTCTTTCCCAACAACACAGTTTGAAAGCATCAATCCTTTGGCACTCAGCTTTCTTAATGCTCCAACTCTTACATATGTAAATTATTTAAACACTTTTATACATTCCAAGGGGCTTCCCCAGTGGCTCAGAGGTTAGAGCATCTGCCTGCAATGCGGGAGACCTGGGTTCGATTCCTGGGTTGGGAAGATTCCCTGAAGAAGGAAATGACAACCCACTCCAGTATTCTTGCCTGGAGAATCCCATGGATGGAGGAGCCTGGTGGGCTACAGTCCACGGGGTCGCAGAGAGTCAGACATGACTGAGCAACTTTACTCACTGACTCATACATTCCAATGGGAACTTTGGAAAGAAGGAAGAAAGGATATGCTGTCACCATCTAGTTTTGCAATTACATGAAATGTCCAATGATTCCCAAACTTAGCTGCACATTGGAGAGTTTTTTTGTTTTGTTTTGTTTTTTAAATACCAGTGCCAGAACTTCAGTCCCAAAGATGCTGGTTTATTTAGTCTGGAGTGGAACCCAGGTATCAATAGTTTTTTAAAGCTACCTAGATGATTGTAATGTGAAGTTAAGTTGAAGAATAACTCTTATAAGCATATACATAGCCTTATTTAAAGAGGAGTGAATTCTCAAACTTCTGTCTCTATAAGAATATTCAGAAAAGATTATAGGATCTCCTACTCACTATGTTGATTAGGTAGGTTCTGCTTTAGGTATCCTAAAGGAAAACAGGGACCTGAAATGTCCTTCATTGGTTTCTGAATACTTCTGCTTCTTCCTAATTTTATTTTTGTGCTTTCACCTTAATACCTATGAAGGGCAGATAAAGCTACTATAACACAGCTTCAAAATCCTCAGTGCTATGAATCAAGAAGCTACCCCTTAACATTTAATTGAAGTTGACATATAATATGTACCTTACATATTTTTCCCAACCTGGCCCATCCCAGAAGTTCTTAAATACCTGCTGGTTTATCATCTCAGAATCATTTTAATGGTCCATTCTGAGATTTCTAATTATCAAAGGTAGTCAATTTTTCACAATTAAGGATCTGTCAAACAATACTAACAATCACAGACTAATTTTCATCAGGAAAATTGGGACAACCATTCCTTCACAACATCATGGTAATATTTTGTCATATTTTTCAAAATAAAATAAGTGAAAGGACCCAGTTTGTAACTCTTTACAGAGAATATGAATTTCTTAAGATCAGAAAAAAAAAAAAAAAGAACTCATATCTATGCCCTTGTATGCTGTAACTGAGCATTCAGTTCAGTTCAGTTGCTCAGTGGAGTCTGACTCTTTGCAACCCCATGAACTTCAGCATACCAGGCCTCCCTGTCCATCACCAACTTCCGGAATTTACCCAAACTCATGTACATTGAGTTGGTGATGCCATCCAACCATCTCATCCTCTGTCATCCCCTTCTCTTCCTGCCCCTAATCTTTCCCAGCATCAGGATCTTTTCCAATGAGTCAGCTCTTCGCATCAGGTGGCCAAAGTATTGGAGTTTCAGCTTCAGCATCAATCCTTCCAAAGAAACCCAGGACTGATCCTCTTTAGAATGGACTGGTTGGATCTCCTTGCAGTCCAAGAGACTCTCAAGAGTCTTCTCCAACACCACAGTTCAAAAGCATCAATTCTTTGGTGTTCAGCTTTCTTCACACTCCAACTCTCACATCCATACATGACTACTGGAAAAACCATAGCCTTGACTAGACGGACCTTTGTTGGCAAAGTAATGTCTCTGCTTTTGAATATGCTATCTAGGTTGGTCATAACTTTCCTTCCAAGGAGTAATCATCTTTTAATTTCATGGCTGCAATCACCATCTGCAGTGATTTTGGAGCCCCAAAGTAACTGAGTGTAGCACTTCTCTAAAACTAGAATATACTTACAAAGCTCAGAAGAATCTTTTTCCATTCTGATGCTGAGGACTGCTGCATAGATTCTTAACCAATATGGAAGTAATGTGCTTCCAAGCAGCCTGCCAAACTAGAAAGTCAGATATTTTCAGGTTCTATAAAAAATTGTAGAGACATTAGAGTTAAAATTTTATTATAGCCCATTATCTAGGAGAGTATATTTTCCACAAACTGAAATTCTAATTTTTGTCTAATACAATTTTAATCCCATAACATTAAAATCAAAAGAATAAAAATTTTAAAATTTTAAATAATTCTTGTGTTTATACTAGCATTATCATTTTACAAAGGGAATATGTCTGATTTTTAATCCCATTATGAAACATGGATTCATATTCTACATAAAATGTGCAGTCCCTTTTAATTATATCCTATTTAACACTACACCACATCTAATTTACTAAGTGCTAATCATATATTATAGAAGCAGTCAAAAAAATATCTCTTCTGTTTATTGCTGGAAATTTTCCTATAGAAAGGAATGAAATGTAGAATGTTTTGAAAGCATATAATTAAGAAATCAGTATCTAAAATTTCACTTAAATAAAATGTAGATTGAATGTATATGTTTATATTCTTTTCTAGAGATTCATAAAATTGTGTTTGAAAAATACAATTGCACTGCAAGGTGGGAAATTCAGATGAATTTAAATTACATCATAAAAACTAGGTGAAACCTATTTTAGAAAAAGATGATAGTGACTAAAAGAATGTGCATCAAGATATAGGGGAAGAGTGTGTCAGCATTTCCAAAGAAGATATATATTAACTAGGTAGATACTGGTTAGGAGAGCCACAACACATAGAATTCAGTCACTGATTCAACAAATGCTTATCAAATGGCAACTAGAATCCAAGTGCTACATATGATGCTGGAGATGTCATTGTTAGCATAAGAAATAAAAGTATCTCATGTGGCTCTTGGCCTACCAGAATATGTATACATGCATTAAATGATTAAAAATAATCATAAAAATAAAAGCTGTGCCTAGCTCCATGAAGGTATGTGGTGTGACAATGTGTGGAACTAGTTGGTTCATGAAGCAAAAGCATTTTATAAAATCCAATGCCTTAATATTTTCAGTACAAAGAATTCAAATTCATCAAAATCCAGGTAAATACTTTTCATCAACAGTAAGACTCAGTATTGCACAGGCATACCTCATTTTATTACACTCTAATTTTATACTCCAAAAAGATATTGTGCTTTTTATAAATTGAAGGCTTGTGGCAACCCTTTGTCAAGCAAGACTATCAGTGGCACATTTCCAACAGCATTTGCTCACTTCATGTTTCTGTGTCATATTTTGGTAATTCCTGCAATACTTCAATCTTTTCCATCATTATTATATTTCTTATGGTGATCTGTGATCAGCGATCTTTGAGGTTACTATTGTGATTGTTTTGGGGAGGCCATGACCCATGCTATATAAGACAGTGTTCTTAATTGAGAAATGTTTTGTGTGTTCTGATTCCTCCATAAACAGGCCATCCCCCCATCTCTGTCCCTCTTATTGGGCCTCTCTATTCCCTGAGACACAACAGTATTGACATTAGACCAGTTAATAACCTTACAATGGCCTCTATTTGTTCATGTGGAAAGAAGCATCCCATGTCTCTCACTTCAAAGGCTAGAAATTATTAAGCTTAGTGAGGAAGGCATGTCAAAAGCAGAGATGGGCTGAAAGCCAGTCTCTTGTACCAACCAGTTAGCCAAGTTGTGAATGCAAAGGAAAAGTGCTTGAAGGAATTTAAAGTGCTATTCCAGTGAACAGACAAGTGATAAGGAAGTAAAACAGACATTGCTCTTTGGAGAAAGTTGTAGTAGTCTGGATAGAAGATCTATCCAACCACAACACTCCCTTAAAACAAAGCCTAATCTAGAGCAAGGTCCTAATGCTCTTCAATTCTGTGAAGGTAAGAGAGGTGAGGAAGCTTCAGAAGAAAAGTGAAGCTAACAGAGGTTGGTTCGTCAACTTTCAGGAAAGAAACCAACCTCATAACATCAAAGTGCAAGATGAAGCAGCAGGAGTTGATGTAGAAGGTGCAGCAAATTATCCAAAATATCTAGCTAATTAATGAAGATAGCTACACTAAACAAAAAGATGTTCAATGTAGGTAAAACAGCTTTATATTGGAAGAAGACGTCATCATGTATTTTCATAGCTAGAGAGAAGTTTATGCCTAGGTTCAGACGCCAAAGGCAAGGTTGACTCTCTTGTCAGAGGCTAATTCAGCTTGTGACTGACTTGAAGCCAATGCTTATTTACCATTCTGAAATCCTAGGGCCCTTAAGAATTATGCTAAATCTACTTTGCCTGTGTTCTGTAAGTGGAACAACAAAGCCTGGGTGACAGCACTTGTTTACAACATAGTTTACTGAATATTTTAAGCCAATTGTTGAGGCCCACTGCTCAGGGAAAAAAAAAAATTCCTTTTTAAAAATATTAGTGCTCACTGATGATGGGTATGGCTTTGATGTAGATGTACAATGAAAGTAATGTTTTTATGTCTGCTGATAACAACAACCATTCTGCAGCCCATGGATCAAGAAGTAATATTTTGACTTTTAAGTCTTATTATTAAATAAATATATTTTGAAAGGATATAGCTGCCAAGGATAGTGATTCCACTAATGAATCTAGGCAAAATCAAACTTTTTGGAAAGAATTCACTATTTAGATGCTATTAAGAGCATTCATGGGCTTCCCTGGTGGCTCAGAGGTTAAAGCGTCTGCCTGCAATGTGGGAGAGCTGGGTTCAATCCCTGGGTTGGGAAGATCCCCTGGAGAAGGAAATGGCAACCCACCCCAGTATTCTTGCCTGGAGAATTCCATGGACAGAGGAGCCTGGTGGGCTATAGTCCACGGGGTCGCAAAGAGTCGGACATGACTGTGTGACTTCACTTCAAGAGCATTTATGATTTTTAGAAAGAGGTCGAAATATGAAGAGTAACAGGATTTTCTAAGAAGTTGATTCTGGTCCTCATATCCCTCAAATCCCTCAAGGGATTTGAGACTTCCATGGAGGAAGTAGCTGTAGATGTAGTGAAAACAGCAAGAGAACCAAGATCAGAAGTGGAACCTGAAGATATGACTAAATCACCACAATTTCATGGTAAAACTTTAATGGGTGAGGAGTTTCTGCTTATGATGAGCAAAAAAGTGCTTTCTTGAGATGGAATCTACTCCCAGAAAAGATATTGTGAAGATTGTTGAAATGAAAACAAAGAATTTAATATTGCATAAACTTAGTTGATAAAGCAGCCACAGGGTTTGAGGAGACTGACTAATCTTTAAAGAAGTTCTACAATGGGCAAAATGCTGTCAAACAACATTGCATGGTGAAAAGGAATCATTCATGAAAGGAAGAGTCAATGGATGGGGCAAACTTCATTGTTGTCTTGTTTCAAGAAACTGCCACAACTACCCCAGACTTCAACAATCACCACCCTGATCAGTCAGTAGCCATCAGCATTGAGGCAAGATTCTCTACCAGCAAAAGACTACAATCTGCTAAAGGCTCAGAAAATGGCTAGCAATTTTTAGTGATAAAAGTATTTTTAAATTAAGGTAATATACATTGTTTTCTTAGAGACATGATGCTTTTGCACACTCATTAGGCTACAGTATGGTACAAACATAAATTTTATATGCACTGGAAAACCAAAAAATTCCTGTGACTTAGCTTTTGCTTTATTATGGTCATCTGGAAGCAAACCTGCAGTATCTCTGAGGTATGCCTAGAGGTGAATTGAGGATGAAAAAAACTTGAAAACTTCTAATAAGTGATTATGATAAAGTATCATTAGCATATATTGATATGGAAATACTGCAAGCTTAGACACTGGCTACTGATCCTAGAGTTGGCTTCTGAAGGAAATTTCTGTATCTGAAATTGAGCTTTGTATTCTTTTATTATTATTATTTTTAAGTTGAGCCTTTTAGACATATTCAAACTCAAAGAAAGATGTGAGAACTTGATATGAATATGATGATAAATTAATGAGCTTCATCTTGAATGGGAACTCTTGAAGCAGAGAAGAAACATGAGCATAAACTTTGGGCTAATTTTGATTGTCATGTAGGCTGGTGCATTTCTGATTAATTTATTTCTAGTGACCAAGATAAAATTTGATTAGATTATCCAATTGAGAACTTGTTTTCCAGGGTGAAGTGAAATGAAGTGAAGTTGCTCAGTCGTGTCCAACTCTTTGCAACCCCATGGACTTAGCCTATCAGGCTCTTCCGTCCATGGGATTTTCCAAGCAAGAGTGCTGGAGTGGACTGCCATTTCCTTCTCCAGGGGATCTTCCCAACCCAGGAATTGAACCCCGGTCTCCCACATTGCAGGCAGACGCTTTACCGTCTGAGCCATCAGGGAAGCTGCAAGTATTTGCTACAAAATGAAATATCCACAGTACTGACATCTATCTTTATTTTTGATAATAGTGAGCATGTTAAATTACTCAGGAAGTTTGTTAACATGGAATATGTTGATCTATAACATTCTACTATCTCACAAGGCCATCTTGAAACCTACCAATTATTAAGCTTTTTGGTCATCAAATGGATAAAAATATAAATTCAATTAAAACTGCTCTTTTAGCTTTAGATATTTTAAGAGTTTATTTCTAGAATTCAAAGGAAATTTACAAATAGCTTACATGATCATATAATGTACTAATTATATAAATTAATAAGCTGAAACAATTCATAAAAGATGTATGCAGTGAAAGCATTTATTTCTTAACCAAGTCTTTAAAATACCCAACATTTCATTCCTTAGCCCTCAAGGCAGTGAGCAAATATTCTCACTCACAAATGAAAGACCATCTCTACATGAATTATTAAAAGGGCGAGAACAGGGCCTCTTACAAAGCTACAAGAGAAAAATCAAACAAAACCAACCTCATGAATTTTTTAGCAGAAGTTACCACCTGTGGATAATAAAGTATAGCCAGAGAAGAATCTAGCATTCCTCACAAATACTTAAATCTCTTTAACCATTTAAAGGCTTTATTTCCATTAGTTGCTTTACTGCACTTAGAATTACTGGGATTTTGATGTACATATATGCAATACACAGACATATAGTTCTCATTTAAGAAGTATTAGCCTGACTCATGGAAGAGTTATGAATGATTGCCTCTATATGTATTTGTATTTGTTTCAATAATAAGTTAACAAAAAGGGTAAAATTATACAATTGAATCTTTGGGCTTTTCTATGTTCAAATTCAGATAATAAGAATATTTATAACAACATTTAAAGTTCAGAAACATAGAGTAAAGAACATACTAGAATTCAACAGGTTTGATAATCCCACAAGTTATTGACAAGACAAAGACTAAGAAACAAATTCACTGTTTTCAATTCATTAAATATCATAAAATAATTTTTAGTTATTGTGACTCTAATGTAGAAGTATACATTGTGTCCTGCATCTTTTAGTAAAACACTTATGTTTACACATATGAATTCAGAAAATTAAATGAGTATTTTTCTTGCAACGACTCAGATATATTTTTATCAGATTGGCATAATATTTTCAAATTATCTAAGAAAAAAATATAAGTAAGTATACATCAGTTCAGTTCAGTCGCTCAGTCATGTCCGACTCTTTGCAACCCCATGAATCGCAGCACGCCAGGCCTGCCTATCCATCACCAACTCCTGGAGTTTACCCAAACTCATGTCCATCAAGTCAGTGATGCCATCCAGCCATCTCCTCCTCTGTCATCCCCTTCTCTTCCTGCCCCCAATCCCTCCCAGCATCAGGGTCTTTTCCAATGAGTCAACTCTTCACATGAGGTGGCCAAAGTATTGGAGTTTCAGCTTCAACATCAGTCCCTCCAATGAACACCCAGGACTGGTCTCATTTCGGATGGACTGGTTGGATCTCCTTGCAGTCCAAGGGACTCTCAGGAGTCTTGTCCTACACCACAGTTCAAAAGCATTAATTCTTTGGCACTCAGCTTTCTTCACAGTCCAACTCTCACTTCCATACAAGACCACTGGAAAAACCATAGCCTTGACTAGATGGACCTTTGTTGGCAAAGTAATGTCTCTGCTTTTGAATATACTATCTAGGTTGGTCATAACTTTCCTTCCAAGGAGTAAGCGTCTTTTAATTTCATGGCTGCAATCACCATCTGCAGTGATTTTGGAGCTCAAAAAAATAAAGTCTGACACTGTTTCCACTGTTTCCCCATCTATTTCCCATGAAGTGATGGGATCAGATGCCATGATCTTAGTTTTCTGAATGTTGAGCTTTAAGACTACTCTTTCACTCTCCTCTTTCACTTTCATCAAGAGGCTCTTTAGTTCCTCTTCACTTTCTGTCGTAAGGGTGGTGTCATCTGCATATCTGAGGTTATTGATATTTCTCCTGGCAATCTTGATTCCAGCTTGTGCTTCTTCCAGCCCAGCACTTCTCATGATGTTCTCTGCATATAAGTTAAATAAGCAGGGTGACAATATACAGCTTTGACGAACTCCTTTTCCTATTTGGAACCAGTCTGTTGTTCCATGTCCAGTTCTAACTGTTGCTTCCTGACCTGCATACAGATTTCTCAAGAGGCAGGTCAGGTGGTCTGGTATTCCCATCTTTTTCAGAATTTTCCACAGTTTATTGTGATCCACACAGTCAAAGGCTTTGGCATAGTCAATAAAGCAGAAATAGATGTTTTTCTGGAACTCTCTTGCTTTTTCAATGATCCAGCAGATGTTGGCAATTTGATCTCTGGTTCCTCTGCCTTTTCTTAAACCAGCTTGAACATCTGAAAGTTCATGGTTCATGGTTATAATTTATTAATAAGTTCTGTTAAATATTCAGGCTTGAATATCATATTTTGTGAGGAGAAAAATAAATATCATAGGTTAAACACTTATCAACCTTTCTTATTGAGAAAAGAACAAGGGAAATGTCTTTTTCCAACCACTGAAAAGCTTATGAAGTTGTTTAGATGATGTGAAATTTGACTTGACTATATTTTGGCTTCTAGCACTGTGTGTTCTAACACATTTCTGGAACTATAAAAATACAACTCATCAGTATCATCAAGAAATAATCAAAATCTAAGATTGAAAAAAACATTGAGTTAAAGTAAGAAATGAGATTAAACAACTCACTTAGTATAAGGCATTTGAGTTCAGTTCAGTTCAGTCGCTCAGTCGTGTCTGACTCCTTGTGACCCCATGAATTACAGCACGCCAGGCCTCCCTGTCCATCACCAACTCCCGGAGTTCACTCAGACTCACATCCATCGAGTCAGTGATGCCATCCAGCCATCTCATCCTCTGTCGTCCCCTTCTCCTTTTGCCCCCAATCCCTCCCAGCATCAGAGTCTTTTCCAATGAGTCAACTCTTCACATGAGGTGGCCAAAGTAGTGGAGTTTCAGCTTTAGCATCATTCCTTCCAAAGAACACCCAGGGCTGATCTCCTTCAGAATGGACGGGTTGAGTGAATGTAAAAGGAACAATGCCTGGAAATCCTTGTATTGAAATTCATAATAAAGTATACCGCCACCACCACGAAAACACAAAATATCTTAGATGTTAGGACAGAAATATTATGTTAATCATAAATTATATGGCATTAAACATATCACATAACATAGATTTCAGTTAAAAATGCTACTTAGATTAAAATTGATAGATTTAAATTTTTTCAGAAATAGTAAAGGATTAAAATGACTGAGTTAGAAAGCTTTCAACTTAAACAGTTTTTAAAAAACAAAAATATGAATGGAGAGCAAAGAGAAGAGAATTCCTAATAAATCTTAGGACTGGTGTTATAACATACCAATAAACTAAGGAAATCCCAATCAGGGCCAAACAAAAGAAAGATGAACACACACACTATCAAGATGGAGACAAGAGATGAGAAACAATGAGACAAAGGGGAACAAAAGTGGCCATAGGTCTATTCATAGAAGAGCATGGAGGGCATGACACTGCTATAGAAAATTAATGTAAATATATTGGGGAATATTTAAATAGATGATTCTCTACCTAATTGATTCAAGAAAGAGTATATTTGGAAAGAAACCTGGAAATTGAAAAAACCTATTTTACTTAATCAGATCAGATCAGATCAGTTGCTCAGTTGTGTCCGACTCTTTGCGACCCCATGAATCGCAGCACAGCAGGCCTCCCTGTCCATCACCAACTCCCAGATTTTACTTAATAGACAAATGCAATTGAGTTGTAAAAATCTAAATATCAGTAATAAACCCCTTTTAAGGAAATATAATGGAAATAAAGACCTACAGGGTCTTCTAGAAATAACACCAAAAAAAGATGTCCTTTTCACTACAGGGGACTGGAATGAAAAAGTAGGACGTCAAGAGATACCTGGAGTAACAGGCAAATTTGGCCTTAGAGTACAAAACGAAGAGGGGCAAAGGCTAACAGAATTTTGCAAAGAGAATGTACTGATCATAGAAAACACCCTTTTCCAACAACACAAGAGAAGACTCTACACATGGATCTCACCAGATGGTCAATACTGAAATCAGATTGATTATTTTCTTTGCAGCCAAATATGGAGATGCTCTATACAGTCAGCAAAAACAAGACCAGAAGCTGACTGTGGCTCAGATCATGAACTCCTTATTCAGACTTAAATTGAAAAAAGTAGGGAAAACCACTAGACCATCCAGGTATGACCTAAGTCAAATCCCTTATGATTATACAGTGGAAGTGACAAATAGATTCAAGGGATTAGATCTTATAGAGAGTCTGAAAAGCTATGGATGGAGGTTCATGACAGTGTATAGGAGGCGGAGATCAAGATCCTCTCCAAGAAAAAGAAATGAAAAGGCAAAATGGTTGTCTGAGGAGGCCTTAAAAATAGCTGAGAAAAGAAGAGAAGTAAAAGGCAAAGGAGAAAAGGAAAGATATACCCATTTGAATGCAGAGTTCCAAAGAATAGCAAGGAGAGATAACAAAGCCTTCCTCAGTACCAATGCAGAAAAATAGAGGAAAACAATAGAATGGGAAAGACTAGAGAGCTCTTCAAGAAAATAAGAGATACCAAGGGAACATTTCATGCAAAGATGGGCAAAATAAAGGACGCGGTACGGACCTAACAGAAGCAGAAGATAAGAAGAGGTGGCAAGAATACACAGAAGAACCATACAAAAACCGTCTTCGTGACCCAGATAACCACGATGGTGTGATCATTCACCCAGAGCCAGATATCCTAGAATGTGAAGTCAAGTGGGCCTTCGGAAGCATCACTACAAATAATACTAGTGGAGAGGATGGAATTCCAGTTAGTTATTTCAAATCCTAAATGATGATGCTGTGAAAGTGCTGCACTCAATATGTCAGCAAATTTAGAAAACTCAGCAGTGGCCACAGGACTGGAAAAGGTCAGTTTTCATTCCAATCCCAAAGAAAGGCAATGCCAAAGAATATTCAAACTACCGCACAGTTGCACTCATCTCACATGCTAGCAAAGCAATGTTCAAAATTCTCCAGCCAGGCTTCAACAATACATGAACCGTGAACTTCCAGATACTCATGCTGGATTTAGAAAAGGCAAAGGAGCCAGAGATCAAGTTGCCAACATCCATTGGATCATCGAAAAAGCAAGAGAGTTCCAGAAAGACATCTATTTCTGCTTTTTTAACTATACCAAAGCCTTTAACTGTGTGGATCACAACAAACTGTGGAAAATTCTTCAAGAGATGGAAATACCATACCACCTGACCTGCCTCCTGAGAAACCTGTATGCAAGTCAAGAAGCAACAGTTAGAACTGAACATGGAACACGACTGGTTTAAAATAGGAAAAGGAGTACGTCAAGGCTGTATATTGTTGCTCTGCTTATTTAACTTATATGCAGAGTACATCAGGTGAAATGCCGAGCTGGATGAAGCATAACCTGGAATCAAGATTGCCAGGAAAAATATCAATAACCTCAGATACACAGATGACACCATCCTTATGGCAGAAAGTGAAGAAGAACTAAAGCACCTCTTGATGAAAGTGAAAGAGGAGAGTGAAAAAATTGGCTTAAAACTCAACATTCAGAAAATGAAGATCATGGCACCTGGTCCCATCACTTCATGGCAAATAGATGGAAAAACAGTGGAAACAGTGAGAGACTTTACTTTTTGGGGGCCCAAAAACAACTTCAGATGGTGACTGCAGCCATTAAATTAAAAGACACTTGGTCCTTGGGAGAAAAGCTAT
>NW_011494614.1:3722102-3731739 GCF_000754665.1 Bison bison bison | reverse complement strand
TTGAAAAGCAGAGGCATTATTTGCCAACAAATGTCTGTCTAATTAAAGCTATGGTTTTTCCAGTAGTCATGTATAGATTTGAGAGTTGGACCATAAAAAAGCTGAGCACCAAAGAATTGATGCTTTTGAACTGTGGATATGGAGAAATTAAATAAGTAGGGTGACAATATACAGCCTTGACGTACTCCTTTTCCTATTTGGAACCAGTCTGTTGTTCCATGTCCAGTTCTAACTATTGCTTGATGACCTACATATAGGTTTCTCAAGAGGCAGGTCAGTGGTCTGGTATTCCCATCTCTTGAAGAATTTTCCACAGTTTATTGTGATCCACACAGTCAAAGGCTTTGGCATAGTCAATAAAGCAGAAATAGATGTTTTTCTGGAACTTTCTTGCTTTTTCGATGATCCAGTGGACGTTGGCAATTTGATCTCTGGTTCCTCTGCCTTTTCTAAATCCAGCTTGAACATCTGGAAGTTCATGGTTCACGTATTGTTGAAGCCTGGCTTGGAGAATTTTGAGCATTACTTTACTAGCATGTGTGATGAGTGCAATTGTGTGGTAGTTTGAATATTCTTTGGCATTGCCTTTCTTTGGGGTTGAAATGAAAACTGACCTTTTCCAGTCCTGTGGCCACTGCTGAGTTTTCCAAATTTGCTGGTATATTGAGTGCAGCACATTCAAAGCATCATCTTTCAGGATTTGAAAGAGCTCAACTGGAATTCCATCACCTCCACTAGCTTTGTTCGTTGTGATGCTTCCTAAGGCCCACTTGACTTCACATTCCAGGATGTCTGGCTCTAGGTGAGTGATCACACCATCATGATTATCTGGGTCGTGAAGATCTTTTTTGTATGGTTCTTCTGTATATTCTTGCCACTTCTTCTTAATATCTTCTGCTTCTGTTAGGTCCATACCATTTCTGTCCTTTATTGAGCCCATCTTTGCATGAAATGTTCCCTTTGTATCTCTAATTTTCTTGAAGAGATCTCTAGTCTTTCCCATTCTGTTGTTTTCCTCTATTTCTTTGCATTGATCACTGAGGAAGGCTTTCTTATCTCTCCTTGCTATTTGGAACTCTGCATTCAAATGGGTATATCTTTCTTTTTCTCCTTTCCTTTTTGCTTCCCTTCTTTTCACAGATATTTGTAAGGCCTCCTCAGACAGGTATTTTGCCTTTTTTGGATTTCTTTTTCTTGGGGATGGTCTTGATTCCTGTCTCTTATACAATGTCATGAACCTCCGTCTATAGTTCATCAGGCACTCTATAAGATCTAATCCCTTGCATCTATTTGTCATTTCCACTGGATTTGATTTAGGTCATACCTGGATGGTCTAGTGGTTTTCTCCACTTTCGTCAATTTCAATCTGAATTTGGCAATAAAGAGTTCATGATCTGAGCCACAAGATCACGGGGATCTCAAGCTCCTGGTCTTGTTTTTGATGACTGTATAGAGCTTCTCCATCTTTGGCTGCAAAGAATATAATCAATGTGATTTCGGTGTTGACTCTCTGGTGATGTCCATGTATAGAGTCTTCTCTTTTGTTGTTGGAAGAGGGTGTTTGCTATGACCAGTACATACTCTTGGCAGAACTCTATTAGTCTTTGCCCTGCTTCATTTTATACTCCAAGGCCAAATTTGCCTGTTACTCCAGGTGTTTCTTGATTTCCTACTTTTGCATTCCAGTCCCCTATAATGAAAAGGACATCTTTTTTGGGTGTTAGTTCTAGAAGGTCTTGTAGGTCTTCATATAACTGTTCAACTTCAGCTTCTTCTGCAATACTGGTTGGGGCATAGACCTGGATTACCATGATATTGAATGGTTTGCCTTGGAAACGAAGAGAGATCATTCTGTCGTTTTTGAGATTGCACCCAAGTCCTGCATTTCGAACTCTTTTGTTAACTATGATGGCTACTCGATTTCTTCTAAGGGATTCCTCCCCACAGTAGTAGATATAATGGTCATCTGAGTTAAATTGTATATTGTCACCCTACTTATTTAACTTATATGCAGAGTACATCATGGGAAACGCTGGGCTGGAGGAAGCACAAGCCGGAATCAAGATTGCTGGGAGAAATATCAATAACCTCAGGTATGCAGATGACACCACCCTTATGGCAGAAAGTGAAGAGGAACTAAAGAGCCTCTTGATGAAAGTGAAAGAGGAAAGTGAAAAAGTTGGCTTAAAGCTCAACATTCAGAAAACTCAGATCATGGCATCCGGTCCCATCACTTCATGGGAAATAGATGGGGAAACAGTGGAAACAGTGGCTGACTTTATTTTTTTGAGCTCCAAAATTACTTCAGATGGTGACTGAAGCCATGAAATTAAAAGATGCTTACTCCTTGGAAGGAAAGTTGTGATCAACCTAGACAGCCTATTAAAAAGCAGAGACATTACTTTGCCAACAAAGGTCCATCTAGTCAAGGCTATGGTTTTTCCAGTGGTCATGTATGGAAGTGAGAGTTGGACTGTGAAGAAAGCTGAGCACCGAAGAATTGATGCTTTTGAACTGTGGTGCTGGAGAAGACTCTTGCAAGTCCCTTAGACTGCCAGGAGATCTACCAGTCCATCCTAAAGGAGATCAGTCCTGGGTGTTCATTGGAAGGACTGATGCTGAAGGTGAAACTCCAATACTTTGACCACCCAGTATGAAGTACTCACTTATTTGAAAAGACCCTGATGTGGGAAATATTGAAGATGGGAATAGAAGGGACGATAGAGGATGAGATGTTTTGATGGCATCACCGACTCGATGGACATGAGTTTGAGTAAGGAGTTGAACACGACTGAGTGACTGACCCTAACTTGATGGAAAACTGCCCTTCATAGTATCAATAAAAATATTTTTAATTAATAATCAACATAAGGTATGAAAGTTTGTATAACATATGAAAATTTCTGTGAAACATAAAAAGGTTTTAAATAAATAGAAAAAATACTGTGTTTTTGCTTGGAGAGACTGATACTTATTTTATTCTCTTCAAATTGATACTGATATCTAATGTAATAGGGTAAGACTGTAGAGAACTTGAGCAAATGACACTGAAGTTTATTTTGAAAACTGGGTAATTTTATGAAAGTTAAAAGATGAGTTATTCCATCAAACATTTAAAATGTACTGTTAAGCTACAAATAACCTAATAACATGAAACTCATGAATGAAAATAAAGAACTATAATTAAAAAGCCATATATGAAACAATCAAAAGTTTTGGAAACTAGAATAAGAATTGAGTTTATTGAATGTGGTATTTCACAAAGTAGAAAACTATCCAATTAACTATACTGAAACAAGTTACCATTTTGGAAAAGTTAATCAAAACTAATCCCAATTAGAGCAAAAAATTTTTAATTAAAAACATACAAACTTTCTCTAGGTTAAAAACATGAAAAAAAGCTAAAAGAAATGGACATTTTAGAAAAAACATTTGCAACAAACATACTGTGCTATTAATCATCTTAACATTCAGCAAGTCTTAGGTAAACCATTCTAAACTATGTCCAACATTCCAATAGAAAAATGGCCCAGGAACTTGGATAGGCAGTTTTCAAAAGAAATAACACACGTGTTGAAAAACATGAAAAACTGGGGTGATCGTTGCTGTCTTTGCATGCCTGCGTATTTTCACTGTGGAGTTGCATCCTCCACTGCATACGATTCTGGTGGGACCAGCAACAGTGAACACTGTACTCCTGACCACAGTGTGTATCACGTGACCTATGCTACTCTAACAGGACTCTTCCCCAGGAACTGTTATCCTAAACAGAGGCATGAAAGGATGCAAAGTAATTAATGCTAAATCATTTGAAGGCAGCACCACAGAAGAGAAGGTTCACAGTTCTATGCTATTTTTCCATCTCACAGTCCATGAGCTACTCAGTGTCCTTCCAGTTAACGCCCTTCTTTCCTTACTTAAAGTACTCAGAATCTGTTTCTTTAGATCAAAGAATTCTTAGTGAAACAAATTGTTGAGTCTCACTCATGATCAAAGAAATACAAAATAAAACAACTATCACCTTTTGTCCAAGTATTTAATAAATATCAAAACAAATGGTAATAGGTAAAAGGTTTTATGGGTGGGAAAAAACGATAAGATTATAGATACAGTTAATTTTTTTTAATATTTTGTGATTTAAAAAAAACGGATGATAAAAAGAATATTAAGTGGAAAAAGAGAGAATTTGGTTTCTAAGCTCACTTTTCAGACTGAACACTATTTTGACCATTAATTTTACCAAGCTAACAGGCTTCCCTGGTGGCTCAGTGGTAAAGAATTCACCCGACAAGGCAGGTGACACAGGTTCAATCCCTGGGTCAGGAAGATCCCCTAGAGTAGCAAATGGCAACCCATTCCAGTATTCTTGCCTGGGAAAATCCCATGGACAGAGGAGCCTGGTGGGCTATAGTCCTTAGGGTCACAAAATAACAACAGCATAATACTAATATTTTTTAAAGCCTGACAAAGATAATGTATTAGGTCCCCACAGGGAAGAGATGCAGATAAAGTTTAGGTAATTTGAGATTTACAAAAATGTAAGTGGAGTTCTGGGGAATCAACAGGCAATTGTGTAGGACCCTAGACTAGCAACAGCTAGACCCATTGCCTTCTGGGCCTGAAACGGCAGTATAGGGAGGGTCACAGAAATGTGAGAACAGCTGTTTGGATCTGTGGCCTCCAATAAAGTTTTCAAATACTAAGGAAATGGCAACCCACTCCAGTATTCTTGCCTGGAGTATCCTATGGACAGAGGAGCCTGGTGGGCTATAGTCCATGGAGTTCTAAAGAGTCCAACAAGACTAAGCATAGCACAGCTCAGACACTAAAATGCTTTGGAAAACAAAGACGAATATAAGGTGCCAGACTTAGATGAGATGGACTGAGGGTTGTTTAGAAAACCTAAAACATGAAATTAAATGTATTCATCATTAAAATTAGTTCACCATTTCTGAGGGTATTATTTTCTGAAACCTATATATATAATTATATGTATATATATATATATAATTTTATTTTTATATATTACATATAAAAATTTTTCAAGTAAAAAATATGTAAAATTTAGAAGATGTGTTTGAGGGGAGAAAAGTATAAGCAAAGCCCAAGAACAGTTCTGATTCTAATTTTGTGTTCTGGACAAAAATGATTATAAGGCATACGTTGTTGTTTCTTTATGTACATATGTATGTATTTGGCTGCACCGGGTCTTAATTGTAGCACGCAGGAGCTTCAGTTGCAGCATGTGAATTCTTGGTTGTGGCATGTAGGATCTTGTTTCCTGACCAGGAATTGAACCTGGGTCCTCTGGATTGGGAGCTCAGAGTCTTAGCCACTGGACCACCAGGGAAGTCCCCATAAGTACTGTGTAATAGAGTTTCAGCCTCCCATTTTCTCAATCAATAAAGGCTAACAAGAGGGTCATATCTGAGCTAGGACTGTAAGGTGAGACTCAATCAGTACATTAAAAAAGTAAGTCCAGTAGTATACTGGAGCTGACTAGTACTGGTTCATGAGAAATAACTATTAAACTTTTAGGAATTTTGCGAACTGGTTGTTAAACACAGTCTGTGTTAAAGATTAAATTATATAAAATAATAGCTAAATTATGACAGGTAATAAATATTAGAAACTCATCACTTCCTAATTATTACGTTATGTTTTTCTATTATCTACACTCTTGAGGTTATTTCCCCAGCTAATGAATCTATATGATAGAAATACTATATAATGGTGCTATTGATTTCCTTACCAGCTTTACATTTAATGATATCAAATTGGTAACTTTAAATCAGCTATGGGAAATTTGCAACCTTTAAAATTAGTTGGTTTTGTTTTTTAGAATCAGTTGTTGAGTGTTAACCAGCATACCAATGAAAAAAATGAATAATGGATTGGGAAAATAAAAACATGAATATTCTAAGCAAAAAGGCCTGCATAAATAATGATGAAGAAGGCAACGTAGTGGTGGAAATATCAGTAAGAATATCATCAGTGTGGTAGTGATAGAGGGCTTCATTGATGGCTCAGATGCAAAGAACCTGCCCGCAATGAGGGAGACCTGGATTGGGAAGATCCCCAGAGGAGGGCATGGCAACCCACTCCAGTATTCTTGCCTGGAGAGTCCCCACAGACAGAGGAGCCTGGCGGCTACAGTCCATAAGGTCTCAAAGAGTCAGACGTGACTGAAGCTACTTAGCACACACACAGTAGTGATAGAGGAGGTAATGGGAGTGGTGTCGTGATGATCGGTAGTGGTGGTAGTACCTGTAAAATAATTTTTTATTAATAGCTAAGACTCTGTTAGATGCAGAGTCTCATTTAATCCTCATAAAAACCCCACAAGGCAGATAATGATATAATTTCCATTTTTCCAATGAAGAGACTAAGGCCTGGAGATGCTAAAGAACTTGCCTATGGGCTCACAGTAGCAGAGCTGAGCTATAATCCTAGGGATGTCAGACCAGATAGTTTAAACTCTTAATCAGCACATACTGTGTCTTTGGTATGGTATATTAAAACATCAATTTTGGGGTGGGAAATGATGATAAATTGACTGGAGAGGTTAGCAGGAGTCAGAACATAAAGTATTTGCAACAAAATCATAGTAATCTTTCCAAGAGTCCATTACATGGTGAGTAATAAACATAGAACTTAATACACTTCACCCCAGGACTCCTCACAATTAGCAGTTAACAGCCACTCTTCACTATTTTAGCAGGATATTATTGTTTTGATAAAAATGCACATATTCATTATATTGAAATACAAAATAAGAAACCTTAAAATATACAAAGATTCAACCGTGAAAAAATTATCATTAATATATGAACATCATTCTACACATCACTAAACACATACATACAAATAGCAGATGTATATATAGATAGATACAGGTGTGATTTTGTGGGATGACATTCTTAGTCTATATTATTTTTAAATTTTTTATTCCTTTTTTATTTATTGGCTGTGCTGTGTCTTCGTTGCTGTGCAGGCTTTTCTCTAGTTGCGGTGAACAGGAGCTACCCTCTAGTTGCCATGCATGGGCTTCTCACTGCTGCGGCTTCTCCTGTTGCTGAACACGGGCTCCAGGGCATGCAGACTTCAGTAGCTGCCATGTGAGGGCTCAGGAGTTATGGTTCTCAGGCTCTAGAGCACAGACTCAAAAGTTGTGGCACACAGGCTTCATTGTTCCATAGTATATGGGATCTTCCCAGACCAGGGATCAAACCAGTGTCTCCTTCATTGGCAAGGAGATTCTTTACTGCTGAGCCACCCAGAAAGCCCTCTGAGTCTTTATTCTTAATGAACTTTTAAGTTTAAAATATTTCTATTTTTAAAAGTTACAAAGGTAGTACAGTGTTTTCATACACCTCACACCACCCAGATGGTTTCACTGGTGAATTCTACCAATTCTCAAAATTCAAGAAAGAAATAATACCAGTGGTTCACAAACTTTTCCAGAAAATGGTAGCAGAGGGAACACTTCCTAACTCATCTGTTAAGGCCAGTATTACCCTAGTAATAGAAACAAAGACTACACAGAAAAGAAAAACTGTAGACCAATATCTCTCATGAATATAAGTGGAAAAGTCTTTGATAAATTCTAGCTAATTGAATCAACAATACTGGCAAATCCATGATGTATAATAAGAATTTTATATCATAACCAAATGAGATTTATTTCAAGTATATAAGGCTGGTAAAACACTTAAAATGCAATCTATCATATTAACAGATGAAGAAAAAAATCATGATCACATCAGTTGACAAAGAAAAGCACATTTGACAAAATTCAATGCTTAGTTCTCTAGTGAATCTGAGAAAAGTCATTAATTTTCAGTTTCTCTAGCTTTTTCTTATAGTAGAGACAGTGGTAACTACTTTTAAGTGCTTTACATGTCAAAATGAAACTGAAAGTTCTGCACTCATTTTTAAATAAAAGCATCAATTCTAACTTTAAACAAAGTTAAAAGTAAAGGAGTATATATCATGAGATATATTAGTCTCTAAAAGCTACTTCTAAGGTTAAGAAAAAGATGCTGAAAAACATTAAGAAATTTGAGTCATTTGTTACATTTTTTTTCATGTTTAGACAGTTTGACTGAAAGATAAGAAAATTAGTATTCTAATCATCCATTGTTCTGTAACTGTCCGTTCTAATTTTTGTCACTTATAATAAATATTGTTTTTATAAATATATTGCTTATAATATGTCCATTGCTATTTCTGTAACTATTTAGCTTCCATTTTCCATAAAACAAACACAATAGGCACAGACATTTTACCGTGCCTTTTTCTCTTCTGATATCTTTATTTTGATTCATTTCTTTATCACCTGGATTTGGTATTAGTCTTAAATGGTAGCTTTTGTTTGTTTTAAAGCAGGCTTCATATATATGTTATTTGAATTGTCTCATTTCTTAAAAAATCAAGTTTAATAATTTAATAGTCATAATCTTACTTTTTCATGGACAGTCACAAAAGCTGCTATTGCTGCTGCTAAGTTGCTTCAGTCATGTCCGACTCTGTGTGACCCCATAGATGGCAGCCCACCAGGCTCCCCGTCCCTGGGATTCTCCAGGCAAAAACACTGGAGTGGGTTGCCATTTCCTTCTCCAATGCATGAAAGTGAAAAGTGAAAGTGAAGTCACTCAGTAGTGTCTGACTCTTAGCGACCCCATGGAGTGCAGCCTAGCAGGCTCCTCCATCCATGGGATTTTCCAGGCAAGAGTACTGGAGTGGGGTGCCATCGCCTTCTCCAGTCACAAAAGAGGTAACAACAACAACAAAAAAAACAATAGTGAGAGAAAACTGTTTTAAGATATTATGTAGCTAAGTGAACACCTAGTAAAGGTACTATATATAATTACATTTTTTAAGGAGGCACTTGTGACAAAATTATAAAATTATGACAATAAAACACTGGATTTACATTTCCTTTAATCCCAAACTTCAGTTCAGTTCAGTCGTTCAGTCGTGTCCGACTCTTTGTGACCCCATGAATCGCAGCACGCCAGGCCTCCCTGTCCATCACCAACTCCTGGAGTTCACTCAAACTCATGTCCATCAAGTCGGTGATGCCATCCAGCCATTTCATCCTCTGTCGTCCCCTGCTCCTCCTGCCCTCAATCCCTCCCAGCATCAGAGTCTTTTCTAACGAGTCAACTCTTCACATGAGGTGGCCAAAGTACTGGAGTTTTAGCTTCAGCATCAGTCCCTCCAATGAACACCCTTTAGAATGGACTGATCTCCTTTAGAATGGACTGGTTGGATCTCCTTGCATTCCAAGGGACTCTCAAGACTCTTCTCCAACATCACAGTTCAAAAGCATCAATTCTTCGATGCTCAGCTTTCTTCACAGTCCAACTCTCACATCCATACATGACCAATGGAAAAACCATAACCTTGACTAGACAGACCTTTGTTGGCAAAGTAATGTCTCTGCTTTTGAATATACTATCTAGGTTGGCCATAACTTTCCTTCCAAGGAGTAAGCGTCTTTTAATTTCATGGCTGCAATCACCATCTGCAGTGATTTTGGAGCCCCAAAAAATAAAGTCTGACACTGTTTCCATTGTTTCCCCATCTATTTCCCATGAAGTGATGGGACCAGATGCCATGATCTTCGTTTTCT
>NW_011494614.1:3708449-3722002 GCF_000754665.1 Bison bison bison | reverse complement strand
CAGATGCCATGATCTTCGTTTTCTGAATGTTGCGCTTTAAGCCAACTTTTTCACTCTCCTCTTTCACTTTCATCAAGAGGCTTTTTAGTTCTTCTTCACTTTCTGTCGTAAGGGTGGTGTCATCTGCATATCTGAGGTTACTGATATTTTACCCAGCAATCTTGATTCCAGCTTGTGCTTCTTCCAGCCCAGCATTTCTCATGATGTACTCTGTATATAAGTTAAATAAGCAGGATGATAATATACAGCCTTGATGTACTCCTTTTCTGATTTTGAACCTGTCCATTGTTCCATGTCCAGTTCTAACTGTTGCTTGATGACCTACATACAGATTTCTCAGGAGGCAGGCCAGGTGGTATGGTATTCCCATCTCTTGAAGAATTTTCCACAGTTTGATATGATCCACACAGTCAAAGGCTTTGGCATAGTCAGTAAAGCAGAAGTAGATGTCTTTCTGGAACTCTCTTGCTTTTTTGATGATCCAGTGGATGTTGGCAACTTGATCTCTGGTTCCTCTGTCTTTTCTAAATCCAGCTTGAACATCTAGAAGTTCACAGTTCACGTATTGTTGAAGCCTGGCTGGAGAATTTTGAGCATTACTTTGCTAGCATGTGAGATGAGTGCAATTGTGTGGTAGTTTGAATATTCTTTGGCATTGCTTTTCTTTGGGATTGGAATGAAAACTGACCTTTTCCAGTCCTGTGGCCACTGCTAAGTTTTCTAAATTTGCTGGCATATTGAGTGCAGCTCTTTCATAGCATCATCATTTAGGATTTGAAATAGCTCAACTGGAATTCCATCACCTCCACTAGTTTTGTTTGTAATGATGCTTCCTAAGGCGCACTTCACTTCACATTCCAGGATATCTGGCTCTGGGCGAGTGATCACACTATCATGGTTATCTGGGTCATGATCTTTTTTGTAGATTTCTTCTGTGTATTCTTGCTACCTCTTCTTAGTATCTTCTGCTTCTGTTTGGTCCATACCATTTCTTTCCTTTATCATGCCCATCTTTGCATGAAATGTTCCCTTGATATCTCTTATAATCGTGAAGAAATCTCTAATCTTTCCCATTTTGTTGTTTTCCTCTATTTCTTTGCATTGGTCACTGAAGAAGGTTTTGTTATCTCTCCTTGCTATTCTTTGGAACTCTGCATTCAAATGGGTATATCTTTCCTTTTCTCCTTTGCCTTTTGCTTCTCTTCTTTTCTCAACTATTTATAAGGCCTCCTCAGACAACCATTTTGCCTTTTTGCATTTCTTTTTCTTGGGAATGATCTTGATCCCTGCCTCCTGTACACTGTCACAAACCTCCATCCGTAGTTCTTCAGACACTCTATCAGATCTAATCTCTTGAATCTATTTGTCATGTCCACTGCATAATCATAAGGGATTTGATTTAGGTCGTACCTGGATGGTCTAGTGGTTTTCCCTACTTTCTTTAATTTAAGTCTAAATTTGTTCAATAAGGAGTTCATGATTCGAGCCACAGTCAGCTCCGAGTATTGTTTTTGCTACCTGTGTAGAGCTTCTCTATTTCTGGTTGCAAAGAATTTAATCAGTCTGATTTTGGTATTGACCATCTGGTGATGTCCATGTGTAGAGTCTTCTCTTCTGCTGTTGAAGAGGGCGTTTGCTGTGACCAGTGCATTCTCTTGGCAAAATTCTGTTATAGTATTAGAGAATCTCTAATTCCATTCTTTTATATGTAGCTTTTCAGTTTTCCCATCACCACTTACTGAAGGGACTGTCTTTTCTTCATTGTATCTTCTTGCCTCCTTTGTCATAGATTAGTTGATGGTAAGAGCCTGGGTTTATTTCTGGGCTTTCTGTCCTGTTCCATTGATCTCTGTGTCTGTTTGGGTGCCAGTATCATGCTGTGATGATTACTGTAGCTGTGTACTATAGTCTGAAGTTAGCTTGATTTCTCCAGTTCTGTTCTTCTTTCTTTTGTCTATTCAGGGTGTTTTGTGCTTTCACACAAATCTTGACATTGTTTTAGTTCTGTGAAAATGCTATGGTAATTTGATAGGTATTGGATTAAATCTGTGATTGCCTTGGGTAGTGTGGCCATTTAAAAAATACTGAGTCTTCCAATCCAAGAATGTGATATCTCTCCATTTGTTTGTATTGTATTCAATACAACTTAATTCATCAACATCTTATAGTTTTCAGCATATAGGTGTTTTGCCATCTTAGGTAGGTTTATTCCTAGGTATTTTATTCTTTGTGATGGTAAATGAGATTGCTCCCTGTGTGTTCTCCTCATTTATGTGAAAAAGATAAGAGGTTTAAACAATTATTTACTTATAAGAACATCTGAGTTCAAAAAATCTTTTAAGAAATCCAGAATTTTTATGCTGCTATAGATTACATTTTGTTATTAATTTAAAAAAAGTCTTTAGTACGTGATATCTTCTTTTCTATCAAGTTAGTGTCATTTTGCAACCTCAGACATCTGGAAAAACAGAGTCTGTGAATTAAATAAATAAAATTTCTCCTTGCCATCATGCTGCTAAGTCACTTCCATCATGTCCGACTCTGTGCGACCCCATAGACAGCAGCCCACCAGGCTCTGCCGTCCCTGGGATTCTCCAGTCAAGAACACTGGAGTGGGTTGCCATTTCCTTCTCCAATGCATGATAGTGAAAAGTGAAAGTGAAAAGTGAAAGTGAAGTCGCTCAGTCATGTCCGACTCTTATCGACTCCATGGACTGCAGCCCACCAGGCTCCTCCGTCCATGGGACTTTCTAGCAAGAGTACTGGAGTGGGGTGCCATTATGAGACCAACAATAAAAATAGCTTTAAAAACCCCACAGAGTCCAATATTGTAAACTTCATGAGAATGAGGATTTTTGTTTCATACCTGACGCACACAAGCCTGCCAATAGTGTCTGGCACATACTAGGTGTTCAGTATTTATTAAATGAATAAATCTGTTTCAAGCTCTAAAAGGAAATTTATGATTTTGTTGCCTATAATAAAAAGGGTACAAAAGTTGAACCACTTATCCCAAATAGAAAAAAGAAAAAAGAGAGCTAAGGAAAGAAGTAAAAAAGAAACAAATAAGAGAAGATGAAATAGACTTGTCATTAGAAAATGGAAAAAGTAGTGATGTTGATTACAAAAAAAAAATGGATCCAGGGACATTAAGTCGCTCGCTCAGTTGTGTCTGACTCTTCGCAACCCCATGGACTGTAGCCCACCAGACTCCTCCATCCATGGGATTCTCCAGGCAAGAATACTGGAGTGGGTTGCCATTTCCTTCTCCAAGGACATTATCCCCTGCCATATTGGAAAAGAACACCAATGAAAGAAGCATAGAGGATAAAGCTAGTCTGTATTTGGATCTAGAGGCTTCTAGTTTACTAATAGAGTGCAACAATCATTAATTCATATGTACCTGTTTGGGTATAATTTAAGGAGTAGGAAAAGAAACCAGGAAGGAATATAGTTTTAAAGTAGTAAGGTAAATCCATTGATTTCAGGGGCACACAGTATAATTCATGGAATTTTTCTCTGAAAGATACAACCAGTCAACAGACTTGATCAGTCTAAGGACCAAGGTCTTCCTTTTTGTACAGTATCCTTCTAAATATTTTTTTAATAGACTTCTATATCTGAATGTTGGCAAACTTAACAAGCTTAGCATTTCAGAATTTCTCAATTAGGCAAAAGCAGAAGCTTCAGAAAGTTGTATCGATCTTCAAAGAGTAACAAATTAAAAAGCATAAAATCTGGGGAAATTATGATAAATCTGAATATAATATGTATTTTTTGGTGGATTGGGCATTTAATAAATATTTGTTACAGAATGATTTAAGTTTTATGGTATTAAAGTCCTAAAAGATTTAATTATGTGTGGTTTGAGTCAAATGATGTCATTCACATACAAGTGTATTCCCTTGAAGGTTGTTGCATTTTCTCCTGTATCTTCATTATTTTGACTATTGTGTTATGAGACTCTGAGTCCTATTAAATCTTCTGGAGAATACTGAATTGTTTTGTCTTAGCAAGCAATTAGTGTGGTTATGTTGAAGCTGTGAGTCTTGACCTGCTTTTTGTGGGCTGTGCTTTCAGTATCATTTTAGTCTTCAGAGTCCACAGTGCTGTTCTGGTTGACTTCTGTGCATCACTAGGGGCCAATCTGGAACCTGGAGGGTGGTCCATACTGTAAATTCTCAAAGCATTTGCTGTGCTCACTCTGGTCAGTTCTATACATATTAAGTATGGGAATTAACCTCTGGTGGCTCAGATGGTAAGAATTTGCCTGCAATGTAGGAGACCCGGGTTTGATACCCGGGTTGGGTCGGGTCGGGAAGATCCCCTGGAGAAGGGCATGGCAGTCCACTCCAGAATTCTTGCCTGGAGAAATCCATGGACAAGGGAGCCAGGCAGGCTACAGTCCACGGGGCCACAAAGAGTCAGGCAGACTAAGCAACTAACACTTTCACTTTCATGAGAATTAGCTGAGCAATTCATATCAGATTTAAAGAATTCCTTTTCCTAGTTTCCTCATATCTGTGAATTGTCTCTCATCGTCTCTGGATCCTAGAGTCCTCTTTTCCTGATGCTGTGGCATTTATGGGTTGCCACAGCTCTACTAGAAATCAGAAAATTAAAAATGATCCTCACTGGTTATCTTAGTCAGGGCTGGCTAGATAATGTGCAGGACCCAGTGGAAAATGCAGATGTGAAGCCCTTTGTTCAAAAATTCTCAGGATCTAAAGATGGTGACAGTGATTAAAACCAGTGTGGGACTTTCTGAGCATAGTGTCCTGTGCAACTTCGTTGAGTGCACACTCATAGCTCAACTGAAAATCAGAGTCCAGCCAGGGAAATGGCATAAGAAGCACACCATCATAGAAGTTCAGTATAAATTCAATATTTGGTATAAACACCTTTGGTTGACAACAATATTCATGTATTTTTAGTAGCAAAAGGAAAACTTGCCTGTCATACAACATGTACATATATTTTTGTAAATATATTAGATCCTCATCAGTTGTGGAGCCCACACTTGTGAATTTGCCTATTCACTAAAATTTATTTATTGACTCCCAAATCAATATCCCAAGATGGTGCTTCTGCAGTCATTTGTGGATGAGTGCAGGGTGGCAAAAAACTTGAACAGCTCAGCAGATGTCAAATAAAACCACTCTGCTCTCTTTTTTTTGGCTCTCATACTTTAAATGTGCCCTTTTGCAGTCTATTTCATGTTATATTTTTGCTTTTTATTTATTTATTTTTTTGCCTTTTGTCGGTGATTTCATTGTTTAAAATGGCCACCAAGCCTAGAGCTGAAGTGCTATCCAGTGTTCCTAAGTGTGATGTGCCTTACAGAGAAAATGTGTGTATTAGATGTTTCTCTAAGAGTGAGTTATAGTGCTATAGCTGTGAGTTCAATGTTAATGAACCAGCAATATACAGTAAACGAGGTGTCTTTAAACAAAAATACTCATAACAATAGGTTGTGTTTTGGTCAATTAATGAAAATGTTGTGACTAGAGGCTTATAGGAATCTAACTCTGCATTTCCCCCAAGAGCAACCATTCATTATTTGCCAGTTCAGTATTCACAGGGGCTTTATAGACACTAACAATGAATAACAAAAATCAACTCTACATGTATAATGTATCAATAGGTATCCAGCTATAGAATCTTAAACAGAATGTGTATAGGGTACTAAAAATAAATTTCAGGAGGTCTTCTTTCCTACCAAAGGGGATAAAGTACCAACAGTACTCATTACTTAAGTTGTACTTGATATCTTATATACATTATACATAATGTATAATTATTATAAGGCATGTGACAAAGGTGAGCAGAGCCATTACTTGAAATTGTGTTGGGGGTTAGCTCATATGACAATCAAGAAATGATAACAGAAAACTGTCATACAGTAAGGTTTGGAAGGAAGATAGATGACTGGTGAATATGTATGAAGGCAACTATTTCAGATGCTCTGTGAACCTTTACCTTACATTATATTTATTATCTCGTTTGGTCATTAAGTCTGACTTTTTTGCAACCCCATGAATTCTGGCCTGCCAGGCTCCTCTGTCCATGGGATTTCCCAGGCAAGAAGACTGGAGTTCATTGTCATTCCCCTCTCCAGGGGACCTTTCTGACCCAGGGATCGAACCTGTATCACCTGTGATGGCAGGCTGATTCCTTACCACTGAGTCCAGCGTTAAATCCTTATAATACCATTAAGATAGAAGAATTGCAATTTATGTTTTATAGCTGAAGAAAGAGATCCAAACTATCACTCCTCTTAAATTATATAGCTGCTGCTGCTAAGTCGCTTCAGTCGTGTCCGACTCTGTGCGACCCCATAGACGGCAGCCCACCAGGCTCCACCGTCCCTGGGACTCTCCAGGCAAGAACACTGGAGTGGGTTACCATTTCCTTCTCCAATGCATGAAGGTGAAAAGTGAAAGGGAAGTCACTCAGTCATGTCCAACTCTTCACGACCCCATGGACTGCAGCCCACCAGGCTCCTCCGTCCATGGGACTTTCCAGGCAAGAGTGCTGGAGTGGGTTGCCTTTGCCTTCTCCAAAATTATATAGCTAGCCACTGTCTAAGCCAAGATCTGAACTCTTGGGTCATGAATCTTGTCTCTAGAGTGTGTACAGAGTACATGGCCATTCGACTCATTCCCTTGGACATATCCTTGTCATTCCCATAAACACAAATACTATGATAATTCTGTACAGTAGGCTAATGGGGTAATGGTAATGAGCAAAGAATAAACAGGACCAGGATCAATAGATAATCCAAAGGGAGGTCTACGTTCATCCCGTGTATAAGGGAAGCTGTGAAGTCACATTCATGACTGGTTGGAAATCACTTGCACATTTAATTGAGGCTTGCTGTTGAGAGATGCAGGTCAGTCGCCATCTCTTATGGACCTGAATTGTGGCTTCAGGGAGATCTGTTTAATCATGATATGATCCAGTAGCTAGATATTTGAAGAACAGAGTTTTCCTTCATCTCTCATAATAAGGCACATGACAAAGGTGAGCAGAACCATTACTTGAAATTGTGTTGGGGGTTAGCTCATATGACAATCAAGAAATCATAACAGAAAACTGTCATACAGTAAGGTTTGGAAGGAAAATAGATGACTGGTGAATATGTATGAAGGCAACTATTTCAGATGCTCTGTGAACCAAGCCGATTCCACTATATCTACTAAATAAAATAAGTAGATATCTACACTCACAGGCCCAGTCAGGATTTGTATAAAATGTATGACAAGGCTGAGCCTGTGTGTTTAAAGTCTTTGATACACATAAATAGAAAGGACACAAATGAAATGCCCCTTGAGCCATGAACTACCCTGAAATTTAGGGCCCAGATTTTATGAGGTATGTAAAGGCAACATTACTAATTACCAGTATGTGGTAAATTAAGGGGAAAAAAATCAATTGTGAATGATTAACCAAATAGCATATCTTATTGCTAATTTCCTCCATTGTTCTACTGTCCATATGACTCATGTGACATTTATAAAGCAGAACCAGATTTCCCTTAAAAAATATCCTGAAAAATTAAAGAATGCTTTCAAAATGAAAAATATGTAGATAATGAAAATAATTGTTTTCTGCTTCTCTGTGTAGAGAACAGAACTGAGTAGGTGTAACGTGCTACCGCCTTTCTCTCTGCTAGTAGCTGTTGGAGCCACCCTGGCATTCATTCCAGACTCTGGCCCTAGACCTGAGGCCCCTCACAGGTATGTTCAGTTTCCCCCACTCCAGAATCACCTGTAATACGGTAACTTTTCATGTGCAAAAGTGAAATTAATAAATGTATTCTTTGTTTGGGGGTTTTAAAAAAAAACATACATTAGACAGAGAGAGAGTAGGTGAACTTTCAGCTGCCAACATAGCACAGATGGGCTCAGGAACAGAGAATGATGTAGATCGGCAGGACCAGAGCGAGCTGTGGGAAGTTTGGGCAGAAGGTCTGAGGCATAAAACAGTAAAGGACTCCTGAACACTCCATGGTAGATGTGCCTGTTCCCTTGCCCATATGCCCTTGATAAAAAGACATTTTGATCTCTAAGGCTGACTTGAAAAATATATAACTTAATCTAGTTTTGAAAAATAGCCCTGGTACACAAACACTGGTTCACTGTTAAAACATGTTTACTAAAATATCAAAAGGTTTTCATATTTCATTACATTGCCTATCCTATGTATCTGATATCCCCAATCTTGATTCATTTAAAATGCATGGACCTACTAAATCCATCATTACACAATAAGTGCCTCCTTTCAGAAGAGAGGCGCAAAAAAGACTTAACCTGTTTGTTTTATTTTTTTCTTTTTCCTATCTCTACCTATTCCCAAACTGCAATTTACCCTTCTTTCCATTTTTTTAGTTTTCTCTTCTTTCTGTGTGCCTTTCTCTTCTTATTTTTACTCATTTTCCTATCCTCAGCTCACTACTCTTTATATGGCTGCCTTGGGACTCTGGTTTTTTTAGCTAGTTAGTGAAATTACTGACCAGCCTTTGGTTTCAATAGGCTAAATATACAAACAGACAATAGCCAGAAGATATGTAAAAACAGAACTCTGACCCACAACCTGCCGCAACTAGTCCAGGAAGCTAAACCACATTTTCTGTAGCAGTTGGCCCCAGATGATCGGGACTTTATTAATAACTCTGTGCCCGCTTAGAAATTAGAACCCCCTGGAGAAAGCCTCGGAGAAGGCAATGGCACCCCACTCCAGTACTTTTGCCTAGAAAATCCCATGGACGGAGGAGCCTGGTAGGCTGCAGTCCATGGGGTCGCTAGAGTCGGACACGACTGAGCGACTTCACTTTCACTTTTCACTTTCATGCATTGGAGAAGGAAATGGCAACCCACTCCCGTGTTCTTGCCTGGAGAATCCCAGGGACGGGAAGCCTGGTGGGCTGCCGTCTATGGGTCGCACAGAGTCGGACACGACTGAAGCAACTTAGCAGCAGCAGCAGCAGTGGGAGAAAGCCTAATATGTATCCCTAACCCATTGTGTAAGATGTCCTACTTCTTGTTAGCCCACCTCCAGCTTTCCCCCACCATCAGCATCCAAAAAAAACCTTCCATTTTCTTCACTCTAAACCTTTCCCATTGTGCCTGTCTTTGAGTCTCTACTAAGACACAAGTGACTGTAATGAACTCCTTTGCTAGAGCAAGTCCTGAATATTTAGTCTTTGCTTGTTCTCATTTGGGTGAATTTCACTTATTCCCACAGTTTCTTCATTGTATGAAATTGCCAATTACAGAAGTTCTTTGCCTAAATACCATAGCCATTGCTCCACTGGAGGCATCAATTCTCTCTAGCTCCTTTTCTTCAATTTCCCTACTTTACCCAAGTGCAATGTACCCTTTATGAGGCTTTAGGAATGATCTCCTTATTTTAAACACACTTTTTATCTGACTGGCAAATGGTGAAATTTTATTTAAATTGAATGTGCATCAATTCTGGTTCTGAAACAAAAATAAAATTGTGAATTTGTTTCCATAAGTATGATGGGACATCTAATTATCCTTATTTTATCTATCGATGAACATATTCTGAAAAGTCATTTGGTCTTGTGCCAAGTAGAAACTATTAAAATATAATGGGCTTTTTGTCTAGAACTATTATATAACGCTTCAGAGTTTTCTAATAGTTTGATGCTTCCCATTCTATTCACATTTTTGTTGCAGTAAAATGTAAAAGAAAATAACCTTGTGTATGCATATTAGAATTTCAACAGGTAAGGGTTTCCATGGATACTTTTATGTAGCCAGAGAGCCTGAGTGTAGAAAGAAGCATTCATTTCTCATTCTATGAGATTTTCTTCTGATAAAAAACTCCTGCCAATCATTTTGTATGTCTTGACTTTCTAAAAGAATAAAATAATATATATCATGAGTGTTATGTTGTAAGGTATGAGATAGGTCTATCTCAATAACCTTTTCAGTCATCTGGCCTATTCGAGAAGTGCCTTGTCATTTTGTTAAAGCTTGAAAAATCTATGAAGATTCTGTAAGCAAATTTTAATGAGTTTTAAGTATGGCCTTCTAGACTTGTATAAAGTGTTTTCCTCTTGTTTTGTTATCATTTAAGGCAGTTTAAACTACCCATTACCAATGCTAAAATAAAGGTTTATCTTTTACTCAAAATAGCTTTTGGAACAGTTTAATCTTCAGTTTTATCTTGAACATTCTCAAGAGTCTTTGATTGAATCTTACTTCCTGACATCCCACCCAAATGAAATTTTTTCCAGCTTTTCTATCTTTTTGAGAAACATTAAAAAAGATGGAAGATTTCAGATCAGAAAATTACTAGGTTAAATTTTGAGCTATATAATTCTTATGAGCTTGATGAGGTTCTATGACATGTTAGCAAGTTAAATCATTTTAAACAACATGTTTTTAATATAGCATCATTTTGCACTGACGTGAGCCTAGCAGTCACAAATGGTAGGCACATCCATAATACTGTTTTAAACAATCTGAAAAATGATTTTATTCTGATTTAAGAGTTGACTCTCAAATATCTTCTGTTTTTACTAGTTAACATGGGCTCTGGGCTCCCTGGTGACTCAAACAGTACAGAATCTGCCTGCAATGCAGGAGACCTGGGTTTGGTCCCTGACAGGAAAGATCCCCAGGAGAAGGGAATGGCAACCCACTCCAGTATTCTTACCTGGAGAATTTCATGGACAGAGGAGTGTGGTGGGCTACAGTCCATGGGGTCACCATGAGTTGGATACAACTGAGTGACTAACACTCTCACTTTCAACATGGGCTCTGGATGGCATCAGAGTGTAACTCATGATCTAAATGGTAAAAATAAGAGACAATCAAAATACCCCCAACTACCGAACTGCTCAAAGCTATGTTTTGATGACAAAAATTTCATAATTTATGATTTCAAATCCACAGATGCAAAGGCTTTCCCATTTGAGAACAATATTGCCATGGCACATTATACTAGGATATATACTGCTGCTGCTGCTAAGTCGCTTCAGTCATGTCCAACTCTGTGTGACCCCAGAGACGGCAGCCCACCAGGCTCCCCCGTCCCTGGGATTTTCCAGGCAAAAACACTGGAGTGGGATAAATGGTGTGAAAAATATGAGCTAAATAATATGGGAGGAAACAGAAGTGCAAACTCTATTTAGCACTAACATTGGGCTTGGCCTTGACGTAAGATGACATTAAAGAAATAGAGCATGATTATATTTCAATACAGAACTTCTGTACAACAACAACAAAAAATGGTATTTTATTTGCAGTGCATGACAAATGGTTAAGAGGTAAAGATCCTTAGTCATGAATGAGCTCTTAGAAATCAATAACAAAACACTAATATTCCAGAGGAAGAACACAGATAAATATGAAATTTAAAAAATCACTAGCCAGGATTAAGCATATATAAAGATGACTGAGCTGAACAATAACTGAAGGAAAGCAACATCTTTGTCATCACATTGTCAAAGATCAAAAACCTAATGTTTGTACAGTTTTAGAAAACAGCTTTCAAACACTGGAAGACAAAACTGATGAGGACTGTCTCTTCAGTTAGGGATAAATCTGCAGTTTTGACTCAAAATATAAATTTTAGATATCCTCCTAGATGGTGCTAGTGATAAATAACTTGTCTGCCGATGCAGGAGACATAAGACATGTGAGTTCGATCCCTAGGTCAGGAAGATCCTCTGAAGGAGGGCATGGCAACCCACTCCAGTATTCTTGCCTGGAGAATACCCATGGACAGAGGGGCCTGGTGGGCTATAGTCTATGGGGTTGCAAAGAGTTGAACACAAATGAGTGACCAAGAACACATAGTCCTAGCAGTTTCAATTCATTGAAATTATTTCAACAAATTAGTTGAGCATATTTAAAACAATTATTCAAATATTTATATAAATACATTTATTACACAGAAAATCTGTGGTTAATATATGGGCCCCGAAAAAACTACTTGCTTATTAATTTATCAATATACCCAAAAATGATGTATACAAAGCTCCATTGATAGTAGATAATATTGGGAGGCAGAATTAGAAAAAAGGGCATTTAAGAAGTAAAAAAATATTATACTTCACAGATTTTTATGTCCTTTGAAATCTTGAAAAATATTTTTTTGTGAATCAGTTTTACATTTACCTATGATAAGGGAACATTAGTATATGCAATTAATACTTAGGAAAGCATTGGATGAAGCCTTGCAGTTAAACCATCCTGAGTTTCTCCGTGTAATAACATATCCACCATTCAAGGTTCTGAGATACTGTCCAATGGCAACAATGAATATTCAACACATTTCACTATAGTTGTCTCCAATGCCACCCTTTATGTCATTTTCAAACATGAACCTTCTCCGTCCCTCTTTCTGATCTACAGTGTTTCCACTGCAACACATGAAAGAGAAGTCCCCACACATTTGGGAAGATGGTGGCAGAAGCAATAGCATCAATTTCCTATTTAGTATCACAATCATATCACCAAGGGATACACCTGAAACCAAAGATGGGCATGAAAAAGTCTTAAGTCATAAATATTGCAACAAGGAGGTATCACTTATTGAGATTAAAAAAAAGAAAAATGGCAAAAATATCTTCAGTTCAGTTCAGCTGCTCATTTGTGTCTGATTCTTTGCAACCCCATGGACTTCAGCACACCAGGCCTCCCTGTCCATCACCAGCTACTGGAATTTACTCAAACTCATGTCCATTGAGTCGGTAATGCCATGCAACCATCTCATCCTCTGTCGTCCCCTTCTCCTCCCACCTTCAATCTTTCCTAGCATCAGGGTCTTTTCCAATGAGTCAGTTCTTCACATCAGGTGGCCAAAGTATTGGAGTTTCAGCTTCAACATCAGTCCTTCCAATGAATATTCAGGACTGGTTTCTATATCCCAAGGCCCTCTCAAACCTGCCCTTCCTTTCCAATCCCATTGCCTGCCACTGCCTTAGTTCAAATACTCATCATCTTTTTCCTGATTTGCTTAAGTAGCTCCTGATATGTTTCCTAGACCAGTCTTGCCTTCAAAATGCATTCATTACAGCCAGAATAATCCTCCTGTAGCATAAACCTAATCAAGCTAGTTTTTTTTTTTTTTTTCCTTTAAAATTAATTACTTTTTAAAGAACAAAGATCAAACTTTTTAAAGAACAAAGATAAAGTGTTGTATGGAGTCCCTTATGGTCTGGTCATGGTGATGCCATCCTTTGAAGTTTAATCTCCAGAAATTTCCTTCCATATGTGAAATGCTCTTTGGCCTGCCTTACTCCATGACACTTTGTTCTTTCATGTTTCCAAACCTTAGCACTTTCCATTCCTTTTGCCTCACATGTCCTTCCAACCATTCACTCTCACCTTATTCCGTGGCCCTCACCCATCAGACTCCTCCTGATGATATGAAGCACCCTTAGCACTACCTTTTCTGTGAAGAACACAGGCTCCATTGCATTTTCTCCCCAACTCCCAACAGGGTCGGAAATCCTTTACTCTGCACTTCAGTATCTGTCACACATTCCTCCAGTACACCAGTGTTATATTGGA
>NW_011494614.1:3705021-3708349 GCF_000754665.1 Bison bison bison | reverse complement strand
TTACAAGTATTTACTGATATGTCAGTTTCTCCACACAAAACTCAGATCATTTGCAGAAGATATCACTAGAATCAAAGTCATGAGAATTGGGCGTGAGGACAAGTTTTGTCAGTCCTTTACTGTATAACTTCAGAGCTGTCAGTTTTAAGTTATAAAATGAGCGTCCTAAATCATATGACACCTAAAGTCCCTCCTAATCTTAATGTTCTATAATCATTTCCAAGTACCATCTATAATATGTATGTGGAATTGCATATTTTAAAATAGATATTTCTGTTTATCTTAAATGACCTTAAATGTAGATAGATATTGGGAAAATAACTGCTGTGATATCTGTCTCTCTCTTTTTAAACAAGCTCCCTGTAACTTGTGGAGAGCAGATGAAGTTAGTGGGAGATAAATTCCACCTTTTGGGAAACTCTTAAGCACTTTTAAAGTTGCAGTTCATCTTAATAAGGCATCAATATAGAAAGGCAACCAGTACTCACATGAGCAAAAAAATAAAAAATAAAAAAATAAAATAAAATAGATATTTCTAGAATTCCAACTATATGCCTACGATTGTGCCACATTTTGAAATATAGTCTATGTTTGCCTTCTCTATAGAATTAGGTCTATTTAGAGGAACCTTTCTAGATTTAAGAAAACAAAATACTAAAATGTAGGAGAAAAATACTCAGTACATTATAAGAAATATGTTTTAATAACTGTAAATGTAACAAACTATTTCATATGGTATAAGTCAAAAAGTCAAGATATTTGCTCAAATGCTTCCATCAGTTGTGAAAATGTTTCAGAAATCCATGCGTTTTGATAAGACAAGTCTGTTGATACAGTTTCTATTTCTCACAGCAAGACATCTAAGGAAATATAATTAAGTTCAAGGTGAAAGCATGTCTTTTTGGATTTTCACAGAGTCCAAAGAGTGTGTGTGTGTGTGTGTGTGTGTATGTAGGCCCTCGTGTTCCATAACTGTGTATCCCACTTATTTGGCTTTTCTCAATAATTTATTCAACAAGCACATCTTACCACTACTTTCTGCAAAGTACTGTGTTGGCACCATGGATATAAAGGGTCACATGAGGAATCTAACCCTAGCCAAAAGTACATGCAGGTCCTGGACAAAGTCAGCCCATGAGGGATCTCTACTCCTAGTTCTTCCTAGCATGAGGGAGAAAACTCATAGTGATAACAATAGTATTCAGTACATTGCATATGCCGTTTGCCAAGTACTTTAACCTAACATCAACTCAATAATCAATGACAATAATAATTTAGCATCAATTCTTCCATGATAACTTCTTTAGAACTTCATCAGCTTCAGTAGAGTTAGTAGATCTTTCACTTGTTGTGCTTACCTCTAGTAAAGCGGCTGTCATATGGCTAAGTATTATCATTTTCCTTGTTTCACAGGGGAGGAAAGTAGGAGACAGAAATGATACATAAGCTGTGTAAGTTCACACAGCTAGGAAGTGGTACCATTGGAATTTAAGCCCAGGGAATCTCTCTAAGTGAGTGCTGCTAAATGCCACATTATAGTTTTATCCCGGGGGAATTAGAACAAAGAAAATTTTTTTAAAAGGTCACATGCAGCTTTGAAGGAGATTTGGAGTCTATAAAGAGAGAAAGCTTTGGTCTTGAAGATGTTGAGATTTATGGGCCAATTAGATGCACCGTGGTTGAGCCTCAGGTCTTTTTAGTACCAGCCAATCAACCTGATTCCTCATTTCCAAGCCATTGCCTGGCACCCAGAGCTCCAGGCATCTGAGATCCTGAAAATGGATCTGTCCCTCTGCTGAGATTTGTTCCAGCCCAGAAATAGCTCTTCCCCTTGTGGGCGGAATGTAAAGAACTCTTAACAAACCGTGGATAGTTGCCCTGCGGGGGGAGCACCATCTAGTAGAGAAAACCAAGAGAAATGTGAATGGAAATTAAAGCATAATGAGGACTTAAATGCCAGTGCAATTAAGAGTCAGTGAATGCCACCGTGGACAAAAAGCAATGCCTTGTTCCACTGTTCAGAGAAGGAGAAATCCCCTTGCGGTTATGCTGTCTCAGTCTGGAAAATCTGGTGAGCGTGGAAAGGGGATATTCTTGGAGAAAGAAACAGAGTAAAATTGTGGCATGAGAAATGTGCAGTGCATTCTCAAATAAGGATCCTGAAATGTCACTGTTGGAAAAGCCAGTTGGATTGCAGTGTGGGGGAAGACTTAGGAACAGCTCAAGACCAGGTGCAGATTTGGAAATGAAATGATAGAGCTCTCTATGATTCCTAACTTGTAGAGCTAATTAAAACAAGTTCTCAACTATCCAGGCTTTTAAATAGAAGCCTATAATGGATGCAGCATTCAGGACAGGGAACACATGGTAGCCCGATCCTATCATGGATCCAAGTTAAGGGATTCCTGCTTATTTGTCCTCCTGGTGTCAAAACTTCTTATAGATGCTTATAACTGAGTCACTTTTAGAAAGATTTCCACCACCATCAGTTACCTGAAGATGAATTTAGGCCCCCATAGTCTGGAGAAGGCCTAGGAAAGCAGTGATATATATTTTGTATATTTTCTTTATTTTTTTTTCACCTCTTACACATTTATTGACCATATTGTATGTGCCTTACACATTTTAAAATAACAGGCTTATATTCACTTAACCCCCATTTCCTCCACCAGGTATCCACTAACTTTTGTCTCCACATATTTGCCTGTTTCAGACATTTCACATAAATGGAATCATACGTTGTTTTTTTATGGCTGGTTTCTTTCACTTAGTGCAATATTTTTGGGGTTCATCTATGTTTTAGCATGTATCTGTACTACATTTCTTTTACGATTGAATAATATTCTATTGTAGAGAATATTATGCCTCATTTTGCTTACCCATTGGACATTTGGGTTGATTCCACTTTTTGGTTATCATGAATAATGCTGCTAGGAACATTTGTCCATATATTTTCTTTCTTTCTTTTTTTTTTTTTTTTACAATATACAGCCTTGACGTACTCCTTTTCCTATTTGGAACCAGTCTGTTGTTCCATGTCCAGTTCTTTTTTTTTTTTTTTAATAGAAAATTATTTAATTAGTATACATGTGTTCCCCATCCTGAACCCTCCTCCCTCCTCCCTCTCCACACCATCCCTCTGGGTCGTCCCAGTGCACCAGCCCCAAGCATCCAGCATCGTGCATTGAACCTGGACTGGCATCTCGTTTCATACATGACGTTTCACATGTTTCAATGCCATTCTCCCAAATCTTCCCACCCTCTCCCTCTCCCACAGAGTCCATAAGACTGTTCTATACATCAGTGTCTCTTTTGCTGTCTCGTATCT
>NW_011494614.1:3703417-3704921 GCF_000754665.1 Bison bison bison | reverse complement strand
TCCTGTCTGACTCTTTGTGACCCTATGGACTGTAGCCCGCCAGGCTCCTCTGTCCACAAATTCTTAAAATTGTGCATGACCAAACCTCAACCCTTGGAGCGTCTTCCTGAGTTGATATTGGGTTGGGGTCCTGGACACATGGATTAGCAGGAGATAAATCTGAGGGTAATTGGGGTGAACAATTTTGAACATTCTCTTCTTCTAAAAATAGGCATCAGAAACAACCAACACCTCTTACACATTTATTGACCATATTGTATGTGCCTTACACATTTTAAAATAACAGGCTTATATTCACTTAACCCCCATTTCCTCCACCAGGTATCCACTAACTTTTGTCTCCACATATTTGCCTGTTTCAGACATTTCACATAAATGGAATCATACGTTGTTTTTTTATGGCTGGTTTATTTCACTTAGTGCAATATTTTTGGGGTTCATCTATGTTTTAGCATGTATCTGTACTACATTTCTTTTACGATTGAATAATATTCTATTGTAGAGAATATTATGCCTCATTTTGCTTACCCATTGGACATTTGGGTTGATTCCACTTTTTGGTTATCATGAATAATGCTGCTAGGAACATTTGTCCATATATTTTCTTTCTTTCTTTTTTTTTTTTTTTAATAGAAAATTATTTAATTAGTATACATGTGTTCCCCATCCTGAACCCTCCTCCCTCCTCCCTCTCCACACCATCCCTCTGGGTCGTCCCAGTGCACCAGCCCCAAGCATCCAGCATCGTGCATTGAACCTGGACTGGCATCTCGTTTCATACATGACGTTTCACATGTTTCAATGCCATTCTCCCAAATCTTCCCACCCTCTCCCTCTCCCACAGAGTCCATAAGACTGTTCTATACATCAGTGTCTCTTTTGCTGTCTCGTATACAGGGTTATCGTTACCATCTTTCTAAATTCCATATATATGCGTTAGTATACTGTATTGGTGTTTTTCCTTCTGGCTTACTTCACTCTGTATAATAGGCTCCAGTTTCATCCACCTCATTAGAACTGATTCAAACGTATTCTTTTTAATGGCTGAGTAATACTCCATTGTGTATATGTACCACAGCTTTCTTACCCATTCATCTGCTGATGGACATCTAGGTTGCTTCCATGTCCTGGCTATTATAAACAGTGCTGTGATGAACATTGGGGTACACGTGTCTCTTTCCCTTCTGGTTTCCTCAGTGTGTATGCCCAGCAGTGGGATTGCTGGATCATAAGGCAGTTCTATTTCCAGTTTTTGAAGGAATCTCCACACTGTTCTCCATAGTGGCTGTACTAGTTTGCATTCCCACCAACAGTGTAAGAGGGTTCCCTTTTCTCCACACCCTCTCCAGCATTTATTATTTGTAGACTTTTGGATCGCAGCCATTCTGACTGGTGTGAGATGGTACCTCATAGTGGTTTTGATTTGCATTTCTCTGATAATGAGTGATGTTGAGCATCTTTTCATGTGTTTGTTAGCCATCTGTATGTCTTCTTTGGAGAAATG
>NW_011494614.1:3701875-3703317 GCF_000754665.1 Bison bison bison | reverse complement strand
TTGTTGTGCAGAAGCTTTTAAGGTTAATTAGGTCCCATTTGTTTATTTTTACTTTTATTTCCAATATTCTGGGAGGTGGATCATAGAGGATCCTGCTGTGATGTATGTCAGAGAGTGTTTTGCCTATGTTCTCCTCTAGGAGTTTTATAGTTTCTGGTCTTACGTTGAGATCTTTAATCCATTTTGAGTTTATTTTTGTATCAAAAAAGAAAAATAGCTAGCACCTTTAAATGTTTGCTTCCATTAAAACAAATAAACCACACGTTTCTAAAAGGATATTTTCTGCATCAAAACAAGAGAAAACACACACAAAATATTTTGAATTGCTCTGAATTCCACCACCAAAAAGATCTCCATTATAAACATATGTGGTCTTTCTTTTCTTGAACTGATTGATTAGTCTCTTTATTTATTTATAATTTGTAGCAAGTGTGTGAAGTTGCCATGTCACTATTTTTCTTTTCCTTATACTTGAAGGACCATGTCCAAACTTTTTATTTGTCTGATACTGTGCAGCAGTGACTTAACTAACTTCTCATTATTCTCATTCATTCATATTCTCTCTCTCACTCTCTCATTTTCCCTCTGTGGTACAGTGTGAGAATCTGAGGGTGTGTTCATTTCTGCATGCAGTAGACTTTCCCTAAGATTAAGATTAGAGGATGCCTGGGTTCTTTCTTCTGAGATTTGGTTCACTGTCCTAGACCAGGGTTTTGTAAGTCTGGTTGGGGCTGCACCCCCTTTCCTTTAAGTAAGGGTGGAAGGAAAGAGTACCAATATACTTTGGACCAATTTCCAAGTTCAGAAAGCAGCTGGGGGAATTTTATTTCTGAGAGCATCAACTTCCTTTTTTTTTATTTTCCTCATTTTACCTGTAATTTAAATCAGTTCAGTCACTCAGTCATGTCCGACTCTTTGCAACCCCATGAAGCGCAGCATGCCAGGACTCCCTGTCCATCACCAACTCCCAGAGTTCACCCAAACCCATGTCCATCAAGTCAATGATGCCATCCAACCATCTCATCCTCTTTCCTCCCCTTCTCCTCCTTCCTTCAATCTTTCCCAGCATCAAGGTCTTTTCCAATGAGTCAGCTCTTTGCACCAGGTGGCTAAAGTATTGGAGTTTCACCTTCAACATCAGTCCTTCCAATGAACACCCAGGACTGATCTCCTTTAGGATGGACAGGCTGGATCTCCTTGCAGTTCAAGGGACCCTCAAGAGTCTTCTCCAACACCACAGTTCAAAAGCATCAATTCTTCACTGCTCAGCTTTCTTTATAGTCCAATTCTCACACCCATACATGACTACTGGAAAAACCATAGCCTTGACTAGACAGACCTTTGTTGGCAAAGTAATGTCTCTGCTTTTTAATATGCTATCTAGGTTGGTCATAACTTTCCTCCCAAGGAGTAAGCATCTTTTACTTTCATGGCTGCAATCA
>NW_011494614.1:3671680-3701775 GCF_000754665.1 Bison bison bison | reverse complement strand
TTTTGGAGCCCAGAAAAATAAAGTCAGCCACTGTTTCCCCATCTATTTGCCATGAAGTGATGGGACCGGATGCCATGATCTTAGTTTTCTGAATGTTGAGCTTTAAGCCAACTTTTTCACTCTCCTCTTTCACTTTCATCAAGAGGCTCTTTTTAGTCTATCTTGTAGCAATTTCTACCATGGTTCTATTCAAGCAAAGGTAGCTAATTATAGTTTGCTTTTCTGAATCTGGGAACACGGTGAGAATATCAGGATTTAGTGAATGCACTCGGAGAAGGCAATAGCACCCCACTCCAGTACTTTTGCCTAGAAAATCCCATGGGCGGAGGAGCCTAGTGGGCCACAGTCCATGGGGTCGCTAACAGTCGGAGAAGACTCAGCTACTTCACTTTCACTTTTCACTTTCACTCATTGAAGAAGGAAATGGCAACCCACTCCAGTGTTCTTGCCTGAAGAATCCCAGAGATGGGGGAGCCTGGTGGGCTGCCGTCTATGGGGTCGCACAGAGTCAGACACGACTGAAGCGACTTAACAGCAGCAGCAGCAGCAGTGAATGCACCATACTGACTTCTGAATTTGAAAGCACTATAAATCTTATATGTGCTGGCTTTCTTCTCTAAAACCTTCCACTTCCCTCCAGAACCTACGTTTCATTCCTTGATTGTGTTATTGAAGCTAACATTGTCGCATTAAGCTCCTTTTTTCTTTTGTTTTATTGTTAATATATTTTTTATTTGTTTAACATATATACAGAGAGAGAGTCAGGAGATATATATATATATATTTATAAAATGTGCTCTGCTTGTTAGGAATCAGAGAAGAGAATTTTATGTAACTTAGGAGTCCACAGTCTGGTAATAACAAATATTCTGGTGACTATCAAGAACCTTCATTCCAATAACAGTCCTCACAGATTTTTATTCTCTTATGTGCCCTTTTCATTAACATCAAAAAGAGAAATAGTTCCCCACTAAAACCACATTAGAACTGGGAAAATTACAATCTAAGGCCCCAATTATATTCTTAAATCTTCTGACATTTTAAAAGTTAGGGATGTTTCTTTCTTTTTCAAGACTATCTAAGAAATTGACTTACAAAATACTAATTGCTCTTAAGATCCTTGAAATAAATTACATTTTGCTTGGGCACACTTTAGAACATATTGCCCTAACAAAGACCATAATAGAGTCTTAAGACATAATAAATAGCCTGTCATTCTGTTACCTACTCTGACCAACACATTTAATATCATGTATTTTTAAAATAACCATAATTAAGGGCATAATATAAATATCAAGTTATCTGAGAAAAAATTTTAACCATTTTATGTTACAGAGGAACTAGAAAGGAATATATATTGTAAGTGGAAGATTTAGAGAATGAGTAACAAGTAATTCACAGAGGCTAACACAAGTCAATGATGACTGCTAGGTACTGAACTAAGGAGAGCTATTAAAGCATCTAAATAGTAAAACTTAGAAACAACCTAAATATCCAACTTGATGAAAGTGAAAGAGGAGAGTGAAAAAGTTGGCTTAAAACTCAATGTTCAGAAAACTAAGATCATGGATCTGGTCCCATCACTTAATGGCAAATAGATGGGGAAGCAATGGAAACAGTGACAGACTTTATTTTGGGGGGCTCCAAAATCACTGCAGATGGTGACAGCAGCCATGAAATTGAGAGACACTTGCTCCTTGGAAAAAAAGTTATGACCAACCTAGACAGCATATTAAAAAGCAGAGACATTACTTTGCCCACAAAGGTCTGTCTAGTCAAAGCTATGGTTTTTTCTGGTAATCCTGTATGATTGTGAGAGTTGGACAATGAGGAAAGCTGAGCACTGAAGAATTGATGCTTTGAACTGTGGTGTTGGAGAAGACTCTTGAGAGTCCCTTGAACTGCAAGGAAATCCAACCAGTCCATCCTAAAGGAAATAAATCCTGAATATTCATTGGAAGGATTGACGTAGAAGCTGAAACTCCAATACTCTGGCCACCTGATGTGAAGAACTGACTCATTGGAAAAGACCCTGATGCTGGGAAAGATTGAAGCAGGCAGAGAAGGGAACGACAGAGGATGAGATTGTTGGATGGTATCACCGACTCAATGGACATAAGCTTGAGTAAACTCCAGTAGTTGGTGACGGACAAGGAGGTCTGGCATGCTGCAGTCCATGGGGTCGCAAAGAATCGGAAACAACTGAGTGACTGAACTGAACTGAAATATCCAACAGTAGTGAAATGTGTCAATAAACTTTGTAATGTCAACATAATGGAGTGTTGATATTGTTCAGTCACTAGTCATGCCCTACTCTTTGTGACCCCGTAGACAGCAGCACGCAAGGCCTTCCTGTTCTCCACCATCTCCCAAAGCTTGCTTAAACTCAAGTCCCTTGAGTCTGTGATACCATCCAACCATCTCATCCTCTATTGCCCCCTTATCCTGCTGCCTTCAATCTTTCCCAGCATCAGGGTTTTTTCTAATGAGTCAGCCATTTGCATTGTGGCCAAAGTATTGGAGCTTCAGCTTCAGTATCACTCCTTCCAATGAGTATTCAGGGTTGATTTCTTCAGGATTGACTGGTTTGGTCTCCTTGCAGTCCAAGAGACTCTCAAGAGTCTCCTCCAATATCACAGTTCAAAAGCATCAATTCTTCAGTGCTCAGCTTTCTTTATGGTCCAACTTTCACATCCATACATGACTACTGGAAAAAAAAGAAAGCTTTGACTAGATGAAACTTTGTCATGATAATAATGTCTAGGCTTTTTAATATGCTGTCTAGGTTGGTCATAACTTTTCTTCCAAGGAGCAAGCTTCTTTTAATTTCATGGTTGCAGTCACCATTGCAGTGATTTTGTAGCCCAAGAAAATAAAGTCTATCACTGTTTCTATTGTTTCCGCATCTGCTTGCCTTGAAGTGACGGGACTGGATGCCATGATTTTCATTTTATGAATGTTGAGTTTTAAGCCAACTCTTTCAGTCTCCACTTTCACCTTCATCAAGATGTCCTTTAGTTCTTCACTTTCTGCCTTAAGAGGGGTGTAATCTGCATGTCTGAGGCTATTGATATTTCTCTCAGCAATCTTGATTCCAGCTTGTGCTTCATCCAACCCAGCATTTCATATGATGTACTCTGCATTAAAGTTAAATAAGCAGGGTGACAATATACAACCTTGACGTACTCCTTTCCCAAATTTTAAGCAGTCCATTGTCCCATGTCCAGTTGTAACTGTTGTTTCTTGACCTGCATATAGGTTTTGCAGGAGGCAGATAAGGTGGTCTGGTATTCCCATCTCTTGAAGAGTTTTCCACAGTTTGTTGTAATCCACACAGTCAAAGGCTTTGGCATAGTCAATAAAGCAGAAATAGATGTTTTTCTGGAATTCTCTTGCTTTTTTGATGATCCAACAGATGTTGGCAATTTGATCTCTGGTTCCTCTGCCTTTCCTAAATCCAGATTGAACATCTGAAAGTTCATAGTTCACATAGTATTGAAACCTGGCTTGGAGAATTTTGAGCATAACTTTGCTAGCATGTGAGATGAGTGCAATTGTGTGGTAGTTTGAGCATTCTTTGGCATTGCCTTTCTTTAGGATCGAAATGAAAACTGATCTTTTCCAGTCCTGTGGCCACTGCTGCTTCCAAATTTGCTGGCATATGGAGTGCAGCACTTTCACAGCATCATCTTTCAGGATTTGAAATAGCTCAGCTGGAATTCCATCACCTCCACTAGCTTTGTTCATAGTGATGCTTCCTAAGGCCCACTTGACTTCGCATTCCAGGATGTCTGGCTCTATGTGAGTGATCACACCATTCTGGTTATCTGGGTCAAGAAGATCTTTCTTTGTACAGTTCTACTATGTTCTTGCCACCTCTTCTTAATATCTTCTTCTTCTGTTAGGTCCATACCATTTCTATCCTTTATCTTGCCCATCTTTGCATGGAATGTTCCCTTGATATCTCTGATTTTCTTGAAGAGATCTCTAGTCTTTCCCATTCTATTGTTTTCCTCTATTTCTTTGCATTGATCACTTAGGAAGAATTTTTTTATCTCTTCTTTCTGATCTTTGAAACTCTGCATTCAAATGGGTATATCTTTCCTTTTCTCCTTTGCCTTTAGCTTCTCTTCTTTTCTCAGCTATTTGTAAGGCCTCCTCAAATAACCATTTTTCCTTTTCACATTTATTTTTCTTGGGGATGATCTTGATCCCTGCCTCCTGTACAATGTCACGAATCTCTGTCCATAGTTCTTCAGTCACTCTGTCCATCAGATTTAATCCCTTGAATCTATTTGTTACTTCCACTGTAATCATAAGGAATTTGATTTAGGTCATACCTGAATGGCCTAGTGGTTTTCCCTACTTTCTTCAGTTTTAGTCTGAATTTGTCAATAAGGAGTTCATGATTTGAGCCATAGTCAGTTCCCAGTCTTTTTTTTTTTTTTTTTTTTTTCTGACTGTATAGTGCTTCTCCATCTTTGGCTGCAAAGAATATAATCAATCTGATTTTGTTATTGATCATCTGGTTATGTCCATGTGTAGAGTCTTCTCTTGGATTGTTGGAATAAGGTGTTTGCTATGACCAGTGCATTCGCTTGGCAAAACTCTGTTAGCCTTTGCCCTGCTTCATTTTATACTCCAAGGCAAAATTTGCATATTACTCCAGGTATCTCTTGACTTCCCACTTTTGCATTCCAGTCCCCTATAATGAAAAGGACATCTTTGGGGGTGTTAATTCTAGAAGATCATCATAGAACTATTCAACTTCAGCTTCTTCAGCATTACTTGTGGGGCATAGACTTGGATTACTATGATATTGAATGAGTTGCCTTGGAAACAAACAGAGATCATTCTCTTGTTTTTGAGGTTGCATCCAAGTGCTGCCTTTTGGACTCTTTTGTTGACTATGATGGCTACTCCATTTCCAAGGGATTCTTGCCCACAGTAGACAAAGGTCATCTGAGTTAAATTCACCCATTCCAGTCCATTTTAGTTCATTGATTCCTAAAATGTTCACTCTTGTCATCTCCTGTTTGACCACTTCAAATTTATCTTGATTCATGGACCTAACATTCCAGGTTCCTATGCAATATTGTTCTTTATAGCATTGGACTTTACTTCCATACCAGTTACACCCACAACTTGTTTTGTTGTGGGTGTTGTGTGTGTTGTGGTGTGTTGTTTTTGCTTTGGCTCCATCTCTTCATTCATTTTGGAGTTATTTCTCTAATGTTCTCTAGCAGCATATCGGACACCTACCAACCTGGGGAGTTCATCTTTCCATGGCATATCTTTCTGCCTTTTCATACTGTTCATGGGATTTTCAAGGCAGGAATACTGAATTGGTTTGCCATTTCCTTCTCCAGTGGACCATGTTTTGTCAGAACCTTCCACCATGACCCATCCTGGGTGGCCCTACATTCTATGTCCCATAGTTTCATTGAGTTAGACAAGGCTGTGGTGCATGATATCAGTTTGAATATCCTCTTCTATCACAACAGTATTCCTAATATTTTTTGGCATGCCTCTTTTAAATCTTCTCTTTATCCCAGAATGATTATCTTCAGTTCCATAAGACAGGTCTTCCTATAACATGGTTTCCAAACCCCTAATAGCTCAGGGCCTCCACCTTTAGAAATCATGATGAAATGTTCCATTAACATATTGGTTAATCTGGGAACTGTTTTTCCCACCATCTCCTTCCTTGTATGGTTCTGAGTGAACGCACCCAAAAGGTGAACTTGCATAAGACTCACAAAGCAGGAGGAAGTAGAAGTCATTATTTCTAAAGGTCTTAGCAGGCAAATACAGTGATGAACAGATACAGAAGTGCTTCTAGCATTTCACTTTGCTCTCGTGCTTGACCTCTGTACCAAATTTAGGTCTTTTTCTTGATTGCAAATCCTTCTTCCTCAGAACAGCCCTAGCCCACCACTAGTCAGTTACTTGGCAGAAGACACAGTGAGGGAGTAACAAGGAACAACCAGTGCTATTCCATAAAAGTATAATGTAAAACACATAAGCAATTTAAAATTTTCTAGCCAAATTAAAAAGGGAAAAAGAAACAGGTCAATTTTATATACATATATATGAGTGTGTATATATTAATGTATAATATAGTATATACATATATAATATATACATATATGTATATGTATGTATATATATACCCATTCTCCATGACATGCAGGATCTTAGTTCCCCAACTAGGGATCAAACCCACACCCCCTGCAGTGGAAGCACAGAGTCTCAACCACTGAACCACCAGGAAAATCCCCAAGTCAATTTTAATAATGTATTTCATATAACCCAACATAGCTAAAATGTACTGCTTTAACACACAGACAATATTAAACATGATTCATTAAACAGTAAGGAGGCCAATATTGCAAAAAACCGCCAATGACACGGAAGATAATAGAGGACAAGGTAAAAATACAACCAAGAACCAGTTCATACAGGGCACTGTAGACCATGATAGTGATGTGAGATTTTGTAAGGTGTAATGAGACTTCCAAGCAGAGGAATGGCATGAGATGACTTACATTGCTGAAAATGACTCTGATGCTCAGTGGAGAATAGACCGAGAAGAGAAACCCAGATGCAGAGTGAAGTTAGGATGCTTTTTCAATGACCTAGATGAAAGATGATAGGGGCTTGGACTAGGATCATGTTATACAAATAGTAAGATATTGAAAATCTGTGATATATTTTCAGGGTAGAATAACAAAATCTGCCCATATTTGAATATGTAATGTGAGAGAGGGAAGAAAGACTTTACGGATGGTGTCTATCTTTTAGGGTTAAGCACTTAGAAATCATAATGCCATTTACCATGAGAAGGAAGGCTAAGAAAAAAATGTTTATATTGTTTGGTTCTATCATAAAATATGACTTTAAATATTTATTCTTCCTTTGTCATTTTGATAAGCATATCTTTATCTAAATCACAGGTATAAATCTTGAACTGAGAGCTAATTATAGAGTTTATAGTTCCATTCCCCTTAATACCCAAGCATTAACATTACATCTAAAATATAGTTAATTCATCTTACTCTACTACTTATTATCAAAAAATGCTTTTACACACCTTGCTCATAAGTATAAAATTCATTCATTGCTATGTGTCACTTATTGCATTACTTTGATCTCCCAAATTAGAAACTTCATTTCTTTCTCCCCTGTTTAGCCTGGACCACTATTTCAACAGATCTTGCCTATATCCTCTAGTTCCTCAACTCTTGTCCTTCCAGCTCATCTGAGTCACGAGTCCCTAACCTATGATTAATCCAACCATCTGCTTACTCAACAGATACTTCAAAGCTGCCAAACACTGCTGGAGAAAAACTGTGTAACTGGATCGCTTGGGCTTTTCACATATTTACCACCTCCAGCCTCAACTTGGTCCTCAGTATTGCTGGGCACCACTCTCATTTGCCTCTGCTGAGGTATCTTCCCCACTGACTAAGGTTACCATTTTATGTTTCTGCACTCCTCTTCAACCTTCCACTTTTATATGCAGGAGGAAAAAGTACTGCTTTCTAGAAAACCAAATGAAATACTCCAGGTAATTAATGTATTCCAATTTTCTCCTCCAGCTACAACATTATATATTATCTATATAATTAATATATATAATTATAATTATATATTAATACCCATCCTTGTCTACCACATTCAACCTGGGCCTTGTATTTGTCTCCAGACATTCTTCTAGACCCTGTTCCATCATTGAATTTCCCCTGTTCATTGACTGCTTTTTCTTCCTCAATAAATATGCTTCAGTCCCCTCTCATCCTAAAGAAAATCTTCTGCTCTTCTTGGTTCCTCTTAAGCTAGTAAGCTGATCTCTGTCCTTCTTTTACTGCAGATTTCATTAGAAAGTTTCATAATCTGCTATAATCACATCCCTCTACTGAATCCCTTCTTCCCCAAGGCATCAGTAACCTATCAGTCTTAAATTCAATAATCTATTTCACTTCTTTGTCCCATTTAGCATCTGTATAGCTTTTAATGCTGTTGATCATAGTCTTTCTTGAATCTCTCAACTCTTAGATCCTGGCCCTGATTCCTCTGATCAATTCTAGATTTTCTTGATTGATTCTTCTTCATGATCACTTGAGGATGGTACTTTGAGTCCTTCCTACATACTTTCTTTTATTCTCATGCTCATTCCTCTCCTTGAGTGATAGGATCCACCCAGACAGTCTACTTTCACTTACTGTGACAGCCAAGCAAATAGGCTGCTCAAATCTACTGTGAGGAGCAACGCTGACTGTCAGCCATAGCTGACTCCCTTACAGGTCAGCCACTACATCTGCACTCAGGCCAGGCTTCTGTGGGCTGCTCCCAGCCAATGACTGAATATGGTTAGATTTGAAAGCAGGCCCAGCTCTGCAGCCCACAGGACTCAGTTTTGGCTCGAGGACTCCCTTCAGCCTGAAGAGAACATTCTTGGGATTGCACTTCCATCTTGGACTCTGCCCAAACAAACCTCCTTCCTCCCACTTCTTATATCACAGATGTCAAACTAGCATTGTGGCCTAAGGGTCTCCCTGTCTTCCTCTTCATGAGTGTTTCCCCCAATCATTCTGTTGCATTCTTGATTCTGTCTTGGCAACTATCTCTTAGAAGATCAGATTTAACATATCTGCACACCAGCTGGCTCAGACGGTAAAGCATCTGTCTGCAATGCAGGAGACCCGGCTTCGATCCCTGGGCTGGGAAGATCCCCTGGAGAAGGAAATGACAGCCCACTCCAGTATTCTTGCCTGGAAAATCCCATAGGCTGCAGAGCCTGTAGGCTACTGTCCATTGGGTCGCAAAGAGTTGGACACGACTAAGCGACTTCACTTTCACACCAGCAGCTGATGAATATATCTCAAAGTTATGCCTTGAACTTAAAATTCATATATAAACTGCTTTCTCAGTAACTTCTCCCAGGTGATTCAAATGTATCTCAGATGTAATACATATCATATTAAATTCCTTATTTTGCCATACAACATATTCCTTTCCAGCAATTCTTGCCTTGTATAGTCACACCATCTTCTATCTTCTGCTGATAACCTCCTCTTCCATGTGTTCAACTCAGACATTTATAAACTGTTTGGGATATGTGCCATGTCAGGTATGGACTCTGGCTTTCAGTCATGCCTCTCTCCAATTCTGTATTCACAAAAGGCTTTCACAAACTAGCTCCATCATATCTTTGCTGCTTTATCACTGTCACCTCCTCATTCATCCATCATTCCGCCCATCATTTCTCCCACTCAACCAAATAAATATCCTGAACTTGCTCATGGCTCTGAATTGCTGAAGATACTATTTTATCATCCCCAAATTTCTCTGTTGCTCAACTTCTACATGTTTTTCAAGGTGCAACTCAAATGCTACTCAGTGAAGCTCCATTCCCAAACCAGCTACCACCATAGACAAAGATAGAAAACATTTCCTCTTTATTATCTTGGTATGCTGTATAGACTGCAATTACAGCACTCCCTTCTTATATTTTGCTACAATTATGTATGAATTATGTATGTATTTCCAAATAGGAAAAGGGGTATGTCAACGCTGTTTATTGTCACTGTGCTTATTTAACTTCTATGCAGAGTACATCATGAGAAACGCTGGGCTGGAGGGAGCACAAGCTGGAATCAAGATTGCTGGGAGAAATATCAATAAGCTCAGATAAGCAGATGACACCACTCTTATGGCAAAAAGTGAAGAAGAACTAAAGAGCCTCTTGATGAAAGTGAAAGCGGAGAGTGAAACAGTTGGCTTAAAGCTCAACATTCAGAAAACTAAGATCATGGCATCTGATCCCATCACTTCATGGCAAATAGATGGGGAAACGGTGGAAACAGTGTCAGACTTTATTTTCTTGGGTTCCAAAATCACTGCAGATGGTGACGGCGGCCATGAAATAAAAAGATGCTTGCTCCTTGGAAGAAAAGTTATGACCAACCTAGACAGCATGTTAGAAAACAGAGACATTCTTTGCCAACAAAGGTCTGTCTAGTCAACGCTACGGTTTTTCCAGGTGTCATGTATGGATGTGAGAGTGGGACTATAAAGAAAGCTGAGTGCTGAAGAATTGATGCTTTTGAACTGTGGTGTTGGAGAAGACTCTTGAGGGTCCCTTGGACTGCAAGGAGATCCAACCAGCCATCCTAAAGGAAATCAGTCCCGAATGTTCATTGGAAGGACTGATGTTGAAGGTGACACTCCAATACTTTGGCCACCTGATGCGAAGAACTGACTCACTGGAAAAGACCCTAACGCTGGGAAAGATTGAAGGCAGGAGGAGAAGGGGACAACAGAGGATGAGGTGGTTGGATGGCATCACCAACTCAATGGAAATGAGTTTGAGTAAACTCTGGGAGTTGGTGATGGACAGGGAGGCCTGGCATGCTACAGTCCATTGGGTTGCAAAGAGTCAGACACTACTGAGCGACTGAACTGAACTAAACTGATGTATATATTCTGTCCTTTCACTAAGACTTTGAAGCAATGAACCATGTATTATTAGTCTATATCTGTCCAATTCCTTGAATGGTACTTCCATCATAGTAGATATTCAGTAAATATTTGTGGAATTAACTGAAGCAGCAAAGAAATTAAGTTATATTGATTGGACTTTTCTTGAGAAATGCATACTAACTTTTAATGATTATTTCAGTGTTGCTTGAAAATAATCTGTTTTGCTCACTGTCTCCATCAAAACAGATATGTTTGAGGCCATTAATCAAAATTCAAATAAAAATCCAAGGCTAATCTATCATTTTCTTAAGTAAGGAAGAGTCATGCTAGACATACATAATCACATTTGAGCAAAGCAAACTGCTGATATTATGTAGGTGTTTAGGGAAGAGTTTGTTTTGAGATGTGTTTGTTACTGAGGTAAGACTATGGTGTCAGTGTTAGAAACTGACACAAGTACTCTACAAATATTTACTGAATATCTACTATGATGGAGGCACTTTTGTGTTGGATACAAAAGTGCATTCTGTGTTGGTTACAGAAGAAGAATGGGTGGATGTCAGCCTTAGAGTTGTGTTCAGGTTATTGAGTCTGCCACAGATGTAGTGATTTCTTAGAACCATGGCTATGAAACAATTATTGACTAGACAGGTGTAAAGACATTTCAGCTGGATGTTTTTGTGATACAATAGATTGGTTTTTACTAGGAGTGTGAGGGGACTTTTTTTATATCCTCAGGTATTATGAGGATACTTGTATTCAGATTTCTTACCTTAGTTCATGATCTTTAGATTCTCTAATATACTCTAGGCTTACAAAATCATAGATACACATGCCTTGTTCCTACAACCAGTTAATTAGATACAGGAATATCATAATAAATGTCACAGTTTGGTGTTACACAGTTTTCCCTGGAGGGTTTATCTTTTGCTTAGAGGATAGATCAATGAAAATATTCATGCAAGGAACTCTGAATTGGGAGCAATCCATAAAGCTGCTTTCATTTCATTTGTTGTCGTTGTTGTTGTTTTGTTTTGTTCATAATAAGAAGCTCAAGAGCTGTAACACAGGAATTCATTGCTGAGTCAGCTGTTTTGAAAGTTCTTAAGAAGAAGTTCTTAAGAAGTGCAGAGAGCAGAAAGGATAAGTGCGCCCACACATATGAAACCTGTGTTAATTACTTTTTACATATTATCAATTAATCTCCAAAACCACCAAGTAGGTGTTCTTATGTCCATTTCTATGGGGGGTGGGGGGGGAAGGGAGCTTAAAGGGGTTAAATAAATTTTTTAACCTCATGAAGCTTGGAAGTGACAAAATTAGAAGTCGAATCCAGATTTCTATTTCAATAGCCAAAAAAATTTCTCCCTGTATCATACTGTGGCTCAGACAGTAAAGAATCTGCCTGCAATGTGGAAGACCCAGGTTCAATCCCTGGGTTAGGAAGATCCCCTGGAGAAGGGAGGGGCTACCCACTTCAATATTCTTGCCTGGAGAATTCCACAGAGGGGCCTGGCAGACTACAGTCCATGGGGTCACAAACTGAGCCACTAACACTTACATAGCATACTTGCTGTCACAAAGAAAAGTTGAGTACCTCAGTTTCAAAGAAATTAGTCTGGAGGCAGCATACAGTGGAAATTGGAAAAAAAATCTCTACCAGTCATCCTAACCTGGAACAGTTATGCTAAATGTATATTTCTCACTGGCTGTTGTTTTGTATTTTAATTATCACTCACAAAGCAAAAACTAAATATTCTTAAATTTAGAAAGTTACCCAATTTCCATATTCTAGCTATTCTCATACAAACATGTGCTGTGCAGAAAACCACCTTAGAAGAGAGTGTGGTATAATTAGGTTCCAGTGGGTGTATAGAAATGGTTACTTCAGCATATTCACATTTCAGAAAGGAGTCTATATGATTCAGTAGTCCATCTCTCTATCTACACCATGCATTTTTAAATGAGTGAAATAAACATACAAATCTCTATAAAACAAATCAAAATATGAAAAACACACATGTCTAGCTTACATTTATTGGGGTTTTCTATGGTCTTATGGGTTACTAAGCACTAACTTAAAACAAAAATAGGGTGATAAAAAGAGAAGAATGAGTTAATATTTTTTAAATGCATGCAAGGAAGTCCTATTCACTAACTTTGGACAGATAACAAATTCAACCATTTTAAATTATATTTAAGAACAAAGGTTTGGTTTTACTTTTAGTGATACAATTATAATTCAGATTGACTTTTTATATTTTTGATTGCAAAAAACAGAAGTGGACAGGATAAAACAAGTATACATAAACTGAAATCAAATTGGACTATCAGAAGCACCCTTTTCTTGAAACTAAGCCAATCAAGTAACTTCTTTTGTGAATATTAAAAAATATAGCATTGATTAATGGCCTTTAATGTGACCTTATAGAAGATACACTATTTTCATCAAATTGTTTTGTATAGCTATGTTGAATATACAGGTACCTTTAGAATTTCAACAAGTTTTATTGACAGTGAGTGACAAACATTGCACAGCATATTCAATATTAAATAAAAATTCTAGTTTGCTAAACTATTTTATTTATTTTTGAATAGGTAATAACATGTAGCAGAGAACACAAAGAGTAAAAATTTCTCCTAAATCTGTCCTCCTGCACCCCAGTTCCCAATGAAGGGAACTAATATTAAATACTATGGTTCAAGAAAAGTCCTCTGAAATAAAGACTTGGATCTGTATATTGAGTATTGAGTGGCTCCACCTTTTATTCCCCCAAATCAATCTAGAACAGTTGACTGTGAGACATATCCTAGTGAAATCATTAAACTTTAAAAATGAAAGAACCCTTTGGGTTTCTAGACAAAAAAATCAGAAGGAAAAGAAATTCAGGTTGGCATCAAATTTATTGTCATCAACAATCAAACCAAGAAAGGAATGCAAAACCCCATCAACTTCCTTCAACTTGAAGGAAGGGGTAAACATTTTATACAGGGCCAAGCTGTTCTTTGAAATTAACACTACCCAGGAGTCTTTCCTGGGAAATCTACTAACAGATGAATTTCACTTAACATAGAGATGATTAAGGAAACTAGACAAAGGACTAGTAATGAGGATTAAATATACAGTTGACCATTGACCATTGCAGATGTTAGGTGTGCAGATTATCTGATGTAATTTCACAGGCAGCTGTCCAAAGCCAGGTCCACATCCACAGATTCAACTATCCCTGGATATTCATATATTTAGTGGGAGAATTTTTTTAAAAAAGCCCATGTAAGAGGACCACAATTCAAATTGATTCAAGAGTCAGCTATTCTTAATTGTAGATCTAAACTATAATAAGTGAGAATGAAAGAGAAAAATTATTATATAAATATTCTTTGCTCTGTCAAAGTAACATACAAAACAAAACATAAAAAAAAAATTTTGAGAGATAAAAATGTGAGAAAAAGAGAAAAGAGTATATTCTCATTGAATGCTGCAAAGTAATAAGTTGAAACAAAAGGAAATTATCTGAAGTTGACAATATAGCTGACATCCTACCAAGGAGGAAAGGGACTAAGAGTGTTAAATAAAAACATTAAGATAAGGTAATAATTATTTTTAATATATGTCTTCTTAAACCCAAGAAAACATAAAAGAAAAAGTTTAATTAAAAAGCAAAGAAAATAGACTATTTAATGAAATTCATGCAGGCTGGATGAAGCACAAACTGTTACCAAGATTACCATGAGAAATATCAATAACCTCAGATACTCAGATGATACCACCCTTATGGCAGAAAGCAAAGAACTAACGAGCCTCTTGATGAAAATGAAAGAGGAGAATGAAAAAGTTGGCTTAAAACTCAACATTCAGAAAACTAAGATCATGACATCCAGTCCCATCACTTCATGGCATATAGATGGGGAAACAATGGAAACAGTGAGAGATTTTATTTTTCTGGGCTCCAAAATAACTGCAGATGGTGATTGCAGCCATGAAATTAAAAGACACTTGCTCCTTGGAAGAAAAGCTATGACCAACTTAGACAGCATATTAAAAAGCAGAGACATTGTTTTGCCAACAAAGGTCCATCAAAAACAAAAACCAAGGCTATGGTTTTTCCAGTAGTCATGTATGGATGTGAGAGTTGGACTATAGGAAAGCTGAGCACAGAACTGATGCTTTTGAACTGTGGTGTTGGAGAAGACTCTTGAGAATCTCTTGGACTGCAAGGAGATCAAATCAGTCAATTCTGAAGGAAATCAGTCCTGAATATTCATTGGAAGGTCTGATGCTGAAGCTAACACTCCAATACTTTGGCCACCTGATATGAAGAACTGGAAAAGACCCTGATGCTGAGAAAGACTGAAGGCAGGAAGAGAAGGGGATGACAGAGGATGAGATGGTTGGATGGTATAACCAACTCGATGGGCATGAGTTTGAGCAAGCTCCCGGTGTTGATGATGAACAGGGAAGCCTGGAGTGCTGCAGTCCATGGGGTCTCAAAGAGTTGGGCATGACTGAGCAACTGAACTGAACTGAATGAAAGTCACATAGTAAACATAGTTTGATGTTACAATTCATCATATCAATAAATGTAGATAGGCTCAACTTACCTATTTAAAAAAAAAAAACTTTAGGTCCGCTTACAGATCAAAACCAGAAGAAGGAATATTCTTCAAGCCACCTAATTTTATTCCTTCCTAAAGTCATTGTCATTGTCCTGTGTTTTCTGGTGCTGAGCATTTGTCAATATTGAATTTGTTTATACTATAAATTGCTAAATATATTTTTAATCCCTCAAATCTTACTGCTTCAAATTCAGTTCTTCTAAAGAATGTAGCATTGGATATTTATGAGAGAAAAAAAGGAGCAAGTGTTGGGCTTTGAGGGGAAAAAATCCAGTGTATAATGCATTTTATTCTTAAATGCTAAGTGTTTCCAGGCTTTCTCTTTCCATTTCTTATGGACTTGCATCATATTTTTTAAGATTATGTGTAAAAGATTAAAGATAAACAAACATGTCAGGAAAAGGTATTTATCTATGAAAATTATTTTAAAGTGCTTTCATTTCCTTGCTGTGTAATCACAGGCAAATCACTAATCTCGGTCTCTTCTAGAATTCTGCATCCTTCCTACATTGCAGATAATGAAAATTAAGCTATTTTGAAAGCCAGTTGATACCAAGTATATAGTACTGCTGCTCACAATCATATCTTACAAAATTTTCACTGACTTTTAGATTAAATAATATTACCATATGGAAAAATCAGAACATATAGATAGGGAAAAAAACAATAATTAAATCAGTCATTCTACCACAACACTGTTGCAGATATTTCTATGTATAACCATCTGTATTTACTCTCTCATCATCCTGGAAAAGAAATCTGTCCAACAGCCACCAAGACTGCATGCAGCCTGCTGCCCCTTCTCCATCTCTTTGATTTGTAAATGGAGATGAAAAATGGGGCTGGGAAGGACTTGAATCTGGGAGGGAAAAATCAGAGCAAAGGCTCTGGTTGTGTCATAGGCACTATTACCTGTGTATGGAGAAGGAAATGGTAGCCCATTCTTCCTGGAGAATTCCATGGACGGAGGTGCCTAGTGGGCTACAGTCCATGAAGTCACAAAGAGTCAGACACGACTGAGTGACTTTCACCTCCACTTCACCTTTAGTGTAGCTCTTACTGGGCCACAAGGTTAAATGCCAAAATAAAAAGTGTTCTTATATAAATTATAATCTACTTGGACTTTTAATAGGGACTCATTTGTAACCCCCTAGGTTTCTATTTATATCATAGAATCAGAGACAATATATTTCTCTAAAATATTGATGTAAATGATTTTTCAAATTATGGATATATTCAATGCAAAAAATTAGATGACATAGAAACATACAAAGGGAAATTAAAACTCCCCATTTATGACCCCACACTGCCACCATATTTTACATCAACAAATCATTTTGATGTGTTTTTAGTGACCAATAAAGCTTACCTTCAACTGCAAGTATCAGCACATTGCCTAGAGAGGAAATGGACCATTAACCTATCCATGTGTCTCCTCACTCCTCTCCTTAGTAAAGTCAACTAGGATTAGTCCTTAACCACAATTAACTTTTTAATAATTTTATTTATTTATAATTAAGACTGTGCTGGGTCTTCCTCGCTGTGTGCATTTTTCTCTAGTTGCAACAAGTAGGGTCTACTTTCCAGTTGCAATGTGAGGGCTTCTCACTCTGGTGGCTTCTCTTGGGTTGCTGAGCATGGGCTCTAGGGTTGCAGTAGCTGTGGCACACAGACTTAGTTATTCCATGGCATGTGGGGTCTTTCTGGCCCAGGAATCGAACCCATGTCTCCTGCATTGACAAATGGATTCTTTACCACTGAGCCACTTGGGAAGCCCCTTAATGACAATTATAGTGTATCATGGCTGAGCAGTAAGTATTAAATGTCTAAGTGCTAATTGTTCCAGCTAACTGGAACAGTGATAAATAACTGACCAGTGATAAAAATTAATCTGGTTACTGAACATCCTTCTCTCACAATTATAACAACTTCCTTATCTCCACATACTGATATTTATTTGAATTGGACCAGATGATCCTTGAGTTTCCTTCCAGTACAAAGATGTGGGTGACAAATCTCTGAAAAATAATATAAAAAGAAACTAAGACATGTACTGTAAGTAAGTTAGTTTTTAGTGAGATTTTTCTTAGTTATCAGAAAATCAATTCAAGCCTTCCCATCTAATGTGTTTTGACATTTATTCTTTTGATATAAAGTTAGTTACCATGCAAAAGCAGATTCTTAATAATTGATGTTGTTTACTTTGAATGTGATTACTCATAGAAGGCTGGAGAAATGAATCAATACTTGCTTAGCTTCTCCAAAATAAATCAGAGTTAATTGTTAAAGTAATGCATGTTAATTTAGCCTGTAAAATTAATTTCCCAGCACCTTTTTATGCTACAAGAGTCTTAATTAAGGAATAACTAATGTTACTTTCCCTTATTACAGGTATTGCTGGGCCATACCAGAGCTGTATGTATGTGATTTGATGTATGTTATTTAAAGAACACCAGAGAAAATCTACAAAATATTAGTTATACTGTGCATTTGAAAGTGACTTCAGTTTGTAGAGTGATTCTATTTTCTTTCTTCAAACTGTGTTCTGTTCTTCAAGATGCAATGTAGGCCTCCTATGAAGCTGTGTGGAGTCCCAGTTCTGTGTGGAGTCCCTTCAGAGTGTTCAGTCCCAAGTTTCACAATTTTAGGAGGTTCACTGACACTCTTTTTCCAAAAGAGAAAAGGGAGTGATGAAGTCTATGGAAATTACAATAAAAGGAAAGTCTGAAGAAATAGGGAATATTTAATCTAATAAAAGATAAAGGGATTGATACATGTATATGTATAGCTGAGTCCCTTCACTGCTCACCTGAAGCTATCACCTTGTTAATTAGCTATACCCCAATACAAAATATAAGTTTAAAAAAAAGATGAAGGGATATAATAATGAGAACATCCTCTCCTGTTTGAATGTACGTTACACGGTAGAGGGCTTTATTTTGCATCTTATTTAGATGGCAGAATTAGCACTGGTGAGTGATAATTACAAGGAGGTATATAAAGATTTAATATAAGAAACTTTTGATAATAGAAAGGGCTCCCTTACCCACGACTGAGCTTCCCAGAATAAACATCCCATGAAGGAACACTTGCGAGGGGCAGGGGCTGATGCTGAAGGACAGTTCTCTAAGGCTCACAGTCTCAGTGTTTCAAGTGTACCAAACATGGGGAAGCCACTCCTTCTTAGTCCAGCCCACACTTTGACTCTTGTTATCCACATTAAATGGACATTTTAAAACTCCAAAAGACAGGGGCTTGTTGAAAGTCCTCATAGTCCCCCATTACATGTCAAGTCATGCTTAAGAATTAGTCATTGCTAGTCTATGTTGTTGGAGAACTCAATGGCAGCCCACTCCAGTACTCTTGCCTGGAAAATCCCATGGACGGAGGAGCCTGGTAAGCTGCAGTCCATGGGGTCGCTAAGAGTCGGACACGACTGAGCGACCTCACTTTCACTTTTCACTTTCCTGCATTGGAAAAGGAAATGGCAACCTACTCCAGTGTCCTTGCCTGGAGAATCCCAGGGACGGCGGAGCCTGGTGGGCTGCCGTCTATGGGGTCACACGGAGTCGGACACGACTGAAGCGACGCAGCAGCAGCAGCAGTCTATGTTGTTGTTCGGTCACTAGGTCATTTCTGATGCTTTGAGACCCAGTGGACTACAGCAGGCCAGGCTTCTTTGTCCTTCACCTTCTTCGGGAGTTTGTTCAAACTCCTGTCCATTGAGTCAGTGATGCTATCTAACCATCTCGTCTGCTGCCTCCCCCTTCTCCTCCTGCCCTCAATATTTCCTAGCATCAGGGTCTTTCCCAATGAGTCGTCTCTTTGCACCAGGTGGTCAAAGTATTGAATAGAGATGGCCATTGCTGGGGTACAGGCCAGGTTGTTGAAGAGAAAGCATGAGACCAAGGGCATCATTCCCACTTTCCAAAGTCTACAGAGAGCACTGCAGTTTATGTACAAGCGGTTGTACTCTGTCCATCCACCTGGTCTAGCACTTAACACATAATATTTAGTTAGTTTGTACAACATGATATGAGCTCCTTATGACCAGATACTCTATTCTATTTATCTTTATAACACCATAGCTTATCCGAGTGTTGGCATTTATTAGATACTCAGTATGTGCTTAATGGAGGAATAAATATATTCCATTCCAAGTAAGCATTGCCTCAGTGCAGACACTATATCAACGGTAAAGCATACAGAATTAAAATAAGGTTCAGTCCTTGCCCTTAAGGAGTACTAAAAAAAAAAGTCAGCAGAATAAATACATGAGTGAATGAGAGCACTGTATTGGATAGGGTTTTGCCTTTTAAGATTTCTTTCAACTCTAAGAGTATTCCTTTCCTCAATTAAAACAGCTTAAATGTAAGAGCAGGAAAAGTAGTCATACTATATTAAGATTTTCCTAGGTTTTTAATCTACTGTGGGTAACAGCTCAGTTCAGTTCACTTGCTCAGTCATGTCTGACTCTTTGCAACCCTATGGACTGCAGCACGCCAGGCTTCCCTGTCCATCACCAACTCCCAGAGCTCATTCAAACTCATGTCCATCACATTGGTGATGCCATCCAACCATCTTATCCTCTCTCGTCCACTTCTCCTCCCGCCTTTAATCATTTCTAGGATCAGGGTTTTTTCAAATGAGTCAGTTCTTCCTATCAGGTGGCCAAAGTATTAGAATTTCAGTTTTAGTATCAGTCTTTCCAATGAATATTCAGGACTGATCTCCTTGCAGTCCAAGGGACTCTCAGGAGTCTTCTCCAACACCACAGTTCAAAAGCATCAATTCTTCGATGTTCAGCTTTCTTTATAGTCCAATTCTCACACCCATACATGACTACTGAAAAAACTGTAGATTTGACTAGATGGACCTTTGTTGGCAAAGCAATGTCTCTGATTTTTAATATGCTAATAGGTTGGTCATAGCTTTTCTTTCAAGGAGTAAACATCTTTTAATTACATGGCTGCAGTCACCATCTGCAGTGATTTTGTAGCCCCCCAAAATAAAGTCTGTCACTGTTTCCACTGTTTCCCCATCTATTTGCCGTGAAGTGATGGGACCAGATGCCATGATCTTTGTTTTCTGAATGTTGAGTCTTAAGCCAACTTTTTCACTCTCCTCTTTCACTTTCATCAAGAGGCTCTTTAGTTCTTCTTCACATTCTGCCATAAGATTGGTATCATCTGCATATCTGAGATTATTGATATTTCTCCCAGCAGTCTTGATTCCAGCTTGTGCTTCATTCAGCCCAGTGTTTTGCATGATGTACACTTCATAGAAGTTAAATAAGCAGGGTGACAATATACAGCCTTGACGTACTCCTTTCCTGATTTTGAACCAGTCTGTTGTTCCATGTCCAGTTCTAACTGTTGCTTCCTGACCTGCATACAGATTTCTCAAGAGGCAGGTCAGGTGGTCTGGTATTCCCATCTCTTGAAGAATTTTCCAGTTTGTTGTGGTCCACATAGTCAAAGGCTTTGGCATAGTCAATAAAGCAGAAGTAGATGTTTTTCAGGAACTCTCTTGCTTTTTCAATGATCCAGCAGATGTTCACAATTTGATCTCTGGTTCCTCTGCCTTTTCTAAATCCAGCTTGAGCATCTGGAAGTTCACAGTTCATGTATTGTTGAAGCCTGGCTTAGAGAATTTTGAGCATTACTTTGCTAGCATGTGAGATGAGTGCAATTGTGCGGTAGTTTGAGCATTCTTTGGCATTGCCTTTCTTAGGGATTGGAATGAAAACTGACCTTTTCCAGTCCTGTGGCCACTGCTGAGCTTTCCAAATTTGCTGGCATACTGAGTGCAGCCCTTTCACAGCATTATCTTTCAGGATTTGGAATAGCTCAACTGGAATTCCATCACCTCCACTAGCTTTGTTCCTAGTGATGCTTCCTGAGGCCCACTTGACTTCATATTCCAGGATGTCTGGCTCTAGGTAAGTGATCACACCATTGAGATTATCTGGGTCATGAAGATCTTTTTTGTAGAGTTCTGTGTATTCTTGCCACCTCTTCTTAATGTCTTCTGCTTCTGTTAGGTCCATACCATTTCTGTTCTTTATCGTGCCCATCTTTGCATGAAATATTCCCTTGGTGTCTCTAATTTTCTTGAAGTACTCTCTAGTCTTTTCCAGTCTATTATTTTCCTCTGTTTCTTTGCATTGATCACTGAGGAAGTCTTTCTTTTCTCTCCTTGCTATTCTTTGGAAGTCTGCATTCAAAAAGGGTATATCTTTCCTTTTCTCCTGCCTTTCATTTCTCTTCTTTTCTCAGCTATTTGTAAGGCCTCATCAGACAATAATTTTGCTTTTTTGCATTTCTTTTTCTTGGGCATGGTCTTGATCACTGCCCCTTGTACAATGTCACGAACCTCTCTCCACAGTTCTTCAGGCACTCTATCAGATCTAATCCCTTGAATCTATTTGTCACTTGAACTGTATAATCATAAGGGATTTGATTTAGGTCATACCTGAATGGTTTAGGGGTTTTCTGTACTTTCTTCTAGCTCAGCTTCTAGCAAATCAAATAATTTGAGAAGTCAATTTACAGTTAAAGAAATGGGAAACAAAAGGTCTTGGTAGAAATTTGTGTTAAAGCCATATAAAATTTCAGTTTTCTCATATGAAGAAAAACACTTTCCAGTTCTAGAATTCAAAGTGTTTTGTAATTTTCTCTATATACTAATTGAAGAATTCAAAATATTACGTATATATTAAAAATAACAAATACCATCAAAATGTTCACTCTCCATTTAATTTATATTAACATGAAATTCACTCATTTATAATTCAGTTACTTTCATTTTTCCTGTTTTACAGAGGATGCAACAGGACCTAGAGTTAAGGTGTTTGCCCCTAGACCATGAAATAGCAAGTAGCACACCTCAGCAGTTGAGCACTGGAGTTTATGTTCATAACCATTTCACTATATTACCTCTCATAAATAATATTCTCCTGTAGCATGGTATGAATCTTATTTATTACATCACCTTAAGATTCTTTTTACCAGCTATTGCATAAAGCAGAATCAGTGATCCATGATTAGTCTTGCTTCTGATGCAGTCATGATCAAAGATAAGCCTAGGCTTTGAGAGGAAGTATACAAAGCAATAAAACAGAGCCCATTAGCAGGAAAACAATGGTCATTATTTTAATTCCTTACTTTATTATTTATACAAACCGAGACAGTCACTACTGTCTCTGTCCCATTCCCCACCCCCGTCCTTTTGGACACAGTTATATAAAGTAATAACTGATTATTCAAACAAATAACAATGTATTACTCCACATATTCACACACAAACACAAAACCCTGCAAGTCAACTGTTTTGCCAAACCATTTTTATACACTGGGGGTTAAGGTGCTTGCTCTGAAAAGCAAGGTACATTTAATTTGGGGATTGAGAGATCTTTTTCCCCACTCAGTTTCACATATATTCTGTTTTTCACTTTGTGCTCTAAATAGTTAGTTAATTGGGACTATTTAACAGATTGCCTACGTGGCTGCTGAGAGTAATTGTATCTTAACAACAACTGAAGGAGTTTTTACTTAATTTGCAAGCAGTTTGGTTGAGAATGACCTTGCCCCCTACAGTTGGATTCAAAGAGTTAGGCAGAAGCTAAAGTGCTCCTGACTGCAGGAGGTGAAACTCATTCATATTCTTCTGTAAACAAATTAACAGTGAGTTGCCCGTGTATTTTCATCCTCCCCAATCACCTTAGCAACGAGGATATAGGAACAGCATGGACTTTCCTCAGAACGTGCAGTTTTTCCTAGCACAAGAAGACAGCAACAAATGGGACTGGCAAAATTCCCAACTTATTTTAATCCTCAAAATGAGTGTCAGAATTTCCGTGAGACATAGATTCCAATGTAAGAAGAAAGGGCTCAACTTCTCTTGTATATGCAATAATTAGTTATTTCTCAGTAGGACTACACTTATTTATTTTTAAAAATTTTCCTGACATAGTTTGACCAAGTTCAAATTAATTTCAGTCCAGAAAGAAAAGGAAAACATATTTCCAAGTAAGTAGGCTAGGCTCATTTGAATGGCAGGCCACTGATGGTAGTTACATTATATTCTTCTATGTTTGAGGAATATGAGCTCTAGAAAGTGGAGAAAGATAAAACCATATGGGAGTTATGAAGTCTACTGGAGTCCTTGGGGTCAGACAGAATCTGGGACAGGACAAACCCTGCCAGACAAATGAAGTCAGTACCTGTAGGTAATGAGCCAGAGAGCTTTGTTTAGTGTGCTTTCCCAACCACTCTCACCCTTCCCACATGGGAAGGTGAGAAATCTGTTCATTTGTGGATTTCTTACAGTTTTGATTGTTGCTGATCTTCTCTTGAGACAAAGAACCAGTAAAACTAAAGCACAAATGTACTTAGGAACTATGCCATAGGACCTCAACCACCTAACCTCTCTACCTTCACTCTTTGGTATTTATCTTCATTCTTGATCCCTGAAAGATTAGTTCCTCAAGCAAACGTTCCACACAGTTCAAAAATCAGTAGTAAGAATTTTATGTCTACAGTTAGCAGATGGTTTGTCCCAATATCCAAAGTTTAAAAAATAAAGAACCAGTCTGTTGTTTCATGTCCAGTTCTAACTGTTGCTTCCTGACATGCATACAGATTTCTCAAGAGGCAGGTCAGATGGTCTCTTATTCCCATCACTTGAAGAATTTCCCACAGTTGGCTGTGATCCACACAGTCAAAGGCTTTGGCATAATCAATAAAGCAGAAATAGATGTTTTTTGGGAACTCTTTTCCTTTTTTGATGATCCAGCAGATGTTGGCAATTTGATCTCTGGTTCCTCTGCCTTTTCTAAATCCAGCTTGAACATCTGGAAGTTCACAGTTCATGTCTTGTTGAAGCCTGGCTTGGAGAATTTTGAGCATTACTTTACTAGTGTGTGAGATGAGTGCAATTGTGCTGTAGTTTGAGCATTCTTTGGCATTGCCTTTCTTAGGGATTGGGATGAAAACTGACCTTTTCCAGTCCTGTGGCCACTGCTGAGCTTTCCAAATTTGCTGGCATACTGAGTGCAGCCCTTTCACAGCATTATCTTTCAGGATTTGGAATAGCTCAACTGGAATTCCATCACCTCCACTAGCTTTGTTCCTAGTAATGTTTCCTAAGGCCCCCTTGACTTCATATTCCAGGATGTCTGGCTCTAGGTAAGTGATCACACCATTGAGATTATCTGGGTCATGAAGATCTTTTTTGTAGAGTTCTGTGTATTCTTGCCACATCTTCTTAACATCTTCTGCTTCTGTTAGGTCCATACCATTTCTGTTCTTTATCGTGCCCATGTTTGCATGAAATGTTCCCTTGGTATCTCTGATTTTCTTGAAGAGATCTCTAGTCTTTCCCATTCTGTTGTTTTCTGAGAGAGAGGCATGAATGTAACTGTTGTAGATGCATGTGGATCTGGGCCACGTGCTGTTTGTGTGTGTGTGCTCACTCCTGTCAGAGTCTTTGAGACCCCGTGGACTGTATCCCTCTAGGCTTCTCTGTCCATGGTATTTCCCAGACAAGAATACTGGAGTGGGTTGCTATTTCCTACTCCAGGGAATCTTTCTGACCCAGGAATTCAAACTGTATCTTTTGCATCTCCTGCATTGGCAGGCAGATTCTTTACCACTGCACCACCTGGGTAGCTAGGGCCACCTGCTAAAGCAGGTTATTTGTGCCGCCCAGCCCTGCGTGTGCAGAGTCCTGGATGGACATTCTAATGAGTGCTGCTCATGATGGAATATTGCAGGACTCTTACTCCTATGATTTTTGAGTTCAAGCAAACCCAGCTTGGATTTCCCTGGTGGCTCAGTGGATAAGAATCTGCCTGCTATGCAGGGGCATGAGCTCTATCTCTGGTCTGGGGAGACCCCACACGCCTCGGGGCAACTAAGACTGTGTGCCACAACCACCAAGCCTGTGCTCTAGAGCCCATGAGCTGCAACTGCTGAGCCTGCGTGCTGCAACTACTGTAGCCCGTGCACCTACAGCCTATGTTCCACAACAAGAAAAGCTGCAGCAATGAGAAGGCTGTGCACTGCAATGAAGAAGAGCCCTCACATCGCAACTAGAGAAAGCCCACATGCAATAACGAAGACCCAGCTCAGCCAAAACACAAAGTCTGTTTAAAATAGAAAAACCAGCTTATCATGGACAGCCCTTTTATAAATGATGGACCATGTGGTCATGTGATAGTCCATGGTCAGAGAGCCTAATTCTATCAGACCCAGTAGTAAGCCTGAAGATGTTTTGAGAAGATTGGTAATTCTCTCCTGCAAATAGCATGATCTTATTCCAGAATGCTGATGGACTTCATTGTGATTTTTCTAGTGGAGCTTACCAGAAATTCCACATGACATTGTTTCCCATCGCAGCTACCTTTATGTCTTTAGAGTAGCACTGATCTCTGCCTTTCTTCCTGAGCTTGTTATCTTTGTTAACTTACAGTATTGGCAGATGTGGGCAATTTCAGCAGCTTTCACTTGACCTTCCCAATTAAATAACTGTTATTCCACAGGTCTAGTATGAGGGTTCTTACAATTCCTTTGTGCATCCACTCCAATTATACATATGGGGAACTGGTGACATCACCCATAGGTGGGTGTATAGAAAAAGGGACCTACTGTAAGCCAGACCTGTGATAGGAATCCACTTATTACTTGGCTCCTCTATGCCCCTACTCTAACATAGGAGCTGTAATGGTACTTGAGGTCCCTCGGTATTGTTAACTCAAAGCTCATGTTCAAAAATCATTACAATGTCTGGATTTTCTCTTTCTCATAGTATAAGTTTACCCACTTAAAGCATCATGTCCTTTTGAGAAAGAACCAGAAGAATCATCACCATGTCTACTTGCAGTAGCAATTCAGGGCACTTCCTTATGGGGACCCAGCCTCTACTTTCACCAATGACTTCTGGGTCAGAAAACTGGCTGAGTTTGAAAGTGGCGGATTCATTTTGATATTTGGCAAAACTAATACAATTATGTAAAGTTTAAAAATAAAATAAAATTGGAAGAATAAAAACAAAACAAAACAAAACAAAACAAAAAGAAAATGGCAGATAAATAGGAACTTATGTTAGGACAGGGTCCTCAAGCTCCTGATCATTTAACTTTGATTTCTTTAGATTGTATACATTGAATAGTTTCTGTTGGCCCATCCCTGTTGGCTTAGATGGTAAAGATTCTGCCTGCCTCCTCAGGAAACCTGGGTTCGATCCCTGGGTCAGGATGACCCCATGGAGGAGGGCATGACAACCCACTCCAGTATTCTTGCCTAGAGAATCCCCATGGACAGAGGAGCCTGGCAGGCTACAGTCCATGGGGTTGCAAAACGTCTCACATGACTGAATGACTAAGCACAGCACTAGTTACAAACGTTTCATTAACCATCTCCACAGTTTTTTAATCAAGCCCCCTGGTGCCACTCCATCATGATGATTATACCCACATTGTTTCTTTTTTTTTTCCCCCACATTGTTTCTAACTCTTAAATGCCACCACCTGTGTTTTTATCTTCTGGTCCTATCAACCCTATTGCTCTGAGGAAACCTACCACTGATCTTTTCCTGAAGGACACTAAGTTACTCAGTGATGCTGGGGTTCCTCTCACTGTTGCATTTCTTATCATATTGGTAAATAGTGTGTTCTCTGGCCCCTCCCACAGACCTTAGTCAGCTGGTAAACATTTGGACCTTATATAACATATCCATTCCTCTGCACTCACTTCTCTAAGCCTTTTGATCTTTCTACTGCTTGCATGGCAGTTTGGAATTTCTAGCTTAATTAGTAAGGGTCATCCCTTTTTCCAGGTTTCTAAAAGCCTAAAAGCCTCCTGGCACTGATTCCCAGGGTCCTTGCCAGCATATGATGTCCTGTGTCACATCCAAGTCAATACTATACCCACCAGTTCCTGATAGTATGTTTCCTAAGTCCTACGATACTCTCTTTCCTCCCTTAACAAGCTCAGCACTTCCCAGACCAGATCATCTTGTCTCTTGACTGTAGTTTTTGTTGTCTGGTGGCCAAGAGAAAAGGTGTAGATAGATTGGAAGGGAGGAAGCTGCATTATTTCTTTGCAAAACAATGACTTTCGAATTGTTTCTCAAGCAAAGTGAAAGTGAAATCGCTCAGTCATGTCCAACTCTTAGTCATGAATGGAGATGACCCCATGGACTGCAGCCCACCAGGGTCCTCCATCCATGGGGTTTTCCAGGCAAGAGTACTGGAGCGGGTTGCCACTGCCTTCTCTGTCTCAATCATGAAGCTGTCATAATTACTGGGCAAGGGAAATTTTGATGACACATTTAGGGGCATATTAAAAGATAAAATTGATATCACTGTTAGAACATGTGAAGATGATCTTTCCCAGGAACTAAAATTAAAATTTTTTCAAGAAGCCAAAATCCTCAAGCAATATAATCATACCAATATTGTAAAACTCATAAAAGTTAGCACACAAATACAGTCTATCTACAAAATTAAGGGACTTGTTCCAGGATGTGATTTCCTCACCTTTCTGAGAAAGAAGGATGACCTAAAACAGTTAGTGAAATTTTTATTAGATGCTGCTTCTGGATGGCAAATCTCAGGTAAAAATTGTATATACCAGGACCTTGCTGCAAGAAACTGTCTGGAGGTGAAACTAATGTTCTGAAAACCAGTGACTGGAATGTCTCATCAAGAGGATGGTGGTGTGCATTCATCTTCTGATTTAAAGCAGACTCCCATTAAATGGACAGTACCAGAAGCTCTCAATTATGGGAGATATCGTTCTGAGAGTGATGCATGGAGCTTTGGCATCCTCCTCTTGGAGACCTTCAGCTTAGGGATCTGTCCACACCCTTTTTGCCACCAGAGGAAATTTTATCCATCTTTCCAGATTTAAATGAGTCACCGCCTTTTTCTTTGCCTGAAGATTTTGACTTATTTTTTTCCTTGTCTTTCTCATTTGGATAAGGAGACTCACATGAACTTTCACTTTTGTGTTTTGAAACCCCCATTGTTCCATTTTCCTCTTTCCGCCTCTTGGTTAAGTCCAGTGGCACTTCTCGGTCATTGTTTAAGTGATCCCTTTTCCGCTCTTTCTTGTCCTTTTCATCCTTTTTTTCTCTTTCTCTGGATCTTTCCCTTGACTTGTCCAAATCTTTCTTGTCCATTTCTCTCTTGGACAGTGGTGGAGGAGTATGATTAATGTAGAGCTTTGCTGAAGACTCTTTGAGTTCGATGAGACTGTCCTGTAGAAAATGAATGGAGATGGCAGGTGAACTGGCATAGTTCTCAGAACCCAGAGGAACTTTGGGAAGTACGGCTGTAACCTTTACTGTTGAGGAATGTGATGGAGAAGGATGGGTATCAATTTTGCGACGTTTCTGTTCCCTTTCAGGCTCTGCAATATCTGATCGGGGAACAGGTGACCTCAAGATCCCAGAAACTGGTGTTTTCTCTCCTCCTTTAACATTTTCCTTTGATTTCATTTCCTTTGCTGTATCTCGTTCTCTAGACAGCTCCTTCTCTCTTTCCTTTTCTTGAGTTGACTTTGATTCTACATTTGGGACAGTGGTCTTGAATTTCTCATCTTTAGCTTTTTCTTCCTTCTTGGATTTTTCTTTCTCTTTGTCAGATTTAGGTGTTCTTTCCTTCATCTCTCTTGCTTTTTCATCTTTATTTGGCCGTTCTTCCTTTGGTTTTTCTTTACCATCTTTACCAAGTACTCGGGCCTCTGGAGTAGTAGTTGGAGTCTTTTCTTTTTTCTCTTTTTCTTTCTCTTTTCCTTTTTCTTTGTCATTTTCTTTAACAGTTTTGCTGCTGTTAGAACCACTATTTCCATTATTTGAATTCCCTTTTGGTGTGGCACTAGAAGCTTTATTAACAGCTTTCACACCACACTGAGATCTCTCCCTTGATTTATCAGTGTCCTCGGCACTGCTTTCGTCCAACTTAGATACACTTCCGATCGACGATGAAGAAGGCCCAGCACCAGGCCCATTTTGTACACTGGCAACTGCATTCCTTGGAGGGGGGTCTTTGTGATGAAACTCATTTTCAGGTATCATGTATGACTTTCTACTTTTCAACTGCCCAGAGTAGCCCATAGCCAATGCATATAGATCTGGCCTCTTCTCTTTTTCCTCTTGGCAGATTTTATGCACTCTTCTTTCCAAAGCTTGACCCAGATTCAAAATTTTTGGGTACCAAGGAAGTATTTTTGTTAGCACAATCAAGATATTCCTGATGTGCATATATTCGCCTGTTTCAAGGCAATGTACCGATGCCTTGGTCAGTTTGTAGTGCCATTTATGTACAACGTGTCGAAAATTTTCATAGTCTAATTGATCAGCTTTATTTCCACCATCAAATCCAGTTGCTCGTAATATAGTAAGGAATCCTGGATAATTTCCACATTCCTTTTCATACGTGGCTCTATCACTGTGCCACCTGGTCACAGTCTCTAACATGCAGCAAAGGAATCTCCCATATCGACTAGCTTCATTTTCAGTACAGCTTGAGACTGTGTAAATTATATCAGAGAAAACTCGATCATAGCAAAGAAGTGTGGAAAAATTTGGAGTTTTCTGTTGGTGTACCAATTCAACAAAACGAGCACAGTAAACAGCATCAATTGCTGAAAAAATACATCGAGGAAATATACACAGCTGTAGAAATTTTGTGATGGTCTCATTTTTGGTAGATTTTGCTAAAAGCCAGTTGTCCTTTTCCAGTTTCAGTCTCTGCAGAACTCGCTGTACATGTTCCATCTGTTTCTTTTCTTCTTCGAGAAGCTTGTCCTGAAGGGCAGTACATCGCTCCTTCTCTTTTTTCTTTTTATTTGGAGGCTACAAAGTATAAGTTAGATACTTTTCTAACTATAGGCACATTACTTCTCCTTCTTTTAATTAAAAAATGTAAGGAGATAAATGCCAGTGTTTTATACTAATTACTTCAACAGGGATGTTTAGGAGTCCAC
>NW_011494614.1:3652733-3671580 GCF_000754665.1 Bison bison bison | reverse complement strand
ATTTTGCTAAAAGCCAGTTGTCCTTTTCCAGTTTCAGTCTCTGCAGAACTCGCTGTACATGTTCCATCTGTTTCTTTTCTTCTTCGAGAAGCTTGTCCTGAAGGGCAGTACATCGCTCCTTCTCTTTTTTCTTTTTATTTGGAGGCATTTCCTGGTTATCATCAATTGCTTTCATCTGGATTTTAAGTTTATTGACTTCCCGTTCATAGCTGGTATGTGGAGCTGCAAGGTCATACATTGTCAATGACCAGAATGTGGCATAGAATTGAGGACTGATGTCATCCCAGACTTTGGAAACGTGTAAGGAAACCACTGCTGCATGAACAGGAGCCATTACCATTTCACATGATGTGATGTACTTATGAACTTTATGCTGCTGTTTACTTCCCTTCTCTGATTTTTTAAGTTCGTCATACTTTGACAAAATACGGTGTGCATACTTTGGCCTAGACAGGAAAAATGCTGCATCGTGAGGTGTGTGAAATTCATTACAGAGCACATCAATTGAAGGCACTTGCTTTATATAATCTTCTGTGCTTAGATTAGATGCTAAAAACCCACCAAACTGTACCAGGGTATCATGACACTGATCATAGAGTTTTCCCACAAGTTTCAAATGTTTCTCTCCACTTTCCTGAAAGATTATCCCATTCCTCTGCTGAGCCATAAGCAAGCAGAGAGGAAGAGCAAGAGCATGGTCTAATAGTGCATCCTTTAATCTCTGGGAGGATTTTTTAGTGTTTCTTATCTGGCCAAAATAACCACCTTCAGCTTTTAGTTGTTCTCCACCAGTCATGGCTTCTAGTTGCTCCATTGTCATTTCTTCTGTAATTTCTATTCCTGCCATTTTTTGTACCACTTCTTTCAGTATAAGCAGGTCAAAACTTTTGCCTGCCTTTAGCTGATTAGCCACATACTGAAGAAGACCAGCAAGATCAATTGGATATTTACGAAAAACTGCACCACAGAAACTAGCCAGACTCTGAAGCCAACTTGAGATGGTTGTGTCGTCATGTTTCATTTTCTCCTTTTCTGGATTAGCTAAAGCTTCAATGATACAATAGGCCAAGATGTCATAATTCAATGAAGTGAGGTATTTCAATGAATCTACTACAGGTGCTATCAAGTTATCATACTTCTGTATTTGTGACAAGATATAATCAAACAAAATGGTTGGATTGCTGTGGCTCAGCTTCCCAATTTGTCTTCCAGAAGGCTTCACATTTTCCTTGGTTAGACGCTTCATGATATATTTGGCTCTGTCTATTGTTTGAGCTTTAACTTTTACTAAAAGTGGATGACTGTTGTAAGTTTCATTCTTCCACTGGCCATACAGACGATATCTATGCTGATATGGAAATGTTTTAAACATCCCCCATAGTTCCTCAGACATACAAGCATTGCAGTCCATCAAAGAAAGAGATGGAAGTAATACCTGGTCAGTAATGCTAAGCAAACAGCTAAGGATAACTTCCGTTTTCTCTTTATCTTCTTGTTTGCGTCCATCAGACTGAAACTCCTTCATAAATGACTTGCCTATCCGCACCACTTTAGCAAATAAAATGGGATCGTGAGAAAGGTGGGGACCAAGGTAACAGAACATATTGAAGACGTCTCTCCTCAAATCTTCAAAGCTCTCTGCTTGTTTTGGCGCTCTCTTATTTTGCAAAGCACTAACAGGTGAGCCTTTAGCACCTTTAGGAATGCCAACTTTTCGGTAGAGAGGCTCAATAGTTATATGAATCAGCTTGCAAATAGCAAGGGCTATTAGTTTATGTGAAGCTGCATAGTATGGAGGCGTCTGATCCATAATGCTCTGCGCATGCTGCCAATCACCAATCTTTAACAAGGCTTCCAACAAACCAAGTTTTTGGTTGTCAGGTGGCTTCTCCACTTTCTCCTCTTCTTTTTCCTTTTCTTTCTCTCGCTCGTCAATTTTATCAGAAGACAATACAACCATTGTAAGTTTTCTAACGATCTGCTTAGCTTCTACAATTTCTCGCTTGTGTTCATCCATAATGCAATTATCAGCTGGAAGAAGATGTACATAAAGATCATCTAAATCAATAAGGTTAAATTGTAGAAGTACTGCTGCAACTCTGTATAAAGATGAAGGAGTCTCTCCATTTGGTTCCTGATAAAACTTGAATTTGAACCCAAGAATATGACACAGTGTTTGCGGCTCACACATACTCATGTAAGATTCTAATAAAGATATAAAGAAGTCATCTTGTTCCGGCCTGCATTCAAACACTTCTAAAATGACATCCAGAACTCTATTGGGATCCAGATTAAAGCATCCTATTAAAGATTTGATATTTTCTAAGATTAAATCACTAGTAATATTTCCAGATAAATCTTGCCCCAATTCAGCAATCAGCTTGGCATAACCTTCATTTTCTTCTCTTAACAAATTAAATTTTTGCTGCTTATAAAAGAGTTTTGTCTTGATTTTAACTGACTTTTGATTGAATTGCTGTGATTGTTTGATAAGCCCTAACGATTCCAATGTTTCTGGATCCAAGCGTTCCTTTAGAACTGTGTCTGAAACTAAATACAAACATGCTAATACCAATTGTGTAAAATAGTCTCCCTTGCTTTTTTCTTCTAAACAATTTGTCTCGATATCTAATATGCAGAATACATCAGCAAGAATGGAGGGCATATCCTCACGAAATTCACTAATGTCACTAAGAACATTAGATGCCTGTTCATGCTTTAGATTTCCTTTAATGACATGGTATGATAATTCATAAAGAGCTTGCTGGAAATCTCTGTAAGTTGAACCATCGAGGCTTTTATTTTCACTGAGGATCCGGCATAAATGTAAAAATTCGCCTCTCCCTGATTTCTCCCAGTTCTTTATCCACTCTACAGGAACCACCACAGTTACGGCCGCCATCTTCCCCTTACCAGTAGCAGAGGCGGAACCGGAAGTTGTAGGGAAGGCGCTGGTCCCGAGCATGGCGGCCACCTGTCCCCGCTCCCGAGACTGCACAAGCAAAGGAGGAATGAAAAATTTTCAATGGGGAGAATTGAGCCATTAATGCAGAACCAGATTGTCCAGAAAAATCTGGGCCACGTTTTTTAATGTGTCAACTCAAATATCACCATCACAAATCTCGGGGTCTCTCATTCCTGCCTAATCAACAAACTCTGACGTTAGTAAGTAGAGTTGCCTGGCAGAGGTGGAGAATGCAACTTTGTCCAGAGATCCACTACCTTTAGAATTAACTCTGGAAGTTTTTCTGCCCTTTCACAGCAGGAGGCAAATATATATATAGCCGCCCAGGAAACCATCTAACTTTCATATTTTGCCCTAAATTAATTATTAATCACGTCAGCCTTATTATTCTCTAAAGAGTGTGAAGAATATATTCATTTTCCCTTTACCCTTTTAAATTTTTGCTGAGACTTCTGTAATAAGACAGATTAACAAAAGAAAATCAAAAGTTTAACATGCATACTTCATGGTGTACATGGGAGATATTCAGGGAAAAATGAGTAATTTTCCAAGGTAGCTTAAAATTTAGACTTAAATACCATCTTTACTGGTTTCCCTGGTGGCTTAGCAGTAAAGAACCTGTCTGCCAATGCAGGAGATGCAGATTCAGCCTGTGGGCTGGGAGGATCCCTGGAGGAGGAAATGGATACCCATTATTCTTGCCTGGGAAATCCCAAGAATGAAGGAGGTTGGGAGGCTATAGTCCATGAGGTCGCAAAGAATCAGATATGACTAAGCGACTAAACATCAACAACCATCTTAATAGAAAGGGGAGGGGATTATGGGATTCTTAGGGAAGAGTAAATAATTTTTAGGATGATGAGTGGGCCTTTAGAAGAATAGATGGTAGGTATGATATTCTGTGACAATGTTTGTGACAGGGTTGTCACCTTCTATTCTTCTCTCCTGTGATAAGTCAATCTCCCCTGACTAATGCAGTTCCCAGGGAGGGGATCTATGACAGTCAAGTTTCTTTTGGAGGATCTGTCTTTATGCAAAAATGGGAGTTCAGAGAAAGCCTCTTCCTGCATTTGCTGTTTTTCAAGTACCTACAGCTCAAAATAATCAATATACCAAAGTGGCATATTTCAGGGTTGCATGCTCTAAACTTTTGCAGTTGTATTTTGGAGTGGCATATTCTGCTACCTTTTAAAGGCACTGAGGGCCTCCCGGGTGATACAGTGGTAAAAAAAAAAAAAAAAATCTGCCTGCCAATGCAGGAGACACAGAGATGTAGATCAGTCCCTGAATGGGAAGATCCCCTGAAGCAGGGCATGGCAACCTACTCCAGTATTCTTGCTAGAAAAAAAATCCCATGGACAGAGGTGCCTGGCAGGCTACAGTCCATGGAGTTGCAGAGTTGGACATGACTACGCAACTGAGCAAACACAGCACAACAAAGGCATTACTAGAATGAATCATTTGATTCCCCTTTTCTTAATATTACTGTTCCTCCCTGGAATTTATAATACCTGGGACAATCCCTATTCCCCTCCCAGTTTACCACCTTGAAAGTTTACCAATTTCCCCACTACAGCAGGCCAGGGTACCCATAATCTACCAGCTAACTGGTAGGTGACCCAACTCCAAAATCTTCAGAGTCTCCTTTCTAGGATCACTCCTGACATTAACAACCGTAGGTTGAATCCCATTGCATCCAGGTGATATTTTGGAGAACCTCCTATAACTAACACCCACAAGGAAGTGAAGGAAACAGGGTTGGGTTGAGGGAGAAATTAAACTGATAACAGTTGCAAAGGAAGTCTCAGCTGATCACATGGGGAGCTCTGAAACTGGAATGACTCACCCCAATAGTGTATAAGGGGATCAGAGGTTAGTTTTGTAACTTCCTACATTTAAGAGTCATTGGATGTGTGTTGCTTAGAATATTGGGCAAAGCAGGTCTTTTCACTCAAGGGCAATTCTTGGGGAGAGACTGCTGTGAGAGCTCCGCAGGCCACAGCCCTGGAGGTTAGGAAAATGAGAGCTTCTGCCTGGAAGGGGAATCTGGGCCATGCACCAAACACTTTACTTTTGGTTTTGAGAGTCCTATGTGATTTGGGGGCAACATATTAGATAGGTTAATGTTGTTAAAGCTTGTAAAGCTTGTTAACCACACACAAACGATATAAGGAAAGATAATCTAGAGTCAACCTAGAATTATAAACTACAGAAAACTCAGAAGTACATGACTTACACCCCTGGATAATCAAGGATGGATTGTGTTGGGGAATTATCAAGTGCCCTTGTGATAAAGCATGGTTTTTTAAGTCACCAGAAATTTGGATTTTATAAGAGGAAAGGAGAGCTTGTTCTCATCTGACTTTCCTGAAGGCTTGTGGTAAAGTAAGAGTTCATGGTGAGATTCTTTGGCAATTAAAAATAAAAAGTCAGATTCCTGAACGTTTACTGAGTGGTCAGTATGGATACCTCAGATAAGCAAATGCACTATCGGGAGGTTTGATTGTGGTTTATTTAAATCTAGAAAGGGCCTGAAAAGTCTGTACACAACTTTAGTTGTGTATTCTGTAGGCAACTCTAAGTGTTACATAATCTTAATTTTATTCTCTATATCATATTGGTGCATATGTTTGCCATGATTAGGCAATGGCCAGCAATAAATAGACTTGAAATAGTGGATTAGGAAGTACTAGTTTTAATTCTTTGATGATTTCTATTATGATAATACAAAAGAAAAAACCACCAAGCAGGGCATCCCAAAGAAACTATATAAGCAGCTAAACTAAATAACCGAAGAGAAGAAGAAAGAGTAGATTTCAAAACGAGAACTTAGGTCTATGCACGGTTGTCTTCAGATCAGTCAAGTTGTGTTAAAGGGAACCCGGGCAATAGAAAATGTAGGACTCTCAGATCATCCATTCTCAGGCTAAAAATCATCTAATTAGTTTTTAAAAAATAAACTGACTTGAGTTTGAGATGGAAATAATTATCTAAATTCATTTGGTAATAAAGCAAGTTAGAATTCATTGAGTTATCATAGCTGTACACTTAGACTTGTCATGTAACTAATTTCCTCATTTAGACATCCATTTATCAACCTAGTTTAATTGCACAAAAATGACTATGTCACTAAGGTATTCATTTCCTTTCCCCTTGTTCACTCACACCCTACTATGTTTCAGACATTGCCTGGTATAAGGCATAAAAAATGACTAAGAAACAATTCCTGTCCTCAAGGAACTCACAGTTTAGTAAGGTAGATAGACATAAATATGATACAAGCTACAGAAAAATACAGGAAAGAGAGAGTCATTAAATAGAATACTTATTGACTACCTATCATGCCTCAGGTTCTAATATTGATGAAATAGGGATAAAGCATTATACGTCTTCTCAGTAAACTCATGGGAGGGAATATCATGCCTGGGCTCATTTGTCTTTGAACGGGAAGGGACATCATCTCATCATCAGACTGGAATGATGTGTGAGAATATGTAAGTTTTAGTAATTTCATACTTAATGATTTCAATAATCCAACTGAAATAGATTTCTATCTATTCATAGAAATAGTGCCAAGGGGAATTTTGGCTTCCTCACTAGCACTCATTCATCTGGTTATAGGAGCAGAGAAGAGAAAATTGTAGATGTCTAGGCTGGAATACTGCCATAGTGGTGAAGATGGAAAGGGAGTATGGAAGCTGAGGATACTGGCAAGAGAACAGTTCAATAGATTGCTGTGCTCTTTGTAGCCAAACACCAGAGTAGAATCTAAGCAAAGTCAGAAACAAAGTGAAGGTGACAGTTGAGAAATTGGAAAAAATAAATCAAGTAAATTTAATTTGATGAGACTAATGAGTATGCTAGGGTGACAGAGTAAGCACTGGAAAAATATGAGATTGTTCTTTGATGGCAAGTTATTGAAGCTTCATGTTTCAAAGGAGGAGACTTCCAAGTCATGATAAGAGCAAGTGAATGTGAAAGCCAATGGAGTTACAGAGATCAAAGAACCATAAAAGGGCAAGGGCATTAGAGAACTCATCCTTTTAAAGTTGAGAGTAGGCAGAATGATGGTGGAAGTGGGGTGGAGAGGAAGGAAGTGGTCCTCAGTGGAAGGATGATCACCACCCAGTAGCTCACTTCTCAAGGATCCCTCAGAATTACACTGGTTGGTACATTCCCTTGCCTGGAGGAGAATGTAAGGATGCCAGTGAGAATTATCTCTGGGAGGCCGAGTTTTATCTTGGCCCATGCTCTTCTTGTCAGAAAGATCTAAGGTCTCTAAATGAGCATCAAGGCGAGATAACTTACTTCTCGATGCAAAACAGGAAGTTAGCAGTATAACCTGAAAGATCTTTTTACTTTATTGTGTTAATTTCCTCTTCAAAAAGTATTTTCTGCTTGGTTGCTTCCTAATTTGAAGGACGTGGGGCAACAGAAAACTCACTATCCTGGGTCTCAGAAAATCTTGATGACCCAGTTCTATCTCCTGGATGAGATGTCACATAGACAATACACATAATATCCCTTACCCCATTACAGAAAAAGTAACAGGATTTGGAAACTAATCAGAGGTAGGAAGAAATATACTGTATTAAAGAAACTAAAAGAAAACCACTGGGATTAGAGGGAGACCATGAGGGGGAACTCTACCTCAGAGAGGGGTGAGGACAATCAAATTAGTAGTGGGCATGAGATTGCTTTTGTATTATAATACCCAAATAGATGTTATCGTTGTGCTTTTTTCTTTTTTTTTTGCAAGTGAGATGCTGAGAGTTACTTTAAGCTTTCTGTATCATTCAGGACACAGTCAGGAAAACACAAACTACTCTAAGGCTTCCAAACAGAGGGGTTTAATTACACTGCTTCCTCAGTTTGGGTCACCAAGAAATGACAGCTTGGTACAAGGATTTGAGCACATGTGATTTTTCTGAAGGTGTGCTCTTTAAGAAAAGTGAAGGAGAGAGCAAATCAGGATAGAGAAGAAATTAGAACCAAGCAAAGATGGGACTCAAGTCATGCACAGCCTTAGCCTGATCCACAGGGAGAGGTCTCTGGGTCATAAACCCCACCGAAGATTTGTCCCTTCCTTGACAAAAGAGGGTCAGCATTTCATAACCATCAGCACTGACTGTGGTTGCTCTGTCAACTCCATCAGACACGTCTCAGAGAAGGAGGCTGGTTTTGAACTCTCAGCAGTCAAAACTCATAGTAGCAGGGCAATGGGTACCTCAGGCCAGTAAGGAGACCTAGAAGGAGCTGGACTATCTCCTGAAACAGCTGGTGAAAAAACAGAGACCCTATGAGGGGCTGGTGAGGCCTCCCAGAATTTGGCAAAAGCAGAAAGAAGCTATCATTCCTAGGCCTGGAGGGAAGCAGAAGTGATATAATAAGAGCCCACAGCCAGGATGTTTTGTGCGATGCAGACATGGCAGGCATTAACCAGAAGGAGCTGGGAGCGCAGGAAGAGGAGCTGCCTGGCAGAAATCAGAACTAAGGAAGAGATGCTGCCATGCATGCATGTGTGCTCTTCAGTCATGTCTGACTGTTTGTGACCCTATGGACTATTGGTTCCTCTGTCCATGGGATTCTCCAGCAAAGAATACTGGAGTGGGTTACCATGCCCTCCTCCAGGGGTTCTTCTGGATCCAGGAATCAAACCCACGTGTCTTATGTTTCATGCATTGACAAGCAGATTCTTTACCTCCAGCACCACTTGATGCTGCCATAAATGGCATGAAAATCAAAAGGGGAAAAAAAAAAAAAGAGGGAAAACACCACTGCCCTCTTCCTTCCTCTGACCCCACTCTTGCCTCCCATTGAATGAATGAACCTACCCACAGCCTGAGGAAGGTCATTCCTTGCCATTCAAATCAGGGCAGGAGAAATTTGAGAAATAGACTCAAAGTCAACACATTAACTGGGCAGCCACTAGAGAAACTGAGAGCAGCTACTGTTAGGAAGGTGAGGGCCATTATTTGAGGGCAGAGTGTTTAGATATAAGATTTTCCACATTTAGTGAGTCTTTGGATTTGCATAAGGAAAGCTGGTTAAGACATGGAGTCTCTGAAGTGGCAGCTACCCAAACCAAACCTGGGGGCTCCAGAGCCAATTTGCAACCCCAAAGGTTGCTCTGCATAAGGAAGTAGATTTATGAGTACAGTGCTTATTATTAATTTCTGGTGAATATTCTGAAGATATACAGGTATCCCCTCTAACTTCTTACCTTTGCTACTTTCTAAAGGAGTTAAATTCTATTTATAGGAAATTGTTTGGGGGGAGGGGTGGCAGGGAGAAACGGTGTCAGTCATCTTTGGGAAAGAAAAGAGAATTGTTAGAACCATTCCTGATCTTGAAAACCTATGTCAGCAACACAGCTTTGGCAATAGCATAGAGGGTTCCTGGGGAATGGAAACCAAAATGACAGTTGGGTAAAAAAAAGATAAAATAAAATAGACCAAGACAGCACACAGGTTTTGGAAAGTAAATAACCTATTTTTGTCATTCATTCCTCACTTAAAATTGATTTCTGCATTTCAAATCTGCCCTTTTATTTTATTGATCACATTACCTCTTTTCATAAAAAAATTTGACATCACATTTCTCCCCAAAGTGACTCTGAAAATGTGCACTATGTGATAACTTGCAAGATATTCATCTACACTTTCGAGAAATGATCTGTAGACATTTTGATGAAATGCTTTATCCCAGTCTCATGCTTGGCTGGTGGTATTTTACAGGTTCATTTGCATGTAGGTTCTTTTTTTTTTTTTAATTTTTTATTCCTTTATTTCTCATGTGTTCCCCAACCTGAACCCTCCTCCCTCCTCCCTCCCCATACCATCCCTCTGGGTCATCCCAGTGCACCAGCCCCAAGCATCCAGCATCGTGCATTGAACCAAAAAAAAAACACACACACATTTTTTTCAGGTGGTGATGAGAAATGAGTAATTTATAACTTAATAATATCATACCTAGGTGCTTCATTGTCTTGAGACTCATATATCTTGATTGAATATAAAACATCACTATTTGAGTTTTAGAAAGTATTTGCTAGTAGATATTTTTTTTCCTTGTTAATGAGAATTAAAGGATTCTGGAGGCAGAAAGTTCTAATCAATTCAAGCATTACTACTTATTTCCCTGAGGAGCCTTTCAAAGATCAAATTCACATTTTCATGCAAGAACTTTGTGAAGAACTTGCAGCAACTGTTAAAGCATCTGGTGGTTTAAATGGTTCTTTCTGAGAAATATTAAACATTAGCTTTCTAAAATTGCATGATTATAGAAAGAATAAAATGAATTCATGTACTAGAGTGGACTAAGGGTTAGCAAACAAGTTCCATATAGGAAGAAACATGGTTATCTTTTTTATTTTTCTGCTTTAGGATCTTCCCCTTTCACATCCCTAACATCATCATTCTTTTTTTTCTGTCTTAATGCTACACAATGGTGGGAAATGACAAGAAAGAGAGTGCTGAAGAAGTATCAGTAGAAAAAAGCTGCAAGAGGAGAGTGTTGTGGAATTCTAAATAGACTAGAGAAGGGAAATGGGTCTGCCTTACATGGTGTAGGGAGTAGAGATCTGAGCAGAAAGTCATATTTTGAGGTCATCTAGTCTCTCTTACACCCTTCAAGCAAAATTGTACCTGATATTAAATAGAACATAGGAAACATAAGAAAAAGCCCTTAAAGTATTATTTAAATGTTCTCTCTGCTGGCACCCCCATTCCCATAATCATAAAAGCCCCAAATACATGGCTTGATTTCTACAAGTTACTGAAACCAATTAACCCATGAATTTTATCACCATTCATTAAATGGGAACACGAAGAGATTTGTTTTTTCTTTCAAAAAGAAGCCTCTTCTTAGAGGCTTTTATCCAGTTTTCCAGCAGCTGTCCTTCCCTCACTTTGGCTCCTAAAGTCCATCACCTTCATCAGCCACATATGTCTACCGGGCTCCTGCCTTATGGAACACAAATTGACCTGTGCTTATGTGCATGAGTGTGTGTGTGCTCTGTCACTTTAGTCTGTGTCTGACTCTGCGACCCTATGGACTGTAGCTTGCCAGGTTCCTCTGTCCATGGGATTACCCAGACAAGAATACTGGAGTGGGTTGCCATTTCCTCCTCCAGGGAATCTTCCCAACCCAGAGATCGAACCTGCATCTCCCTCATCTCCTGTATTACAGGTGGATTCTTTATCCACTGATCCACCTGGGAAGCCCAATCTGAAATATGGAGGATACAAATAAAGGGGACTGGGCTCTGCCATTTAGGAACTCCAGACCTCACCACCTCAGTATGACAGCCTGGTACCCTCCACTTCCACCTTTTAGTGATTCTACCATCCTTGAAGATTGAGACAGCTGCCCTCTTTCTATGAGTTCTCCAGTATCAATCTCCCTTACTTCCTGGAATTAGGAACTACAAAAATAGAGAAAGAGAGTTATCATAGGCCAGGAGATACAGTGGCCAGGAGACACTTTTGAAGTAAAAAGACATGAAAAGCTCAGCCTGGAAGAATCAGCCGGAATGGTTCAAGCATGGAGAGGTAGGAAGGACTGTCCAATGATGGAAATGATGCATGAAAGGGGCAGAGGTGTGGAATCAAAAATCCAGTCTGTGTTTTGGTTAAACCACTTTAAAAAAATTCTGTGTAGGAAAATAATGATGGCATAGATTAGTGGTTCTCAAATTTTAAGTCAGTGTTGTCCAAGAGAAATGTGTGTGTCTTTATGTGTGTATGCAATCATGCACTCAGTCGTGTCTAATTCTTTGTGACCCCATGGACTGTATCCTCCAGGCTCCTCTGTCCATGGGATTTCACAGGCAAGAATACTGGAGTTGGTTGCCATTTCCTTCTCCAGGAGATCTTCCTCACCCAGGGATCTAACCTGTGTTTCCTGCATTTGGCAGGCAGATTCTTTACCACTGTGCCACCGGGGAAGCCCAGTGCAGGCCATATATGTAATTTCTAGCAGGCACATTAAAAAAAAGAAATAGGTAAAATTCATTGTTACATTTTCTTTAACCTGCCCAAAATAATTTCAACATTTTATTAATTTAAAATGTCATTTATATGACTTTCATATTCTCTTTTTGTACTGGGTCTTCAAATTTTATTGTGTGCTTGATATTATAGTCCATCTCAATTTGGACTAGCCACATTTCAAGTGCTCAATAGCCACAGGTAGCTACCACATTAGACAGCACGGCTTTGATATATGTCAGAATCTTATTGAAATACAGGTTTCTGGTTTCATCCCAAGGATTTCTGATTCACAAGATCTGGGGTGGGGTCCAAAAATTTGCATTTCTAGCAAGTTCCCAGGTGATGCAGATGCTCCTGGTCTGGAACCACTAGTTTGCATAAGTAGCTTTCAAGCCTGGCTTCAAATTAGAAATACCTAAGTTAAAGAGAAACACTTATCCTCCAGTCCACACCCCAGGTCACTTAAACCATAAACTCTAGAGGTCAGGTCAGGAAAAGTGCTCTTTCAAAATGTTTCCCAGGGGATTTTAATTACCATCCAGGTTAAAGAAACACAGAAGTGGTAGGAGAAAGTACCAGAAAGATGTTTTAGAAGGGCTAAAATTTTAAAAAGAGAAATAGACTAAATCTAATAAGTAACAGGGAACCTCAGTAGGCACTTAAACAGGGCAGTGATATACAGTGAAAGCATTATTTTGTTGACTTGCCTGCACTGGTAATGGCCTGCATCAGGAAAGGGGTTAGAGCAGGATTTAAAATTGTTCAAGGGCTCCATGAGTTTGGGGCAATGGAAGGAGGAGGTGGATGAGGGTCAAATAAGAGTTAGATACAGTGTGTTCAGTTATATAACTATTCTACAGAGTGATGGAATGAGGGGTGTAAGTTAAACATCAGCATGCAAATTGTGTTCGTTGTTTAATAGAGCAATAATGTAGCAGTCAACACTAAAATGCCTACAAAGGCCATGTAAGAAAGGTAAGAAAAAACAAGGAGAGGACCACTGGGAGTATATTCATATGTATACATCCTGTGAATGATGGAAGCTGAAGTTTGATTACATTTGTTGGGCTCGATCTCTAGAGGCCATCTCCTCCTTACAGGACCCATTATATGCCCCACCTCTCTTGCCCCTAACAATTTTTTTTTCCCCCTTGGACCAGACTGAAATTCTCATTAGGACTCCTAGTCTCTAGGCAGTAGAGTCTTTCTTTGTCTGAGCCTCTGACTTCAGACTGAAACTTTGTGAAAATAGATTATCAAAAGTACTTAAAGCCAGTGGAAACTACAAACAAAAGCCAACAAAAGCCACCTGTTTGTCAAGAAATGATCCCCAGTTTGGGAGATGGGGGTGTGCGGGTATGGGTGAACAAGTGTAAATTCATGATGAAAATAAGATATCACAACCTGAAACCACATTATCTCTCAAATGCCACACGCGCACACTCTGGAGCATTAACTGTGGCATATATGCCATAGAATTTAGATCACAGAAAAGCAGAAGGGGAAAGTCACAGCAATAAATGACACTCTGGTATCACAGGGCCTACCCACATCCCCTGACTTATGCAATTTAACTTACCATGATTGAATGCTGTTGCTGTTCAGTCACTAAGTAAGGTCTGACTCCGTGGACTGGAGCACACCAGGCTCTGTCCTCCACTATCTCCTGGAGTCAGCTCAAATTCATGTCTATTGAGTCAGTGATGCTATCTAACCATCTCATCCTCTGCCACTCCCTTCTCCTTTTGCCTTCAATCTTTTCCAGCATCAGGGTCTTTTCCAGTGAGTCAGCTCTTCACATCAGGTGGCCAAAGTATTGAAATGTCAGCTTCAGCGTCAGTCCTTCCAATGAATATTCAGGACTGATTTCTTTTAGGATTGACTGGTTAGATCTCCTTGCAGTCCAAGGGACTCTCAAGAGTCTTCTCCAGGACCACAGTTCAAAAGCATCAGTTCTTCAGTGCTCAGCCTTCTTTGTAATCCAACTCTTACATCCATACATGACTACAGGAAAAAAAATAGATTTCACTGTATGGATCTTTGCAGGCAAAGTGATGTCTCTGCTTTTTAATATACTGCCTAGGTTTGTCACAGCTTTTCTTCCAAGGGGCAAGCATCTTTTAATTTCATGGCTGCAGTCATCATCTGCAGTGATTTTGGAATCCAAGAAAATAAAGTGTTTCACTGTTTCCATTTTTTTTCACATCGATTTGTCATGAACCAGATGCCATGATCTTACTTTTTTGAATGTTGAGTTTTAAGCCAGCTTTTTCACACTCCCCTTTTACCTTCAACAACAGCCTCTTTAGTTCCTCTTCACTTTCTGCCATTAGGGTAGTGTCATATGCATAACCAAGGTTATTGATATTTCTCTCAGCAGTCTTGATTCCAGCGTGTGCTTTAACCAGCCTGGCATTTCTAATGATGTACTGTGCATAGAAGTCAAATAAGCAAGGTGACAATGTACAGTCCTGATGTACTCCTTTCCCAGTTTTGAACCAGTCTGCTGTTTCATGTCCAGTTCTAACTATTGCTCCTCGACCTGCATACAGGTTTCTCAGGAGGCAGATAAGGTGGTCTGGTATTCCCATCTCTTTAAAAATTTTCCACAGTTTGTTGTGATCCACACAGTCAAAGGCTTTAGCATAGTCAATGAAGCAGAAGTAGATGTTTTTCTTGAATTCCCTTGTTTTTTCTAATCCAATGGAGGTTGGCAATTTGATCTCTGGTTCCTCTGCCTTTTCTAAATCCAGCTTGTACATCTGGAAGTTCTCGGTTCACAAACTGTTGAAGCCTAGCTTGAAGGATTTTGAGCATTACCTTGCTAGCATGTGAAATGAGTGCCATTGTGTAGTAGTTTGAACATTCTTTGGCATTGCCCTTCTTTGGGATTGGAATGAAAACTACCTTTTCCAATCCTGTGGCCACTGTTGAGTTTTCCAAATTTGCTAGCATATTGAGTGCAGCACTTTCAGAGCATCATCTTTTAGGATTTGAAATAACTCAGCTGGAATTCCATCACCTCCACTAGCGTTGTTGGTTGTAATGCTTACTAAGCCCCCCTTGACTTCACATTCCAGGATGTCTGGCTCTAGGTGAGTGACCACACCATCATGGTTATCTGGGTCATTAAGACCATTTTTTGTACAGTTCTTCTGTGTATTCTTGCCACCTCATCTTAATATCTTCTGCTTCTGTTAAGTCTGGTTAGGTTCAGCTGGGTATATCTTTTCCTTTTTCCCTGGCCTTTAACTTCTCTTCTTTCCTCAGCTCTTAATATTTGTAAAGCCTCCTCAGACAACCACTTTGCCATCTCTCATTTCTTTTTCTTTAGGATGGTTTTGGTCACTGCCTCCTGAACAAAGTTATGAACCTCCATCCACAGTTTTTCAGGCACTCTGTCTACCAGATCTAATCTCTTGAATCCATTCATCACCTCCACTGTATAATCATAGGGGATTTGATTTGGTCATATCTGAATGTCCTATTGGTTTTCCCTACTTTTTTCAATTTAAGCCTGAATTTTGCAATAAGGAGCTCATGATCTGGTTGAATACATGCTTCAAAAAAATAAGTAACCAACTACAAATATCTAAAATAGTAATTATAGGTATCAGCCAACACATGTTTAAATCAGTTGCTTCATGTGAATTGTAATTTATATCCATCCTTCTTCCTTTCTATGTAAGAATTTGGGCAGATTCTACAAAGCCTTTTAATAGGAGCTTGGATAAGATTATTAATGAGCTTTTAAGATAAGCTTCCATTACCATTACTCTCCCTTGTGGCTCAGCTGGTAAAGAATCTGCCTGCAATGCGGGACACCTGGATTCAACCGCTGGGTTGGGAAGATGCCCTGGAGAAGGGAAAGGCTACCCACTCCAGTATTCTGGCCTGGAGAATTCCATGGACTGTATAGTCCATGGGGTCACAAGGAGTCGGACACAACTGAGTGACTTTCACTCTCACCATTATTGAACTCTGGGTTCCTTGCTCTTCAGCTGGTATTTTCTTTCTGTTCCCTTGGCTCCACCTTTTTCTTACCCATATATATTTTTAAAACTTTTTATTTTGTATTGGGATGTAGCCGATTGACAATGTTATAATAGTTTCAGGTGGACAGCAAAGAGACTCAGCTACACATATACAAGGATCCATTCTTCCGCAAACTCCCCTCCCATCCAGGCTGCCACATAAGACTGAGCAGAGTTCCCAGAAGGTCCTTGGTGGTTATCCCCCAGCAACCACAAATTTGTTCTCTAGGTCTATGAGTCATTTTCCGCTTTGTAAGTAGGTTCATTTGTATCTCTCATGCAATTCTTAAAACATTCCCCCTGGACCTATTAACAGACTGCCAAGTCAGATTGGCAATTAAAATGAATCCTTGAACCTAAGTTTTAATCCTGAAAAAAATGTTTTTTTCTTTCTACAACATGCCCTCTAAAATTGCCAGCTCAAATATTGCAGGGGGCCAGAGATCCTATTTTTGTGAAAGTATTTTATCACACTCTTAGACCCATGGTTAGCTTGCTACAGAAAACCTCCACATTCATCTAGAAATTCTTCATGCTATATTCGTTTGTATTGTTAATATCTAAACTCATATTGGTGTTTATCCACAAAGTCAAAGTCATTTTGATTTAGGGGGGAAAGGATTAGTCTGAAACCTGTTAACTTCAGTTAAACATTCTGGATCCATAGTCCCATTAGCTCTTATTTAGAAGTTTATTTCCTCCCTCTGTTTCTACATGTTCTGTTTTCAATAGTGATTGAGAATAGCCAATCACTATGGTATGAAAAGTAACTTCTTATCCTTCCTACTTACTAAATTTCAGACTAAGACAAGAAGCTATTAGTTTTCACTACCACTTCAGCTTTTCAAAGTTAAAATTAATTTGGATTATAAAGCTTAAAATACACAGATGATGAACAAGTTCACAATTTTAAATGACCTTAGTAAAGATGTTTCATCAAGCCCTTGTCAAGACAGAAGTGAATCAGAACATTTACACTGACAATGAATGAAACTAAAAGAATTTAAAAAAAAAAAGAGAGAAAAACTAATTTCTTAGAACTTCAAAAAAGCACTAGATCTACTCTAAGGATTTCTTCAGATGTTCAAGCCTGTTATAACTCATCTAATAGTTTTAGTGCAATCAGTTCAGTTCAGTTCAGTCGCTCAGTCGTGTCCGACTCTTTGCGACCCCATGAATTGCAGCACGCCAGGCCTCCCTGTCCATCACCAACTCCTGGACTTCACTCAAACTCACGTCTATCGAGTCGGTGATGCCATCCAGCCATCTCATCCTCTGTCATCCCCTTATCCTCCTGTCCCCAATCCCTGCCAGCATTTGCAACTCAGCAAATATTTCCCAAAACAAAGCGAGTTTCATTGGATTTCTTCAAGGCACTATGCTTCGTATGTCTGGAAGATGCTTTCATCAGAGCTTAAAGTTTTTGGAAAAGAACTGCTTCTGCTGAAACTCTGAGTAGGTGTTAGAACATTCACTCTGGGCAAACTTCTTATAATGTAATCTGTCAAAAAAATAGCTATCACAGATACAATATCCCTACTTTCACGTAATTAGTATTTGGGGGAGCTTACTAAGAGAATTTATGTATGGATCAGCACTCATGAATATTAAACATAAAGGATAAAACTCTTACAAGTAATCGCTGCCCTATAAGTACTTTACTTGGTTAAGCAAATCTTTTGTATTTATCAGCTAATTCTCAACTGGATCTTAATTCTTTTCAAATGAGCTAGCTCCCACTTGGATAGCATGCAGATCACAGCTTGATTGTGAACCTACGCAACAAAATTAAGCTATACAAATAACAGTCCTCAATATGGTGCTGTCAGAAAGGCCTTAACTTATACTGCAGTGTGGAATGGAGCCTAGAAGGCTTGCATGGTGAATTATGCTTCAAATTTGAGCTGATTGGTAAAGAGAAGAACAAATTTTGATTCAAAGTATAGAGAACAGTTACTAATAGATGGAAAATCTACATCCAAAGCCTAGTTATGAAACATCACATTTAGGACTCCAAAACCAAAGGAAAATTAAAAGACCCCCCTTGTTAATTTTTAACTATTTATACCAGGCCTGTAATGAAGAATCTATAATATTAGTTACTGAGAAACAAAAATAAGCCAGGCTACAGGCAATTGTACCTTACTAGAATTCACATTAGCTCTCTTTCTTCAGTTTTTTCTTCTTCTTTTTTTTTTTTTTTTGCATCTATATAAGCCAGAACCCCTCAAAGTACGTACCTTCATTCATCTAACTGATTTTTATTGATAGGCTTAAAGCAACATACATTTACTTATTTTTGCTAGATATTGTTGTTACCTAGCAAAATGTCTAGCACATAGTATATGCTCAGCAAATATATGTTGTAAAGAGTTTAACAAATGGATATGTGTGTGGGTGCTAAGTCGCTTCAGTCGTGTCTGACTCTGAAACCCTATGGACTGTAGCCCGCCAGGCTCCTCTGTCCATGGGATTCTCCAGACAAGAGTACTGGAGTGGGTTGCTATGCCCTCCTCCAGGGATATAGATGATATTATATAATCTACACAGAGTTAATGGAGATTTATAAAGGAATATCCATAATTCCATGACTTCTAAGTTGATTTGTGGGCCCTCAATGCTTGAATAATACATTTGTGCAGGAACTAAGTCTGAATATGGAGGAAAAACATCCTAAACTGGGACTGTGACTTGACTCTTAAGAAACCAGGTTATTCATAAAACTGAGGGAAAAATAGCTGTTTGCAGCATACTAGTACTGCCAAACACTTTATGCAAACCTATAGCAGACTTTTTTTTTAAAACCATCCAAGCTTTACCAACTTTCCTAAAATTTAAACCTCTGCCTTAAAGTC
>NW_011494614.1:3644349-3652633 GCF_000754665.1 Bison bison bison | reverse complement strand
TTAAAGTCTTTTTGCAAACTGACCGGTATTATTAAATTGACATGTAGTTTTGAGGAGGGAAATTGTTTCTTTTAATTTAAAATTTAACACATAGTTAATGTAGAACATTTGAAATATACAGGGGTCTTTGAAAAAAATCTAAGGCATTATTCTTCTATATCCAAGGAAAATATTAGCATTTTAGTGATCATCTTCCTTTTCTTTTTTAATATATGAAGTGACAAGGCTCACTTCAATTAGAACTCCTACAGGGAAGCCTTCTCATACAGATCTCTCTGGGACTTCCTTTTTATGTATTGACAGCCAAAAACATGTAGGAAAAAAGAGTGCAAGGACATGTATCATGTGTTAAGAGTATTTCTGACAGAGAAGGAGAGTAGAATTCATATTTTATTGTACACATTTTGTTTGAATTGTTTAAATGAGATGTGTTTGCAGGTTGCTTGTAAGAGAAAACACTTAAAAAGAGTTAAGCAGTAATTTAAAATGAGGGTAAAAAAATAAGGGTAATATCACGCAAAAAAGGTAAAAGTATTATATAATCTATCTTAATTTTCTCTTTGTTTTCACTACCAAAATATTCAAAACTTATTTTACATCCTATTGAGATAGTTATCCTATAATAAAATCTCATAGATGTGTTGTGTTTTCTAATTTTTAAAGTTTATTTTTAATTGAAGGATAATTGCTTTACAATACTGTGTTGGTGTCTGCCATACGTCAGCATGAATCAGCCCTAGTTATACATATGTGCCCTCCCTCTCCAACCTCCCTGCCACCACCCACTACATCCTGTACCTCTAGATTGTCACAGAGCACTAGTCTGAGTTCCCTGAGTCATACAGCAAATTCCCACTGGCTATCTATTTTATACTCCTTGGAAGAAAACTATGACCAACCTAGACAACAATTAAAAAGCAGAGACATTACTTTGCCAACAAAGGTCCATCTAGTTAAAGCTATGGTTTTTCCAGTAGTCCTGTGTGGATGTGAGAGTTGGACTATAAAGAAAACTGAGTGCCGAAGAACTGATGCTTTTGAACTGTGGTGTTGGAGAAGACTCTTGAGAGTCCCTTGGACTACAAGGAGATCCAACCAGTCCATCCTAAAGGAGATCAGTCCTGAATATTCATTGAAAGGACTGATGCTGAAGCTGAAACTCCAATACTTTGGCCACCTGATGTGAAGAACTGACTCCTTGAAATAGACCCTGGTGCTGGAAAAGATTGAAGGCGGGGGGGAAAGGGGACGACAGAGGATGAGATGGTTGGATGGTATCACCGACTCAATGGACATGAGTCTGAGTAAGCTCCAGGAGTTGGCGATAGACAGGGAGGCTTGGTGTGCTGCAGTCCATGGGGTCGCAAAGAGTGGATGCGCCTGAGCAACTGAACTGAACTGAACTGGTCTATTTTACATACGGTAGTGTGTATGTTTCATGCTACTCTCTCCATTTGTCCCACCCTCTCCCTCCCACTGTGTTCACAAGTCTGTTCTCTGTCTGCATCTCTGTTGCTGCCCTGCACGTAGGTTCATCTGTACCATCTTTCTAGATTCCATATATACGCATTAATACATGATATTGATTTGTTTTTCTCTTTCTGACTTATTTCACTCTGTATAATAGGCTCTAGGTTCTTCCACTTCATTAGAATCGACTCAGATGTGTTCCCTTCTATGGCTGAGTAGTATTCCATTGTATATATGTACCAAAGCTTCTTTAACCATTCATCTGTCGATGGACATGTAGGTTGCTTCCATGCCCCAGCTATTTTAAATTGTGCTGCAGTGAACACTGGTGCACATGTGTCTTTTTCAATTATGTTTTTCTCAGGGTATATGCCCAGTAGTGGGATTGTTGGGTCATAAGGTAGTTTTATTCCTAGTTTTTTGAGGAATCTCCATTCTGTTCTCCATAGTGGCTGCGGCAATGTACATTCCCACCAACAGTGCAAGAGGGTTTCCTTTTCTCCACACCCTCTCTAGAATTTATTGTTTGTAGATTTTTGAACAGTGTGAGGTGATGTCTCATTGTAATTTTGATTTGTATTTCTCTAATAATGAGCAATGTTGAGCATCTTTTCATGTATTTATTAGCCATCTGTATGTCTCCTTTAGAGAAATGTTTGTTTAGGTCTTCTGCCCACTTTTTGATTTAGGTTGTTTGTTTTCCTGGTATTAAGTTGTATGAACTAACTGCTTGGATATTTTGAAAATTGTTGCATTTTTTTGAAAAATGCAATCCTCTTTTCATTTCCTACTCAACTTTCACCTTTACATTAATTTTTGGCACTTCTTACTTTGTCTTTTATTATAATTTACTTCAGTAATTTTTTCAAGATTTTGTTTGAGAAATAGATGGACTAATAGATTAATTAAATTATAAAGCCAGAAAAAAATTCAACTTACCCTAGCTGTGGAAAATCAAACCAACCAACTCATGTAATATATAAGACCCTATGGAGAAAGCTGCTTAGAGTACCAAGCCCTTTTTCCCCCAAAGATGCCAGCCCCAAAATTGAAATTATATTTCACTAACATCAGTAAGCCACATCCACAGGAACCTGTCCCACCTGCTCTTTCAGAATTTTTTTCTCCTGCAAAGTTTCCCCATCCAGAAGCCTACAGGAAATGAATGTTTCACCATAGCTGAGAAGCCAACAGCCATATAGAAATTTCGCTCCCTGCTCTGCCTCCCTTTGGAGATGTTCTTCCCTTTATCCCAAGGGCTAAATGAAGGCCTCATCACTTCTCAGCACCAGCAGTTGAACTGTTTTAGTCCAGGAACCACATTCTTCGATGAGCATATTAAATTCCTACTTCCATTTCCTACAGGTGCTCCTTCTTCTGTTTCTGCACTTCTGTTGAACTCCACCATTCCTTTGGGTCCTCCAGCTTTCTTTGGTGGGTACACCACTTCCCCAAAAGTCCTTCTTTCTGCCCCTTCCCGTCCTTCCCCCCGCCCCCATCCCTTGCAGCCAGGCTGAGTTGCCACCTCCACTCAGTTGGCCAGAAACTCCTTGTCCGTTGGTTCAAGTCTTACTGACTCACTATGTTTAGTGCTGCACTGTGTTCTGTGGTGAAGGCTGGAGAAGACCCTTCTCCCACTGGGGATGATAATCTATTAAAGGAGCGCCAAAGAAATATGCTTGTGATCTCATGGCTGGAGCAGCTTACAGGAATACAGTGTTTTCCCTTTTTGATTTCAGAGTGCTTCCTCTGGGAAATTTAGATATGACTAAGAATTGAGGGAAGGGAATGCAGCTGAAACAGGAGATAAATACTGTGCTATGTGCAGACCTCTCAGTCTTGCCTGTTCCTCACTTATGTCTAAGAACTTGATACTCATTTCACTAGTTGTCTGACACTCTGTTCCCTGAGACTTCGTTTTCTTCTAGCAGAAGGCTCATTCTCTCATGCAATCACGCCTCAGGGGAACTGCCCCTTAATTTCCCAGATACACCCAAAACTGGCAGAATCCAAAGGTGTACTCCATTAGGCTCATGCCAAAAACTCCATTCAAGACAAAAATAAATGTGTTGAATAAATAAGGAGCAATGCTATATCATTGAGTGGGAAATTAAATATGATTCACAAGATCAATTTTTTTCTCAATTAGATACTGACTTCAGTACATCTATTAAGTGTTACCAGCTTGGGGAACACAAAATAAAGTCATAGTACTTTTAATATTCAAGCTAATATGACTCTGATCCTTATTATGCTCATCTTGAAAATTCATGATTGAAAACAAATTTTTCAGCCTGAATCTAAGGCAGGTGTACCTCTGGAATTCTGGCAAGTTTGATAGTGTGCCTTGATTACCTTCCCCATAAAAGTTATTTGGCCAATAATTATAATTTAACCAGATTAATAGAGGGAAGATAGTCCCTTTATTCATAAACTTCTCATATGTTTGGCTTATAAACTGATTCATGATTAAAGAAATGAATATTTATAATTATTAGTCATGTAATTATTGGCCAATAAGATCAATATCATTATTAATAAAAATAAATAATTTATTTCTTTCTATAAATTGCTGCATTTAGTTAACACACATGTCATTGACTACATTTATATTTTAACCTTCTAGGAAGCCTCCTGAAAAAAATTATTTATCATATAATTGACATGATATTGTATTACTTTTAGGTGTACAACATAATGATTTGCTTTATGTATCCTGAAATTTAATTTAGTAAAATACCTTCCTTCTTATATTTTATGGTATCTCTTAGTTGATCAGTTGATAATTAGTCATCAGCAAATGAAGATTGAAGACCCAACCCGTTTAGAAAGGAAAATGAGTCAATAGCAATTTAACTCTGGAAAGATCTTTAACAATCATGATATTCAAAAGTCAAAGAAATAACATTTCAGTGAAATGAAATCTGCTTTAGCATAATTGGAAGCCTCAGGGTAAACCTTTATTTATATATTTTACAATGAGTAGAATTTTAAAACATTACCAAGTTAATTTTAATGTTTTAAAATGCCAGGAGGGAAGGGATATAGTGGCCTTAAAAGTCCTTATGAATGGGTGGTTGATCTTTTCTAATAATTCATTAGAAAATATGCTCAATTTTTCATGGTAAGAAAATGTCATTAAAAAGAAATATCAGCTGCTCAGTTTTATGTTTAAAAAAGAAGATGTCTAATTGACTGTAAAATACAAGCATGCATAACCTTTTAAAAAATTATCAAAAGCATTGTCCTTGATGTTAGCCTGACATTTTTTTCCCCTTTGATTAGTAAAAAATAACATCATGGACCTATATAGCACTCTCCTTCAAAGGGACCAAAGAACTTGCTTTAAAAAAAAAAAAGTTATTATCCTATTATCTTTACAAGGATGAAAGTACAAGGGACTTGTTAATGAATAGAATTGCTATCTAAAACAAAAGTAACAAGTCCACCTGTGATCCACCCTTCCCAGCCGTCTACACTGATAGTCCTCCCCACCCAGTTCAGTGTTTCTTAACAGGCCACAGTATAACATCAAATGCAGCCTCAAATGACTACTACCAGAAAGGCATTTGTGCCTGAAACTTTATCAACCATGACTCCAAATAAACTCTTCTTAATTGGGAACAAGGAATTTCAAGGCATATTGGTTCTGTCTTTCATCTTGTCTCTATTTATTTATTCAACTAAAATCTATTGAGCCCCTAGTATGTGTAAGGCTCTGTGGTAGGTACCAGAAAATTAATAAAATAAAAATTAATTAAAATTAATACTGAGTGAGATCCAGTAGGGCCCTGCCCTCATAAAGTTTCACTAGGTATTAACTAATTAATTACATATTTTAAAAGTAAAATTATGAAGAGTATTATGAATTAGAAATAGTGGGCATTATGAAGGCATAGTATGGGTAAATCTGAAGGACCATAGATGTCTTCCCTGAGGCAAAGACATTTGACCTGGACTCTGACATAGTAGGAGTTAACTAGGCTAAAATAGAAGGAAGAGCATTCTAGCAGAGGCTACAGATTACTCCACTATCCTATATTAGCGAGAAAAGCAAAATTAATTATTGTTGTATTGAGCAAGACCAAGAACACAATGTCTATAAGTTAGACCAGTGATCCCCAACCTTTTTGGCACCAGGGACTGGTTTCATGAAAGACAATTTTTCCATAGACTGAGTGGAGTTTGGAGATTATGCTGCCACTGATTTGACAGGAGGTGAAGCTCAGGCAGTAATGCAAGCCCGTGGGGAGTGGCTGTAAATACAGATGAAGTTTCACTTGCTCACCCACTGCTCACCTCCTGTGCAGCCCACTTCCTAAGAAGCTACAGACCAGTAATAGTCTGTGACCAGGGGACTGGGTTCCCTGAGTTAGACAATAAGAAAGTGTTTCATAAAAGGTAAAACCCTGAAAATAGGTTTATGATTACTTTTATTAATTATTATTATTGTTGTTATTGTCTGATATTAGTGGAGAATCAGGGCTGTATTTTTCTCTTACTGCCTTTAAGCAGTGCGTTAAATCACCCTTTTCTACCTCTTGGCAATATCGTGAACAGGTACAGTAATTGCTTAGAAAACTAGTTAAGACTAAATCAAAAATTTTATACCATATCTAATTCAGAATTTACTCCTACAATAAAACCTCTACTCTCTTATGCCTTGACTCCATCCTCTCGGGTCAGATCTGAGGCTTGAGAAAGTTTGCTGGCGTTTTTTTCTTCCTCTTTTATGTGGTCTGGCACTGGCATTGCTGGGGTTTTTGGGGTAGAAGAAAGTTGGAAGATGAGAATAGCTGATGGAGAGAGGTTAAAAGAAAATGTCAAAATCTTGCTTGTCTAGTGCTGTTATAACCCACCCATGTCCTCAGTTGTGGGAAGTTCTAAATGCAGGCTCTTTCCTAGAGAAAATTTGAGGTTTGTATGGAGAATCCCTCTACAGGGTCTCTACAGGACACTGTCCCCTGACACAGGTCATGACCTTTCCTGCTGACCTCTCATGACCCCTCTCAGCTCTGCTCCCTTTTCCCTTCTCTCAGTGGTGAACCCACAGACTCTTTCAGCTAATACTTTCACACTTCTTAAACCACCTCATTCAATAGAATTCTGCCAAGATGGCATAAGTGGCTATTTTCAGTGGATTCACATGACCCACAGAAATTTGCATTCAGGCTGCTGATACCAAAATTGCCTTCTTTGTTCCTCCTGCTCTCATGGTTAGCTCTAACCTACCTCAGACTTCAGGATTCCTCAGACCAAACGCAGGTGCTAGGCTCTATGTCAATATACCTTTCCTGATGCTCTCAAGTTCAGCAAGAGAAACATAAGGCATAACAATGCATCAATTCAGTTCAGTCCCTCAGTCGAGTCTGACACTTTGCAACCCCATGAATTGCAGCACACCAGGCCTCCCTGTCCATCACCAACTCCCGGAGTTCACCCAAACTCACGTGCATCGAGTCAGTGATGCCATCCAGCCATCTCATCCTCTGTCATCCCCTTCTCCTCCTGCCCCCAATCCCTCCCAGCATCAGGATCTTTTCCAATGAGTCAACTCTTCTCATGAGGTGGCCAAAGTATTGGAGTTTCAGCCTCAGCATCAGTCCTTCCAAAGAACGCCCAGGACCGGTCTCCTTTATGAATGACTTGTTGGATCACCTTGCAGTCCAAGGGACTCTCAAGAGTCTTCTCCAACACCACAGTTCAAAAGCATCAATTCTTCTGTGCTCAGCTTTCTTCACACTCCAACTCTCACATCCATACATGACCACTGGAAAAACCATAGCCTTGACTAGACGGACTTTTGTCAGCAAAGTAAAGTCTCTGCTTTTGAATATGCTGTCTAGGTTGGTCATAACTTTTTTTCCAGGGAGTAGCGTCTTTTAATTTCATGGCTGCAGTCACCATCTGCAGTGATTTTGGAGCCCAGAAAAATAAAGTCTGATGCTGTTTCCACTGTTTCCCCATCTATTTCGCACGAAGTGATGGGACCAGATGCCATGATCTTAGTTTTCTGAATGTTGAGCTTTAAGGCAACTTTTTCACTCTCCTCTTTCACTTTCATCAAGAGGCTCTTTAGTTCTTCACTTTCTGCCATAAGGGTGGTGTCATCTGCATATCTAAGGTTATTGATATTTCTCCCCGCAATCTTGATTCCAGCTTGTGCTTCATCCAGCCCAGTGTTTCTCATGATGTACTCTGTATATAAGTAAATAAGCAGGGTGACAATATACAGCCTTGACGTACTCCTTTTCCTATTTGGAACCAGTCTGTTGCTCCATGTCTAGTTCTAACTGTTGCTTCCTGACCTGCATACGTGTTTCTCAAGAGGCAGGTCATGTGGTCTGGTATTCCCATCTTCTGAAGAATATTCCACAGTTTTCTGTGATCCACACAGTCAAAGGCTTTGGCATAGTCAATAAAGCAGAAATACATGCTTTTCTGGAACTCTCTTGCTTTTTCCATGATCCAGCAGATGTTGGCAATTTGATCTCTGGTTCCTCTGCCTTTGCTAAAACCAGCTTGAACATCTGGAAGTTCACTGTTCATGTATTGTTGAAGCCTGGCTTGGAGAATTTTAAGCATTACTTTACTAGCGTGTGAGATGAGTGCAATTGTGCGGTAGTTTGAGCATTCTTTGGCATTGCCTTTCTTTGGGATTGGAATGAAAACTGACCTTTTCCAGTCCTGTGGCCACTGCTGAGTTTTCCAAATTTGCTGGCATATTGAGTGCAGCACTTTCACAGCATCATCTTTCAGGATTTGAAATAGCTCAACTGGAATTCCATCACCTCCACTAGCTTTGTTCGTTGTG
>NW_011494614.1:3643930-3644249 GCF_000754665.1 Bison bison bison | reverse complement strand
GTGATGAAATTCCAGCTGAGACATTTCAAATCCTAAAAGATGATGCTCTAAAAGTGCTGCACTCAATATGCCAGCACATTTGGAAAACTCAGCAGTGGCCACAGGACTGGAAAAGGTCAGTTTTCATTCCAATCCCAAAGAAAGGCAATGCCAAAGAATGCTCAAACTACCGCACAATTGCACTCATCTCACATGTTAGTAAAGTAATGCTCAAAATTCTCCAAGCCAGGCTTCAGCAATATGTGAACTATGAACTTCTAGATATTCAAGCTGGTTTTAGAAAAGGCAGAGGAACCAGAGATCAAATTGCTAACATCCT
>NW_011494614.1:3642463-3643830 GCF_000754665.1 Bison bison bison | reverse complement strand
CCATTCTGTTTAAATGGGAAATAAAGCTAAAATATTATAAATATTTCTGAAATGAAGCTTGAAATATTATAAATCAGGTCACAGTCAATAATTTTTATTTCATAATTTGTTAAACATATGCACTATACCTTGAACATAGTGACCTATGGTGGGGGCACAAAATATTGGACTCTACTATGGATCAGATTTGTTGAAAACCTACATTTATTTGTAGCTTAAATCTTGCAATAAAGTTAAGGGCACATAGAGTTTTTTACCAGAGGAGACATAATTTGCACACTTCCCATGTTTTCTTATTCTCAACAAAGACTGAACTGGTCATAAATATTTTATGAAATCTTCAGGCATTGTAGCAGAGATGAATTTTCATACATATTAGAACTTAACTAGAATAAAGCATTGAGTATTTGGGCTTTATGTTTGCAAAAGTGATTCAATGATGTGTCAACATTGAAATGGGCTTAAATATTCCTTGGGACAGCACATGAGATCAGTAGGATAACTAAGGACCTGTGTTAGCAAGGAACACAATATTTTGTTCCTTTCATGTCTTTAAGGCCATGCTTGAAAAGTGAAAGTGTTAGTCACTTAGTCATGTCTGACTCTTTGCAACCCCATGGACTGTAGCTTGCCAGGCTCCTCTGTCCATGGAATTCTCCAGGCAAGAATATTGTAGTGTGTAGCCATTCCCTTCTTCAAGGGATCTTCCCAACCCAGGGAATGAACCTGGGTCTCCAGCATTATGGGCAGATAGATTCTTTACCATCTAAGCCACCAGGAAAATTAAAGTCCATGCTTGTTATTCCTAGATTTCATATGTGGAAAACATCCATACATTTTTCTGGACAGTTTATTTTTTAAACACTACCATTTTATTTCTAGATCTGATAGAGTGCTTGAAGAACTATGGACAGAGGTTCATGACATTGTACAGGAGACAGGGATCAAGACCATCCCCATGGAAAAGAAATGCAAAAAAGCAAAATGGCTGTCTGGGGAGGCCTTACAAATACCTGTGAAAAGAAAAGAAGCAAAAGCAAAGGAGAAAAGGAAAGATATACCCATTTGAATGTGGGGTTCCAGAGAATAGTAAGGAGAGAGAAGAAAGCCATCCTCAGCAATCAATGCAAAGAAATAGAGGAAAACAACAGAATGGGAAAGACTAGAGATCTGTTCAGGAAAATCAGAGATACCAAGGGAACATTTCATGCAAAGATGGGTTCAATAAAGGACAGAAATGGTACGGACCTAACAGAAGCAGAAGATATTAAGAACAGGTGGCAAGAATACACAGAAGAACTGTACAAAAATGATCTTCATGACCCAGATAATCACGACGGTGTGATCACTCACCTAGAGCCAGACAT
>NW_011494614.1:3639972-3642363 GCF_000754665.1 Bison bison bison | reverse complement strand
GGTTTTAGAAAAGGCAGAGGAACCAGAGATCAAATTGCTAACATCTGCTGGATCATCAAAAAAGCAAAAGAGTTCCAGAAAAAAATCTACTTTTGCTTTATTGACTATGCCAAAGCCTTTAACTGTGTGAATCACAGAAAACTGTGGAATATTCTTCAGAAGATGGGAATACCAGACCATCTGACCTGCCTCTTGAGAAACGTATATGCAGGTCAGGAAGCAACAGTTAGAACTGGACATGAAATAGCAGACTGGTTCCAAATAGGAAAAGGAGTACGTCAAGGCTGTATATTGTCACCCTGCTTAATTAACTTATATGCAGAGTACATCATGAGAAACACTGGGCTGAAGGAACACAAGCTGGAATCAAGATTTCTGGGAGAAATATCGATAACCTCAGATATGCAGATGACACCACCCTTATGGCAGAAAGTGAAGAAGAACTAAAGAGCCTCTTGATGAAAGTGAAAGAGGAGAGTGAAAAAGTTGCCTTAAAGCTCAACATTCAGAAAACTAAGATCATGGCATCTGGTCCCATCACTTCATAGGAAAGATGGGGAAACAGTGGAAACTGACAGACTTTATTTTTCTGGGCTCCAAAATCACTGCAGATGGTGACTGCAGCCATGAAATTAAAAGATGCTTACTCCTTGGCTGGCAAGTTATGAGCAACCTAGACAGCATATTAAAAAGCAGAGACATTACTTTGCCAACAAAGGTCCATCTAGTCAAGGCTATGGTTTTTCCAGTGGTCATGTATGGATGTGAGAATTGGACTATAAAGAAAGCTGAGCAGCAAAGAATTGATGCTTTTGAACTGTGGTGTTGGAGAAGACTCTTGAAAGTCCCTTGGACTGCAAGGAGATCCAGCCTGTCCATCCTAAAGGAGACCAGTCCTGGGTGTTCATTGGAAGGACTGATGTTGAAGCTGAAACTCCAATTCTTTGGCCACCTGATGTGAAGAGCTGACTCATTTGAAAAGACCCTGATGCTGGGAAAGATTGAAGGCAGGAGGAGAAGGGGACAACAGAGGATGAGATGGTTGGATGGCATCACTGATCAGTGGACATGAGTTTGGGTAAACTCTGAGAGTTGGTGATGGACAGGGAAGCCCACCATGCTGCAGTTCATGGGGTCACAAAGAGTCAGACATGACTGAGCAACTGAACTGAACTGAACTGATTTTATTTCTAGCAGCATATTGTTCAGTCTCCATAAAATCATTTTTTTCTCATTTCTTTTCCTGTGGTTAATTTCTAGTTGTATGCCATTGTGGTCAGAAAAGATGTTCAAGAAAATTTCTATACTCTTAAATTCTTTGAGGCAGCATGTATTTCTTAGCATTTGTTTTAGTGGAGCCAAACATATCTGAGCCGCTAAAAACTTCAATTAAGTAAATAGCAAACAAATATTTGCTATGATCGCAGAAAGAAAAATAGTTTCCACAGTTGATTATGAAACACTAGGCCTGTCTTTTAAGGAGACTGATCAGGTTGTTTGTTTTTTTTTTTTTAATCTAAATAGGGTTTTTAAAAATGTACAAAGCACAAAAGCTAAAATTGGTCTGATGGGAGTATTCAGAACCACAAAGGACTTCTCCCCTTAGGTGCTAAACACCAGAGTCAGGAAGTGTCCCAACTATACTGTGAGAAACTTTGTGGTGGAGGTTGGGAAAATGTAAGAATAGGTTGCATAAGTGGGAAATTCTGCTTAACGGAAGAGCAGAAGACTTCTGAGAGCAAGGATGCCATATGTTAGTAACAGTTGCTGTGATACTAGTATTCATATCTCTTTAAAAGTAGAGAGAGACAAAAATGAAAATTTTATTCCATGCTGGGTCCAGAGATATAAAAGGGATATTACTCCTGGATTAATTAGATGATAGCTTAATAAACTTCACATATGTTTTGACAAAATTCTATAGCCTGATTTTATCTTTTAAAATTTAAAAATATATTTTCATGTCAATAATTATAAATCTTTATTATCACTTGTATATACTTCCAAGTATTCTCTAGTGTGAATGAAACACATATACCGCTCCTCTACCTCTGGTTTGATAGACTCTTCCTCAATTTTCATTGCTGTAAACACAATGGCAACATAATAAATTAATGATATAATCCTGAACATCTATCTTCCTATTTCCTTGAAAAATTGAAGAGTCAAAGATCATGAATATTTTTAAGCTTTTGGATATAAACTCCAAAGTGTCCTCCATGAAATTTTATAACAATTTATACTATCAACACCAGCATATGGAGGTCTTATTCTCTTATGTGGCATATTTCTGTGACATAAATTAATATGTAAATAAATACATAATTACTCATGATTTTTATCTAAAATGAGAGTGAAGCATCTGCATTCTCCCAATGTCCCATTCAAGCT
>NW_011494614.1:3637461-3639872 GCF_000754665.1 Bison bison bison | reverse complement strand
GACATTGAGGAAATATAAATTGCTTGAGTTTGCTCAAATATGAATGGACTGTCTTAAATATATGCCACTCAAATGGCTTCTCAAGATGTATGCAGTTCCCAAGGCTCCATTGTTTACAGAATCTATTTGAATCTTCTTGTCAATACTCAGACAGTATTCACGACACCATGCAGTTCTGAACTTACCCTTGCGAGATGTCTTAGAAGTGTCTATTCTCAGCTACAGCATCCTTTTCTCTTTTGATCTGCAGAATTCCTAAACCAATTTTGGCATGAAATGTGTCACTGTGGTTGTGGATATCTGAACATTGTCATGGGAATTTTTGAAAACAAAATTAAAGGGGCAGAAGGCATAGCACAGTTTGCTAATATGTATTTTATGCAGAAGCTGGGTTTTGAGACATTTGCAACATCAGTTGATATTCTGAAAATTAATTATGCCTGTATTTTCTTATTTTTACTATCCCTTATCTTAGAATTTTCTACAGATCTCCTTGGTAGCAAATAGGAGTATCCCTGAGCATGTTTATTTTGGTAAGGTTTTCTTTAATAAAGAAAAAAAGTCTTTTCATCTCTAGGATTTCCCCAGTTTGGATTTTCTGGTGGATTTCTGCCATCTGGGTGACAGTTGAGACCTTTCCACAATGCAGGGAAAACAAAATAGAAACTGAAAATAAACTTTGCCAAAAGGTCAGGGCCCAATAACAGAGAAACGAGAATAATTAGGCAAGTGAAAAACAAATAAAAATACCCTACAAGCTTACGTTAGTTCTTTGCATTTCCTTTCTTGGCAAATAAGACAATTTACTGAAAGAAAACCACATTAAAAAAAACACAATACTGTGACCTTTAGTAAATTAAGAAGTGAAATGTTCATGGCACAGAACACTCCGATCTCAAGGAGGGAAGCAAAAGGAACTAGAGTGGGCATTTTTTGTCTTTGCCATGTGAGGCAAAGCAAGGTGGAAAAAGACAAACCCTAATCCTCAAAGTTTGGGCTTTTTCTCTTAGAAATTCAAAATGATTTACAGTTAATTTTATCTGTCTTAAATCTTTCCACAAAGGAATCACACAGATCTCTAGGCAATTTCATGCTCACTATAGAGATGAGGAAGCTAAAACACTATTAAAAACACAATCAATCAGGGTCAGAATTGATCACAGCACCCTGCTTTTATTTTCTCCTCCGTGGGTCTCTGATAATTTGGCATTGGCAGTTTATCCTCTTTACTGAGAAAAGGAAGAAAAGAGGGCCTATAGGAATATTTGCACCCAACTGCATCTTCAATTTAAATCAAAGCATCATCTCAGAGGGCATGATTCAATATATTTTCTTAATTAGAATTTTTTTTTCTATTTTTCTCTTTCTTTTGTTTGTATAAATACTTATGTTTTTCTCCCCACCCCAATTTTTTAAAGGATTAAAGAACTTACCTTAGGTGTAAAAGCAAGAACATATGAATTAAGATTACCTAGATAATGTAATTTTGTTGTTGTTGTTCAGTCACTAAGTTGTCTCCGACTCTTGTGATCCTATGGGCTGCAGCACACAGGCTTCCCTGTCCTTCACTATCTCCTGGAGTTTGCTCATATTGATGTCCATTGATTCAGTGATGCTATCTAATCATCTCATCCTCTGCCTCCCCTTTCTCCTTTTGCCTTCAATCTTTCCCAGCATCGAAATCTTTTCCAATGAGTTGGCTGTTTGCATCAGGTAGCCAAAGTACTGGAGCTTCAGCATCAGTTCTTCCAAAGAATATTCAGAGTTGATTTCCTTCAGGATTGATTGGTTCAATCTCCTTGCTGTCCAAGGGACTCTCAAGAGTCTTCTCCAGTACCACAATTCAAGAGCATCAATTTTTCGGTGCTCAGCCTTCTTTTAAAGTTATTATTCATAGTCTCCAGAGCCCTACATAATTGTCCCCTGACTAGTTTTCTGAAATCTTCCATTCCTACTCTTCTTCTTTTTTGCTTCATACAAATTTCATACAACCCTCCACACTCATTCCTTAAAGACTTCAGGCTTTTAGACACCCTGTTCTATCTCCCTGGGCTTTCCTGGTGGCACAATGGTAAAGAATCCGCCTGCCACTTCAGGAGACTCTGGAGACTTGGGTTTGATCCCTGGGTTGGGAAGATCCCCTGGAGTAGGAAATGGCAACCACTCCAGTATACTTGCCTGGAAAATTCCATGGAGAGAGGAGCCTGGTGGGCTACAGTCTATGGGGTTGCAAAGGGTCAGACACAACTGAGCACATAGGCATGCACATGTTCTGTCTGTCTAGAGGACTATGTCCCGATTGTTCCCATGACTATCTCACATCATTTAGATTTGAGCTCAAACCTTCCTTTTGCAGAAAAGTTTTCTCTTTCATCCTCTGTCCTCTGAAAAATTGTAATTTTCAAAAAGTC
>NW_011494614.1:3628729-3637361 GCF_000754665.1 Bison bison bison | reverse complement strand
TTCAAAAAGTCAAAATCAAGATTCTCTTACTAATCCTGAAATAGTATTAAATGTTTAACCTACCAATAAGAAAATAGTAAACAAGATAAAGGGCTTCCCGGGTGGCTCAAACGGTAAAGAATCTGTTTACAATGCAGGACACCTGGTTTCGATTCCTGGAGAAAAGAATGGTTACCCACTCCAGTATTCTTGTCTGGAAAACCCCATGGACACAGGAGCCCGGTGGGCTACAGTCCATGGGGTCACAAAGAGTCAGACACAACTAACACAGTCAGAGTGAGTAACACTTTCACTTCAAACAAAGTAAGGCTTTTTCTAAGGAGAATTTGTGGAATAAATGCTTATATATCATTCAGAAAAGGCATACTGAAATGAATTTCCTATGTTAGACACAAAAATAATTGTATCCTATAAGGCAATGAAACCATGAAATTAAGGGCTTCCCTGTTGGCTCAGACGGTAAAGATTCTGTCTTCAGTGCAGGAGACTCAAATTTGATCCTGGGGTTGGGAAGATCCCTGGAGAGGGCAATGGCAAACCACTCCAGTATTCTTGCCTAGAGAATTCCATGGACAGACCATGGGGTTGCAAAGAGCTGGACACAACTGTGCAACTAACACTTTCACATTCTCTGCCTGATGGAACTCATGGGTATTTCAATTAGACAGTTATATTCATGTTAACATATAATTTTGCAGAGTCTGGACCCTAATCACTAGTAAATTCTAAGTCAAAGATTAATTCTTTCTTATCCTTGTACCCTGAGCCCTCAAAACAATGCTGAACATATAGTAGGTGCTCAGTAAACATTTGGGGTGGGGTGATAGGGTGACCAACAATATTTTAGTAAAAGTAGCTAATGCATATCAATTAGAGAGCAGAGGAAAAATGAAAATTTGATTGAAATGTGAAAACATGAACAAATAAAGAAAGAAAAACAGAAGGTGAGATATAGTAATGCTGAGTAACATACATACTATGTGTTTTCAGAAGCACTGTCAAGATGATAACATCCACAGGAAAATATCATAATTTCCAACTATTAGACGTTGACAAACACCCCAGAAATGTTTATGGCTAAATTTGATACTAAGGAATCTCTGTAAAGATCGCACCCTTATTAAATAGCTTTTAGAGAGAAATATAAGCTATGATTTTTTAATGTGTGTTACAGAATTTGTATTAGGATTCATGTTTAAGAGGCAGTTGAAGGTAAAATTTTGAATGGACACTTGAAATTTACTTAACACAAAAACCATTTAAGTACCTACTTTGTTTAAGGCAGACTTTATGACCTCTGGCTTTTGTTTTTCAGGAAAATCCCTTTCTCCTGGTCTGATGAATGGTAGATAGCCCTCAGTCATTTACGTATTTGAAAAGGCATGGCATTTGCCTGTGGTGGAACAAGAAAGGAGTCAGCACTCCCTTTCGGTTTTATTTTTTTGCCTGAGGCTCATTAACTCACTAGTATATGGAAGATGCAATAGAAATTCCCCAGAACATTGAGAATTTATACTCTCTCTCCTGGTGAAATGATGACATTTTCCCCAGTAGTGCTTCCCTCTTTATTGTGTTCTCTGCATTTGGCTCCTATCATCCCCAAAATTAACTCACGGATATCTGAAAATAAACTTGGAAAAAGTGAGGGTGGATTTTGTAAGACTTAATGATTCTTTAAGGAATTTTGCAGCCTTTCCCCCAAAACAGAAGTAAACAAAGAAGGAAGGAAATGTTAGACTGATAAGCCTGTTTGGAAAGAAAATACTTTTTATCCCATTCAAAATTCTTAACAATTTAACATTTTCTGTGTGTGTATATAGAAATAAACAAGCAGCTTGATATTATTATTTATTCAATTCCTGCTTAGCTTTATAAACTTAAAAGCTAGATTAAACTTAAACATTATTTAACTCATCTGAAATTGTGTGGTTGGCATTGGGTTTGTAGGAAGAATTCAAACACAATATAAAACTGCTGCAATAGAAGAATTTGCATTTCTTTCCTTGTAATCATGATAAATATTTTTTTTTCTAATTAGGGGAACAGTTAGTCAATATTAAGCTTTTCAACTGAACTTTCATTTCCAATAAAAGTAAAACACGGAAATTCCCAAGCCCTCTAGTAATTATTTGGTTTATGGTACTTAATCATTGGCATGACATTTCTGTGAATAATGGTTAGTTTATTTTTAAGGAGCTGAAAAGCTTTTTATAGAATCTCACAAACAATCCTCAACAAATTTAAAAAAAGGCAAGTTGCAGATAAGTTGTACCAATGTGATTTTTATGTAAAGTTTGAAGACATACAAAAGTAAACATTATTTTAAGGGATATTGCATAAGTCATGAAATTATTAAGAAAAACAAATGTCACCACAAAATTCAGGATAATTGATATCTCTATGAGGAAGGGAGGGCTATGTAATCATGGAAAGCAAACAGGAAGCTTCAAATAATACTGAAAATGTTCTAGTTCTTAAGTTGGTTGGTGGGAATGGATATTATGTATATTATGCTTTACATTATATATGTATGATAAATATTCATAGCTTTTAAAAATGCCTGTATTTCTCTTTCCAGTGTCTTATTTCCATTATTATGGTACACTAATAATCCTAAATTTCTTTATGTATAAAATGTTAATGCCATACAGGATTTTTTTTAATTGATGGACTAGTCTCCAAAAAAATTTCAGTCTATGCCCTGCAGTCATGAGCAAAATAGAAGCAGAAAACCTCACCAGGTGTGAAAGGCTGAATGTGCAGCATAACCTGAGGGCATCGATGGGATTCATGTAGGTAGCCTGGAGTCTCAGGCACCTGTGCAGAAATAGATAAAAACATCTGAACCCACCCCATATAAAGCTGGCACTTTGGTAGTACTATGTGTATAAAAACAAGATGACCTAAATGAAAACCATTTTTGCAATAGTAGACTAAAAAAAAACCTCTAATTTCTGTGTTGTAGTTAGTAGGAAAAAAATATCCATAAGATTTAGTAAGGACAAAGCAGCCCACATAGGTCTAGGATCACATGTCTAGGTGGTCCCAAAATATTCCAAGCATTATTTTATTAAATAGCAGTAGATGATGTGGTATCCTCAGCACTCTAGCAGAAGTAAATGCTGATTTTTCTCTCCACCTAGTCCTCATAGAATGCCTGCATAAAATTGTAAAAAATTAAGAATTGATAATTACCAACAAACATACACAAGGAAATAGGAGTTAAGAGCCACAACAAGCAACAAAACCAAAGACTTCAAATACTGAAATCGTTAGATACTAAATGTAAAGTAAATATATGTTTACTGTGTTAAAAAAATATAAAAGGCAAAATAAAAAAGACAAGTTAGGAGAAAGAGAATATAAAAAAATGACCAAATGTATTTGAAAAAATAGAACTTTTAGAAGTAAATATATAATAATTGAAATAAAATAGAGGGATAAAACAGAAAATTAGGCCAAATTAACAAGAAAATTAATGACATGGAAAGTAGACCTAATGACATAATGTGATAGGTGCCATGAGGGAAAAAACAACAGAGCAGCATAAGGAGGATCAAGAGGACTGCTGGAGGGATGGTCTGAGTGCTCCTTTAGGAGCAATCAGAGTAGGTGTCACTGAGAAAGAGGTGAGGGAGACAGCCAAGTGGATATGAGGGTAACAGTGTTCCAGGAAGAAGGAACAGCTGTTAGTTGACAGTAGAGCCACATCAATGTAGTTATAGTACGTAGAAGTGACTGAATGCTGGGGATAAAACAATGATCCTTTAAGCTTCCAGAAAGAGAAAAAAATATTGTCACAAAGTATATGGATTCATAATGACTTCAGACTTCTCAATAGCAGGATTTTGAAGCTAGAAAATTCTAAGTGAGCCTTTCAAAAGTCAAAAGGAAAATTTTACATAATTCTACCTAGCCAAACTCTTCCAATCAGTGTAAAAACATTTTCAGACATGTACATCTCAAAAATTAGATAAACTTGTTTGTTTTCTACCTCCCTACCAAAAATCTTTGGTAGACTACCATGTAGTCTATCAAAAGAAGGAAATAAACCAAGAAAGAGGAAGTTCTAGTACAAAAAATAGGTGATCCAGCAGAGAAGCATGATGAGGGGAATCCCATAGATGGTGTAGAAGAAAGATTCCCAGATGGCAGCTGAGCACCAGGTAGAGAGAGCCCCCGGTGTGGTTGGGGTAGACTTGCAGGCTTTGAGAAAAATTTCTGAGAGAACAGCAGACACACCTGGCATCTTAAGAAGAGATCTAGGAAGCTGGCAAAAGGCTGAAACTAGATTATGAAACAAAAAGCAAGAAGACACATTAGTCCAGCAAATTGGATAGAAAATACAGTCATGGTTCCCCACTGCCTCAGCTATGAATGGGGCTCTCATATGATGCAAATACAGCTGTGGGCTGGGAAATAATGCTTGAGGGCTGAAGGAGAACAAAGTGGGAACTGGATGCGAAGAGATAATGTCTGAGCCTGAAAAATCAAGAAGTAGCAGCAAAATTGTGTTATTCAGGAAGTTATAATGACCAAATCTTCAAAATGAATGACCCAAAAGAGGTAAAAATACATAGAGAAGGTGAAGGTTGTGGGGACAATGGAGAAGAGAGAGGAATACTGCTATTTTTCTTAAACTCAAAGTATGATAGTGCTTTTAATAAAACATAGTGAGAGCTGCATATGTAAGTATAGACTTTCTAGTAGACACATTTTTTTAAGTAGAAAAAAAAGGACAATTAACTTTAACAATATATTTGATTTAACCCAATCTATCCAAAAATATTTCAACCAGCAATCACCACCCAAAAATTTATTAAATATCTACTTAGCTTTTTTTTTCCATACTAAGTCTGAAATTCATGGTGTACTTTATCCTTGCAGCCAGTGTGAAGTAGGACTGGCCACATTTCAATGCCACTCAAAGCTAGAGCCACCTTATATGACAGTAAAACTCTGAATTAAATGAATGGTTTTGAAAAAAAAAAATGTTTAAGTTGTAATAAGGAGCACTGATGTGGAATTCATCTGCTTATTTTGTGAGTGTAGAAATGCGCTAATGCCATCAAAACAGGGGACCAAATAATTGAAAAGACTGGAGAAAATGGAAGTTCCTTGAGAAAACTTCATGAAAAAGCAAAATGAGGATTTTTCATTGGCCATCAGGACGTGGGATCTCATCAGTCCTATAAACTATTCTTAATAAATTTTATGTTTGCTTGTTTGTTACCACCTATTCGCTTTCCCTTGTAGGTGAATAGATAAATAGATGTAGATAAGTAACTTGCTCAAATTTGTTAAGTTAATAAAGCAGCAAAACTAGACTCAAATTCAGGCAGTCTGACACCACTGACCACAATCTTCACCACAGCACCCCGCGTGGGCAATTCCATATGAATGCATGGGCAGAGTTTAGTTCATTGAACATGATATCTAAATAAGTACTGATATATTATTCACTTTGATCTGAATGTAAACTAACATAACAGTGACAGGATCAAGAGTGTTTCTACTTCTTATTCTTGGTGAAGAAATTCAGGGTAAATATCCCTATTTTAACTCTTTGAAATAATTTGTGACTTTGATAAAGTAATTTGGTTTTTAACTATACAGCCATTAAAATATTTTGGAATAGAAAAATTGTGTTCCTCAACAAACTGTCAATGTCTTTCAAGAATTATGCAGTTAGACGGAATTTTTACAACTAATGAATTCAATATAGCAAATCAATTCAACTGTATTGACTTTCTACTATTGTATAATAAATTACCCAGAAATGTCATAGCTTAAAACAACAAACATTTGTTATCTCACAAATTTCTGTGTGGTGGTCAGGAATCAAGAGGCAGCTTAATTGGGTGCCATCAAGGTGTTGGCCAGGGCTGAGGTCATCTCAGGGCTCCATCAGGGAGGCTATGCTTGCCAACCCACTCATGTGGCTGTCGGCCAAAGGCATCAGCTCTTTGCTTCCTGGGCCTCTCTGTTGGGCTACTCGCAACACATAACTTGCTTCCCCAGAATGAGGACTTTGAGGGGGTGGGACTGGAAGCAAGATAAGTCAGTCTTTCCATAAGCTGATCTCAGAAGTGACATCCCATCACATCTGCTGTCTTGCACTCACTAGAAGCAGGTCACTAGCTCCAGTCCACACTCCAAGAGAAGAGATCACAACAAGTGTGAGTATCAGGAAAAAGAGACTGGCTCCAGTAGGGCCAGTCTAGAGCCTGCCAACCACAACTATAATACTTATTCAACACTTCACTCATGGAAAGATGCAGTTCCTTTCCATCATTCATTCATCCATCAGTAATCACTGAGCACCTATTTTGTGCCAAGCCCTAGAAATCTTGGGAGGCAAAACAGATACTCTCATAGCTTTTCTGAAACCTACAGTCTAGTGTGCTCAAAATTAAGTACCTAAATGGTTTTGATCAGAAAGAATCAAATGTTTTGAACAGGGAGAAATCATAGTTCAGGAGCTTCTGCTCACTAACTGCCTTTTCCCAACTGCCACATTTATAAAGCAAATATGAATGCTGCTGCTGCTAAGTCGCGTCAGTTGTGTCTGACTCTGTGCGACCCCATATACGGCAGCCCAGCAGGCTTCTTCGTCCCTGGGATTCTTCAGGCAAGAATACTGGAGTGGGTTGCCATTGCCTCCTCCGAAATACGGATGATCTTTCAGTAAAGATGAAGAGACACCCTGGTCTTCTTAGGTCCTAATTGTCTTATCCCCTTGCTCAGCTCTACCAGTTTCCTAGCTCAGTGAGAGTCTGAGTGACTTCCTTTAATTTCTGTGCTGACATTACAATGTTAAGTCCTGCAGGTCAGATGCCTGAGTTCATCCAACTATAGAAAGAAAAGCGGCTCAAGAATTTAGCCTCTTGACTGTCCCTCTAAACTGTAAACTGACAGAAAAATCTATGAGATTAACAAGGCTCAATTCAGATCCCATGCATTCTTTGTCCTCTAAACAAGCACTTGGTTTTTGGTTGAAACCAGAATGATTCCATAATTTCAAAATAAGCGCATGATCAGTGGTTGAAGGTGCCCGCACATTTTTCTTTCTAGAATTCAAGTTCTTTCTGTTAACCTTATCAGGCTCCCCCGTCAGTAAATATTTCATGTGCTGCCGAGTGTCTATATTCTCATACTCTGGTCCATTTCTTAAGAGTGTGCACCAGTGAATTTTATTGTCAGATTAGATATCATCACACATTCAGATTTTCAGTCACCAATTTGAGTAGATATACAGTAGCTTTGTGTACAAATATACCCAAACACACACTCTCCAGTCCTAGTCACCAACAGAGCTTGCATCACAGACGTCTTAGCCAGACTTATTTTCCACTTAGTTGGGTTTGAACAGTCTGAGTGTTTCAAAGTTGCAAAAAAGAATGGCTTATAAAAAATTAAAACAGATAATTAAGCTTTAAATAACACCACTGAATGCATGAGAAGCAAGTTTATGTTTCAAATCATTTAGTATAATTGCAGATAAGAATGCTGACATATTTAATAAAAAGAAATATGCCATATATTTGTGATATCCATACATGTTTTAAAAGAACAAACTGACCCTATATTCATAGGTTCAGATGGTATAAAGTTCACTAAGACTTGAAAATCCAACTGCTCCAGACTCTAGCAGTAGCTTCAATTCTGAGGGGCTTAATACTCTGCTACTGTATTCCATCTCTTATCACGGGAATAATATATATACCTGTTCATAACTCAGCAAGTCACAGAATTTATTACGGAATCTAGTCTGTGAATGAACAATAATCTCTGCTACTTGAACAAGTTTAAATGTTTTCCTCCACTTTAATTAAAACTATTCCTTATAGACAGACTTCCTTTTTTCTCCCAAATAAGTAAGATACTGACAATCTCATCCTGAAGATGTGCTAATGGACCCTGAAATGAGAATTCACTTTACTCTGATTTGTTAACAATAATCATAGTTAAAAAAAATCATTTCATTTACTTCTTAAAATGGTCAGATAATTCATTAATGAAAGCACCTATAACAAATGTGAACTCCAGAATCAAACCACAGAGTATTTTGAACCACAGAATATTGAAAAACAAAATAATGTCGAACTTGATGAACTCAAAAAGTGGGGTATCCTTGGACCATATTTAGTGATGCTTTCTCTTTGGAAGGAAAGTTATGACCAACCTAGACAGCATATTGAAAAGCAGAGACATTACTTTGCCAACAAAGGTCCGTCTAGTCAAGGCTATGGTTTTTCCAGTGGTCATGTATGGATGTGAGAGTTGGACTGTGAAGAAAGCTGAACAGCGAAGAATTGATGCTTTTGAACTGTGGTGTTGGAGAAGACTCGAGAGTCCCTTGGACTGCAAGGAGATCCAACCAGTCCATTCTGAAGGAGATCAGCCCTGGGATTTCTTTGGAAGGAATGATGCTAAAGCTGAAACTCCAGTCCTTTGGCCACCTCATGCGAAGAGTTGACTCATTGGAAAAGACTCTGATGCTGGGAGGGATTGGGGGCAGGAGGAAAAGGGGACGACAGAGGATGAGATGGCTGGATGGCATCGCTGACTCGATGGACATGAGTCTGAGTGAACTCCAGGAGTTGGTGATGGACAGGTAGGCCTGGCATGC
>NW_011494614.1:3617131-3628629 GCF_000754665.1 Bison bison bison | reverse complement strand
CTGTAATTCATGGGGTTGCAAAGAGTCAGACATGACTGAGCGACTGAACTGAACTGAGTGATGATGTATTGGCAAATATTTGTATACAAAACTAGAATTTATCCCAACATGGCATGAGTAATTATAAAATAAGAAATATGTGATCATATGTTTTGTAATAACCTATAAGGGAAAAGAACACACACACACACACACGCACACACAATTGAATCACTTTGCGGTACACATGAAACTAACACAACATTGTAAATCTAGACTTCAATAAAAAAATGTTGAACATGCCTTAAAAAAAAGAGTTGGCAGTCTGTATAATCCTTGCCACTTCTGGATAATGTCATAATCAGAGATAAAGACACAGAAACGCATTAACATTTCCAAAGTAATGTACTGTGATTTTTGCCTTTTTTTCATTTATTTACTTACCTTTTTTTTCATTTATTTTTCTGACCTTTTATTGTATGAGATTCTACTGCAATGTAAAACCCATATTTTAAAGGAGTGATTTAGGGAATATCTTACCAGTTGTGGGCTTTTTGAGAGGCCTTTTGAGACAAACCAAGTTACTAACTAGTTCAGGGTTAAAAGTTTTATATGTTGTGACAACTTCCCCTCCCCTAGCAGAACAGTCTGGAAATATATCAAGATGATATCTGAAGAATGATGTTGAGGTCAGTTCACTATAGTGTGTCCATTTCTGAAGTAGGGATCTGAGTAATAATATCTGAGAAGATTGAACATTATGGGTAGTCAAAGAGAAGGTTAGTGTTTTGGAAATGCTTCAATAGGAACTTGTCTGAATGAAGCCTAAGAACACAAATATACCTTGTGTATTTTTTTTTTCTTTTCTCTTGTGGTCTCTTACAAGATTTTTTTGTTTTTAATTGTGTCAGGTCTTAGTCATGGCATGCAGGATCTTTAATTGTAGCATGTGAACTCTTAGATGCAGCATGTGGGCTCTAGTTCCCCAACAAGAGATTGAACTCAGGCCCGCTGCATTAGGAGCATGGCGTCTTTAGCCACTGGGCCACCAGAGAAGTCCCTATTACACAATGTTGAGCGTATATAAGTGTCCTACATAAGTGGGACCTTGTTGTTTGTCTATTTTATGTACAGTGATTTATATTTGGTAATCCCAACATTGTGTACTTTTAAATGTAAAAACTACTGATACCTGGAAATGTGTATATATATATATTCAATTAAAACAACAAACAAATGTGGTCAGTCATTGAAGAAGCCTGTACTTTTTATTTCTAGGATTCTATCTCCTATAGAAATTCACATACTATACACATATGTGCAAAAATATTCATTACTTTTTTTTGCAAAAACAAAAGGCATATTAAAATTTAAAAACTTGAAGGAAACCTAAACTTCTATTGGTAAGTGGATGCTTACAATGATTCAACTTCTATTAGTAGGAGAATATTGCTATAGAATATTCTACAGCTTTTGTGGAATATAGAGTAGGGCTATATGACAAAGCAGAATCTATTATAATTTGGGGAAAAACACATGTTGCCTAACAATATGTATAATGTGTCCCTTAAAAATAAAAATAATATATCATTATCTTATTTAAAATAAGTAAAGCATACTATAATCTAATCTAATCAAAATATCTGTGTGGGCAGAACAAAATTAAAGGATACATATCAGCTATTAAAAGTGTTTACCTTAGAGGAATAAGATTAGAACAGTGGGCAAGGAGGTAGTAACTTTCACTTTTTTACTTTAAGTGCTTCCATATTTTTTTTCATTTACGAAAGTACATATTACCATTGCATTACTCTCCGCAGTATCCAGCACTTTACTTTTTATAAGTCGGGACCATGCACCCCTTTATTTGCATGTGTAGTTAAGTACAGACATGTTGATACATAACCTATAAATCTCAGTGATATTAAATAGCAGTGTTACAATAGCTATAATGCATATTAAAATACTTTAATATATAAAATTATTATATATATGTATGTGTGTATATATATATGTATGTTTAGCTTGTGCATTAATCCTGAGACCAAAAGCTGTAAGTAGCCTGTGGCATGGTCCACTTGCCTTTTAAATCAGGAAGAGTGTTCTTCAAAGGTACCTGTTATCCATATCTCTATCAATAACTTCCTACAAATCAGGGCTTGATTTATTATTTCATTATTTAAGGAAATGATGGATAAAATGTTAATGAAAATTAAATTTAAATGTTTTGCACATATATAGCCTTTTACTATAAATAGGACAAAAAATTGAAGAACTAGTCTATTTGAAAAGATACCCGACTCAGCAAAATCACATATATCACTGCTGGTCAAATGAGCTTCCAACATACGTCTTCAGTGTTTCACTTCCACCTTACTCATTAATAAAAGCAAAAACAGTAACTAATATTCATGAGGATCTATTCATTCAGTAACTGCAACCTCAGGTTGGCTATAGATGCAAGAGTTTGGTCAAAATCAATGAGGCATTCGATTAGATTCAATTAGCTATATGGAATCTACCATCATGAATACTATATATGCTATTATTATTTGTGAAAAGTGTGCCTCACATCTCTTATAACACACACACACATTTTCCAAAGGTGGTTGTTAAACATTTATCAACACACTGCTGAGCTTTGGTAGCATAAGTAGTGTTCACCCAGTTCAAAAGTTCATTAGTAGATACTATTGACATATCTGCTCAAAAGAACTCATGCACTGAGCATGACCAAATTGGCATAGGTAGGTTCCAAACAATGAGATGGTGGCAAAAGACTACATTTTAAGCTCAGCAGCCACTTTTCTACTTGGCTGCATGCTTTTTAGGACTAGTTCCTTAAAATCAAATTCTTTTACAAAGGCATGAATAGGCATTCTTGCACAAGACTTAATTAAAATTTCACACACCTACGAAAAGCTGTTTTGAAAATAAGCCTTGGGAAAATGGATTGGATTTTTACATAATCACAAATAATTAGTCCATGTTAAAAGAAGTGAGCTTTATTTTTATATTGAATTAGATTTAAACTCCAGAAAAAAATATTCATCATATACACACTTTCACACAAAAAACATCAAGGCTCTGGGGGAATTGGGGAGAGGAAATGGATTCGGGTTTGGGATTTGGCAGTACTAATTTGAGGAAAGGAAATTGTTGAAGGCTAGAGATGCACTCTGTTACAGTAGAACCTTTTGATGTCAAATTTGGGGAGACAGATAAAGCACAATAGATTTACCAAATTTTCTTTCATTATCTTGGTTGATTGAAATACGAATGAGATTCTAGGATTTTTCGTTCTGTGTGCTCCAAATGCAGAATTCTTATAAAAACACATGAAAAATGATGGAGGAAATAATGGAGACACATACCATCAATAACAATAAAATAGAATATAATTACCTTGTTATATTTAATATGCAGCCCTGCTTTTGCATATTATTTGGTCCAGAATTGATTTGAAACCAACCAGTGATTTGCTGAATTCCTCTCATGTATAAATTCCAAAGGCTCAGTATGAGCAGCAGAGCCCAGTGAGCTACGTTCACAAGCTGAGCCTCCAGTCCTCTTGCCTTTAGCTACTATTTAATGCTAGCTGTTTGTTCTTTCCAGTCCTCCCCCTTCTCTACCTCCTCCAGGTCTCATTTTGAAAACCTACCCCGTAGATATCCTATTCAATCTTTCTGAGTTGCCTTGGCAACTCTCAAAGCTGGGATAGCTCACAGCCTCCCAGTCTAATTCCATCACATCCCTCAATTAGTTTAGCTAAGTCTTTTATGGGCAGTCAGATATTCTTTAGAACTGTAATCAGGAGTTGGCTCACTCTAAATGGTGTTTAAAGATTCTCACAAGGTGATTTCCTGTGCACATCCTCCCCAGCTCTCTTCCTGCAAGGTTCCTTTCCTTAAAACCAGAAAGCAAAACCATACTGTTACAACCCATGTTCTTGCTTCCCTCCACTATCTTTTGACTTTACCTTGAAGATTTACTTTTTTTTGTCTTTTGGCTGCCATGCCCTTTGGCATCTTCTGAACCTTGGCAGCATTCCTTGGTTGGCAGTAATTATCAGGATTGTCAGGTTTTCAACATTTAGGTCCTCAGATGAAAATCATAATTGTTCATGTTTCCAGCCAAATATGTCATTGCATATGATGTTTGCAAAGAGCACAGAGATAGATCATTCTTTGTTTATATTTTGAAAAGAGAAAACTCACCTCCGGCCCAGCTTTCCACCCAAAAGGAGCTACCTCACAAGGGACAGTGCCGCCTGCCAGCAAGGTCTCTCTAAATTATTTCATCAAGCCTTGCTAAGGAAGGCTGCCCAAATGCAATTACCTCACTATTCAGATTTGTAGAGAGATGTGCTAGCTTTGAAAAAAATCAGATGAAAACAAATTTCTGTCATGAGAATTTGACAGCACTCTTTTGAAAATCTAGTTCTGATTATGAAGACATTTAACATAATAAGGTACAGTGTGTTTGTGCTCAGTTGTGTCCAACTCTTTGTGAGCTCATGGACTGTAGCCTGCCAGGCTCCTAGGTCCATGGGATTCTCCAGGCAAAGAATACTGGAGTGGGTTGCCATTCCCTTCTCCAGGGAGATCTTCCTGACCCAGGGATGGAACCCATGTCTCTTATGTCTCACTGCATTGGCAGTCGGGTTCTTTACCACCAGTGACACCCAGGAAGCCCATAATAAGGCACAGACAAAACTAAAAAAAAGTTGTTTACTTTATTTCATAGAATGTACGAGTTACACATTTAATACCACACTAAAGATGGTTGTATACAAAGAAACAAAATCTTGAGCTGGCTTACTCTCTTTTATAATCAAATTGAAATTATATTTTTAACAAGTTATTTACGGTGAATTAAACCAATAGTTTGTTATTATACACTTACAATGAATATAAAATCAAGGCAATAAACATGGAGTCGTTATAAAGGAATAAACCACACCTATAATGTGATGAATAGGAACATCCTCTTGAATATTAATTCAATTTGGAGTGGTTATCTTGGGAACATAGATGACACCACCCTTATGGCAGAAAGTGAAGAGGAACTAAAAAGTCTCTTGATGACAGTCAAAGTGGAGAGTGAAAAAATTGGCTTAAAGCTCAACATTCAGAAAACGAAGATCATGGCATCCGGTCCCATCACTTCACGGGAAATAGATGGAGAAACAGTGGAAACGGTGTCAGACTTTATTTTTTGGGGCTCCAAAATCACTGCAGAGGGTGACTGCAGCCATGAAATTAAAAGATGCTTACTCCTTGGAAGAAAAGTTATGACCAACCTAGATAGCTATTCAAAAGCAGAGACATTACTTTGCCAACAAAGGTCCGTTTAGTCAAGGCTATGGTTTTTCCAGTGGTCATGTATGGATGCAAGAGTTGGACTGTGAAGAAAGCTGAGCACCGAAGAATTAATCCTTTTGAACTGTGGTGTTGGAGAAGACTCTTGAGAGTCCCTTGGACTGCAAGGAGATCCAACCAGTCCATTCTGAAGGAGATCAGCCCTGGGATTTCCTTGGAAGGAATGATGGTAAAGCTGAAACTCCAGTACTTTGGCCACCTTATGCAAGGAGTTGACTCATTGGAAAAGACTCTGATGCTGGGAGGGATTGGGGGCAGGAGGAGAAGAGGACGATAGAGGATGAGATAGCTGGATGGCATTGCTGACTCGATGGACGTGAGTCTGAGTGAACTCCGGGAGTTGGTGATGGACAGGGAGGCCTGGCGTGCTGCGATTCATGGGGTCGCAAAGAGCCAGACACTACTGAGCGACTAAAATGAACTGATCATGGGAATATGCACTGTCATTAATGGAGCTGAGATTGCCTTTGCAAGTCTAATGGGAGTTGTGAATTCACATAGTATAGAAAATAAATTTGTTTCCATACTGACTTGGCCAATGGGCATTTAGGAAAACTGAAATCACAATCTGTGGCAATGTCCCCTGCTACTGGGAACATTTTTCAGTGAAAATCTACTTTCTTTCTTTCTTTCTTTTAGCTCTTGTCTTCAAAATATGTACACTACACACTTGATCAGAGCTAAGCCAGGAGATATGATTAACAATTACCACCTGTAAATTTAGATAAAACAACAGATCTTATATCTTCCATCTCGGAGGTGATCATGCCAGAAAATTTTGCATTCTGCTTTCCAACAATTTCCTAATCATCAAAGAATAGAACACTTGATTATTCAGTTGCACTCACCAAAACAACTTGGAAAAAGCAATGGATTCAACAAAAAGCTATGATCATACAGGATTTATTTACTTGTTTCTAAAGCCATAAGCCCATGAAAAGTTATATACTTACTTTTATTGTGCTATGTCCTGTGAGAGGTGGTCATTTATCAAAATTTCATAGAACTGAGGAAACAATTAACATTGGCATGGACCTGGAAAACCTAACAAAAAGTTTTCTGTCTCTTAAGTCAAAACTTCAATTTGAGCCAAGTACTTTAATTTATTTGTTTAATCATGGGAGGGAGATTCAAAGTTTACCATAAAAAAAAAAAAGAGATGCTGAAGTTTGCTTATACACTAAGCAATCTACATACAGTATCTTACAGATTATTTCAACAGGTATAATGGCTTCAAATATTGTCCTGAAGCTGTTGGCATGACTGAAGAAATTTGGATGTATTTTCAGATAAATGGAATTATTCCCCACTCCTCTCTTATTATTAATAATTATAGGAACAGATTTCTAAGGAGATAAAGTTTATTGTTTCTTTATCAATCTCCCATATAAAAAATATTTTCTTATGATCTAGTCTAGGTGGCTCTTGATAGCAACTACTTGTTTTTAAGACTGATTTACTGCCAAAAATTTTGTCTCTGTGCTTAACTCCAGTCACTGTTTCTTTAATTTGTTCTTATTATGTTTTCAGTAAAAGGAGAGGCTAGCAAGCTATTCTTACTCATATAGAACTCAGCATGAATATTTGCTACTTTTATTTTTAAAGGCAAGTAACACTCCCTAGTTGCTGATTTGTTTTTTCCACAGAGGAAAATATTTAATTTTCTTAGAGTGTAAGTAAACTCTTTTATATTTACTGAAAATGTCATCTAGTTTAGCTTGTTGAGAAGGACATACACAAAAGACTTTGAAGTCTTTCTGATCCTAAGAGATATAAATCTGTATCTTACAATGAGCAATTTAGTCTTTCTTGCTTATGTTCCCAAAGTAATAAAACTTCTTGCAAGTAGCAGCTTCTAACCTGAATACCTGTTTTTGCTCCTTTTTACTCCAGTGAAGGCATTTATTATAATTAAATTCTAGTTGGGTTTCTTTATGAAAGTGAATTAACTTTACAAAAACATCCTTAGGGAATGTTTAGGGACTCCTTAGTTGTATTAATGAGATCACTTTTTAACATTTGATGTAAATCTGCTTTTATCTTAAATCTTCTCTGTTTCTGCATCATGGACCAAGTTGCACAGGCCCAAACAGAGCCATCATCCTTGCTTACTCCTCTCGCCTTGGGCCTCATATCAAAATTCAACAGCCATGCCCGTCATCTGTACTTCTGAAATAGATCCACAATCTGATCACTTCTCATTGGCCTCACTGGTACCATCTTCGTTCCCATAAGCATCCTCTTGCACTTTCCCATGGTCAGTTCTCCACTCCACACTCAAAGGGGTCTTTGTAAATCAGATCATGCTCTTTCCTCTGCTGTAAAACTGATCAATGTCTTCCAATGAAGCTTAGGACAAACACCTCTGGGTCTTTTCTAACGTGTTTCCTTCTGCCATGAAGGCTCTTTCCCCACAGCTTCTTATGGCCTGACCGTACCTCACCATTCAGGTCTCTACACAGGGTTTCACCTCCTCAGAAAAGGATGTTCAGTCCTAAATGTTTTCTTTACCCTCCCTCACCCTACTTCACTTTTTGTACACTTGTTACTATAGAAACTACCTTTTTTTTTTCTCTCTCTCTTTCTTTCTTGTCTGCTTCCCTTACTGGAATGGAAGGTTCATGAGCACATGAACTTTGAATATTTCACTGCTGTGATCTCCAACATCACAGGTCCCAAACAGAATCTCTTACATAGTAAGCATTCAGTAAGTATTTCTTGATTGAATAAAGGAGAATTTACTCTTTTAAAGATGGGTTCCACTTTTTAAATCCCATTCACTTGTAATGTTTCCTGTGTCTTTCTTATTTACCTCGTGTCTCTTTTTTAAAGAAATTCTTCATTTGGCTGGGCCAGGTCTTAGTTGCAGCACACGGGATCTTCAATCTTGGCTGCAACATGCAGGATCTTTTGAGTTGCAGCATGTGAACTCTTAGTTGCAGCACGTAGGATCTAGCTCTCTGACCAGGTTCCATCCCGGGGCCACTGGACCACCAGGGAATTCTCCTCTTAACTCTTAGGAACAAAAAAACTACCCAGCCTTTTCATAAAATATTGCTGTTAGCATTGCTAACAGAAGAGAAATGCGCATTTACAATAATCTACCTAATCTGAGGTGTATAACAAAGTAAAGTATAATCAGAAGTCTCATTTTAAAACAAATCACAAAATTTCCTATGTATTTAGATTAATTCATACTGCTCAAATAAGTCTTAATCTCTGAAGGAACGTGTTTAAAAACATCTCCCTTTGATAATGACTTTAAGGCCAGTTCACTTTTTGGCAGTATAAATTCAATAATTAAGTCATTTGTCATCACCAAGACTGTTAATTAGCTATCCTATTAGTAACGTGCCAATCAATTTATCAGTTGATGAATGTCAGTTGCAAATTCTGATGTCATTTTTTCTTTAATACAGTCATTAGGGACCATCTATAAATCCTAGAGAAAGTTTCAGACAGTCTCACATGAATAGTATATTCTCCTCTGATGGTGGAAAGAGCTGATCAAAATTCTGGGCAGATTGACCTAACTTTTCCTTTATCTGAATTTATCAGTCTGCTATTGTGAGCTTAAATGAAGTCACTTTTAATAAGCTTTCCAATACAATCATTATTGTAAACTTAATATGGAAAAAATTATTTGAAGAGACTTAAAGGTACTAAATGGAGAAGGAAATGGCAACGCACTGCAGTACTCTTGCCTTGAAAATCCCATGGACAGAGGAGTTTGGTGCAGGCTACTATCCATGGGGTCGCAAAGAGATGGGCACAACTGAGCGACTTCACTTTCTTTCTTTCTTTAAGTTACTAAAAAGTATATATAATCTTATTGACTTAAAACTATTGTATAAAGAATTTAAATTGTGATAATAATGATAATAAATGAAAGTCAGAATGTTTAGGTTTTGGGTACAATTAAGAAGAAAATATACTAAATTTAGTCATTGCTCTAGTACTTTATGTCTTTTAGTCATAATTTTCATACCCTAAAAAGTTAATGACTTGATTTTTCTTTCACCAGTGCATTCTGACCTGATAAATATAACTCAGCATTCTCCCAAATGTGTTCTGCAGAATGCTAATCTTAGAATGTTAAAAGGTATTTTGCAAATAATAGTGATGCTGATGATTAAGTTCTTGTATTGGGTCTCCCAAATTATTTTAGCTTTATTTTAAGGAATGTCTTTTGGACATGTGTTATAGAAAATGCTTCTGTAATTCATTATTTGAAAATCTTTGACACTTTTTTGTGACACTTTGATGGTAAGACTGGTAGAACTTTCCCATTGACAATGGTAGAAACTTTCCCATTGACAATGGTAGAATCATTCCCATGGACAATGATTTCAGCAAAACTGTGGTGATCATAACTGATCCTTTTATTTTCTGCTTAATCCCTGAAATTCCAATGCATAATCATTTATTATTCATTGGTTAAATATTATTCGTTATTAAATAATAATTATTGTGGTCCCAGGTGGCTCAATGGTAAAGAACCTGCCTGCCAATGCAGGAGACACAGAAGACATGGGTTCAATCCCTGGGTAGGGAAGATCCCCTGGAGGAGGAAACGGCAACCCACCCTAGTACTCTTGCCAGGATAATCCCATGTATAGCGGAGCCTGGCAGGGTACTGTCCTTGGGGTCACAAAGATGGACACACTGAGAGTGACTGGGCACACACACCTGCACGTGTGCACATGACCTTCTTGGTGACAAACCCAAAGGATTCTTTCTTTCCTTATTCACTTAATCTCCTTGGGGCATTTGGTGCAACCGATCACCAATTCTTGAAATCTTGGTTCTTCCACCTCCCAAGACTCTTCTCTCGGCTTCTCGTATGATTCCATTTTTCTCTGTTTGCTCCTTATATGTGATATCCAATTTTTGCTAGCCTTCTTTTCTCTTTCTACCTTCTCTCCCTGTTTTATCTCATCCATATTTATTGCTTCAAATGCCATTACAGACTGATGGCTCACAAGGCTGTATCTCTAATTGCCTACAAAATCTCTCAACTTGAATGTGTAATTTCCATAATTAAAAGCCCTCTTCACTATAGTGTCTGCACGTATGCATGCTCAGTCAATCCTGTCCAACTCTTTGTGACCCCAGGGACTGTAGCTCACGAGGCTCCTCCATTCATGGGATTTTACAGGCAAGAAAACGAGTGGGCTGCCATTTCCTCCTTCAGGGGATCTTCCTGCCCCAAAGGTCAACCCCACATCTCCTATACTGGTAGGTGGATTCTTTACCCCTGAGCCACCTGGGAAGCCCCAGGTATTTCAAATTCAGGTTGCAAAAAGTTAATTCATCATTGCCCCATCCACTATGTAACACTTTTTTTGCGTCCTGCTATTAATCTTCATTCAGTGTTGAATTCACATAAATTATCATGGTTGATAATGTGATATGGTAGGCACAACATTCAGCTTGGAGACAGACTGCTAGAGTTTGAGTTGTATGGCTGTGTTAATAATTTTTATAACCCTGGGTAAATCAGTTCACAATTCTGGCTCTCAGCTCTTTCATGTATAAAATATTAGATAATCCTACACTTTGTTGTAGTCTTTCCCTGACTCTGTCTCATTTCCCTTCATTCTTGGAAGATTTTAGTTCCTGGCTCAATGGCATTCTATCCAACACTGTCCCTTTAGTGATTTAATCCATTTGTATTACCCTTCCAACGTACTTATCACTAAATTCTCAGAATTCCTCTGCTCCAATGTCCTTTATAAAACCCCAGCCACTTACTTCCATGGTTGAATCCTAGACCTTGTCATTGCAAATAAACAATACCTCTAAAACCTTAATTCCAAGCACCCATTCAAGCATATCATTCTCTCAGTGCTTTAACTGCACTGAGACCAACAATCCATTGATCCAAATACTTTTCTCTGGCACGCCTCTCCATCTCCCACCCCCTGAGAAATATCATTGACTCAACCTGCAAATATGTAACCCATTTCTTCCACTGTAAAAAGCCCATATATTTTGGCAGAAGCATGCCTAACTTTCAAAAGGGTTAATTAGTACATTCTTTGTCTTCAAGGCAGCTCTAAGCATAATTGCAAATTATTGAATCTAAAGTTAGTATTTTCACTTTGAATATGGAGCTTTCATATCAAATATGTGATA
>NW_011494614.1:3607609-3617031 GCF_000754665.1 Bison bison bison | reverse complement strand
GAATGATGCTAAAGCTGAAACTCCAGTACTTTGGTCACCTGATGCGAAGAGTTGACTCATTGGAAAAGATTCTGATGCTGGGAGGGATTGGGGGCAGGAGGAGGATGAGATGGCTGGATGGCATCACCGACTCGATGGATGTGAGTCTGAGTGAACTCCGGGAGATGGTGATGGACAGGGAGGCCTGGCATGCTGCGATTCATGGGGTCACAAAGAGTCGGACACGACTGAGTGACCGAACTGAACTGAACTGAACTGAATGGCATTTTCCTGCCTTAAAGCTTTGAAACAATTATATCTTTAACTAATTCATTATTGTAATATGGGAGGTTTAGGCTAGAATGTTATAATATTAATGTTTTAAGGATGACAGGCAGCCAGCAAGACTCCAGTATCCATAGCAACATGAAGTTCTTCTTTTCAAGTGACAAAAGGTGATTATTATTTTTCTTTTATATTATTATAACAGAGTTTATCACAGAGGTAAAGGGTATGTACTAGCATTCAAGGGAGGAGAAGATATTTAAGGCAGAAATAAATGCAATTGCCACTGAATCCTCAGAGAATCCTTCTTCCTCCTGCAAATGAAGGGATTTATAGCTCTATTCAGAAGCAGAGGGGTTTTAAGCAAGACTTGAAATATCAATATTACTTGCTAATTAAAAACTTTCAACTAGGTTAGGAAGGAAAATAACTATGATATACAATTTTTTTAGCTCATTTTAACATTTTATTTTATTTATTTATTTTTGGTTGTACTGGGTCTCTGTTGCTGTGTGGGCTTTTCTCTAGTTGTGGCGAGCAGGGGCTACTCTCTCATTGCAGTGGTGTCTCTTGTTGCTGAGCATGGACTCTAGGGTCCATGGGCTTCAGTAGTTGCAGCTCCCAGGCTCTAGAGCACAGGATCAATAGTTGTGGTGCGTGGGCTTAGTTGCTGTGTGGATCAGGGATCGAACCTGTGTCTCCTGCATTGCCAGGAGGATTCTTTACCACTGAGCCACCAGGGAAACCCTGATATGCAATTTGAATCATTAAAGTAAGGCCATAAAATCTTAGGGAAGTAGAAGGAGTACCAATGAGATCCATACAAATTTTGAGATGTTTGGCCTCACTGAAATACAACAGAAGTTCTTTGGGTGGCAGAGTTTACAAGACAGAAGGACATAATGACAGGGGTAGAGACAGACCTAAAGACAATATAGCAAAAGTTGATATGATAGTGATGGATTTTTTTTTAAAGGAAAAGGTTGTATTATTTTCACTATTTTAATGTATAGTTGAAATAATTCATAATTAAATAACCTGAAGGTTAAAGAGAGAAATCATGAAATCAATCAAGGAGATGATAAATTGTAGCATTAAAGGACTTAAAAATGAAGTTTTGCCTAAAACTGTCTTTGCTGTATGTGACTTGGTCAGTTCAGTTCAGTCACTCAGTTTTTTCTGACTCTTTGCGACCCCATGAACCGCAGCATGTCAGGCCTCCCTGTCCATCACCAACTCCCAGAGTCTACCCAAACCCATGTCCATTGAGTTGGGGATGCCATCCAACCATCTCATCCTCTGTCATCCCCTTCTCCTCCTGCCCTCAATCTTTCCCAGCATCATGGTCTTTTCAAATGAGTCATCTCTTTGCATGAGGTGGCCAAAGTATTGGAGTTTCTGCTTCAGCATCAGTCCTTCCAATGAACACCCAGGACTGATCTCCTTTAGCACGGACTGGTTGGATCTCCTTGCAGTCTAGATTGGTCATATATTTTCTTTCAAGGAGCAAGCATCTTTTAACTTCATGGCTTCAGTCACCATCTGCAGTGATTTTAGACCTCAAAAAAATTAAATGTTACTGTTTCTGCTGTTTCTGCATCTGTTTGCCATGGAGTGATGGGACCAGATGCCATGATGTTAGTTTTTTAAATGTTGAGTTTTAGGCCAACTTTTTCACCTTCCTCTTTCACTTTCATCAAGAGGCTCTTCAGTTCCTTTTGGATTTTTGCCATAAGGGTGGCGTCATCTGTGTATCTGAAGTTATTGATATTTCTCTCAGTAATCTTGATTCCAGCCTGTGCTTCCACCAGCCCAGCATTTCTCATGATGTACTCTGCATAGAAGTTAAATAAGCAGGGTGACAATATACAGCCTTGATGTGCTCCTTTCCTGATTTGGAACCAGTCTGTTGTTCCATGTCCAGTTCTAACTGTTGCTTCTTGACCTACATACAGATTTCTCAGGAGTCAGGTCAGATGATCTGGTATTCCCTCCTCTTTAAGAACTTTCCACAGTTTGCTGTGATCCACACAGTCAAAGGCTTTGGCGTAGTCAATAAAGTAGAAGTAGATGTTTTTCTGGAACTCTCTTGTTTTGATGATCCAGGGGATGTTGGCAATTTGATCTCTGGTTGCTCTGCCTTTTCTAAATCCAACTTGAACATCTGGAAGTTCAGGGTTCACGTACTGTTGAAGCCTGGCTTGAACAATCTTGAGCATTGCTTTGCTAGCATGTGAGATGAGTGCAATTGTGCGGCAGTTTGAGCATGCTTTGGCATTGCCTTTCTTTGGGATTGGAATGAAAACTGACCTTTTCCAGTCCTGTGGTCTCTGCTGAGTTTTCCAAATTTGCTGACATATTGAATGAAGCACTTTCACAGCATCATCTTTTAGGATTTGAAGTAACTCAGCTGGAATTTCATCACCGCCACTAGCTTTGTTCGTAGTGATGCTTCCTAAGGCCCGCTTGACTTTGCATTCCAGGATGTCTGGCTCTAGGTGAGTGATCACACCATTGTGGTTATCTAGGTCATGAAGATCTTTTTTGCACAGTTCTTCTGTGTATTCTTGTGACTTCCTCTTAATATCTTCTGCTTCTGTTAGGTCCATGCCATTTCTGTCCTTTATTGTGCCCACCTTTGCATGAAATGTTCCCTTGGTGTCTCTCATTTTCTTGAAGAGATCTCTCATTTTTCCCATTCTATTGTTTTCCTCTATTTCTTTACACTGATCACTGAGGAAGGCTTTCTTATCTCTCTTTGCTATTCTTTGGAACTCTGCATTTCCTTTTCTCCTTTGCCTTTAGCTTCTCTTCTTTCCTCAGCTATTTGTAAGGCCTCCTCAGACAACCATTTTGCCTTTTTGCACTTCTTTTTCTTGGGGATGATCTTGATTACTTCCTCCTGTACAATATCATGAACCTCTGTCCATAGTTCTTCAGACACTCTGTCTATCAGATCTAATCCCTTGAATCTATTTGTCACTTCCACTGTGTAATCTATTTGTCACTTCCACTGTATAATATTGCAAAATTCAGACTTAAATTGAAGAAAGTAGGGAAAACCACTAGACCATTCAGGTATGACCTAAATCACCTCTCTTATGATTATACAGTAAAATCAGTAGGCAATTTTTACTTTGCATCCATGGTAAGACTCACCAAACTTGTAGTTTCCATTTCTCCTTCCATTCTGCCACATTAACAATAGTAGCAACAGCAACATATCAGGCCAAGTGCTGTCGTCAATGCATTGTATTTATCCTCACATCAAACTTACAAAGTGGATTCGATTAGTATCCTTTCCTAACAGATAATGAAACTGAGTTATTGAGAGGTAAGAAATTTGCTGAGGTTCATAGCTGGCCACAGGTTTTGTGCTCTTAAACATTACTCTATACTGCCTCTTGATCATGTCTCTAGAAAGTTAAGGAGTTTTTATTAACCATACACTATAATTTATAAATAGTTATTGTACTTCATTCAGCTAGATATTAGGAATTTTAGCAAACCCAGGAAGAGAGAATTAAATAAGCAATAACATAAGAGTTATGGTGTGGAAAATATCAGGAGTGGTCGGTAATAGCAAGAACAGCTAAACCAGTGTAAGGAGAATTTGATAATCCTTGCCAAAGACAGAATTCACCCAAATTACTAGAAAAGGCAAACAGTCCATTGTTCCATGCTGGAGGAGATGAGCTCTGAAAGAGTGAAGCAAGAGAAAAGGTGACCAGAGAGTGATTATGCATTAAGGTAGGTCCAAGATACAAAAATCACAGTGTAAAAGCCAGCCAAGAGCATACCACCTTGCCAGGGTCCTTGCTAGAAGGTGTGGCTTATTGTATTGTCTACTCTTATTGTAGTGGACACAGAGATGCATTGCTCAGAATCCTCTGGAAGGACTTGCTGCCCAATTCTCTGAGGTCAGCAAGGCTCCAGCAATCACCTCTTCCTGGTCTGTCCAGCTGCAACGGATGACTCCCAAAGTCACCTGCTTCCCAGGGTAACCCACATATTAACCTCAAGATGAACAAGGAAGTTTAGATAATTATTTCAAGATTAAATATAGGAGTAATTTTTATTTTATATTAAAAATATATAGACTTAGGTAACTTCCTTCAATTTATGGATTTTGATTTTGACAATTTGTTTGTATAAGACTACATTACGTAATGCTCATCCAGAAGTATCTAAACAGCAAATGTATGTGAAATAACTAAAAGACTGGTATCTTCCAATGACTATTTTGACATTTTTGTTGAAATCAGTTCTTGATGTTGAGATTTTCTGTTTCTGTGCTTGCAAAATTAGAGTCTTTTGTGAACATTCACACACAGTTTACCTGAGCATAAATCTCCAAGGCCCCCATTGATGAAAACTCATATTTATTACTCCTACCTTATCTTCTATCATTGTTTGGAGGTGGCAGAAGTAAAGGCCTCCTGCTTCCTTTATGACTCATTTTCAGTTGTTGTTTTTTGTTGTTTTTCAGTTGCTAAGTTGTGTCCTACTCTTTGCAACCATTTCGGTGCATGCATGCTAAGTCACTTCAGTCATGTCCAACTCTTTATGACCCCATGGGCTATAGCTCGCCAAGCTCCTCTGTCCATGGGATGCTCCAGGCAAGAATACTGGAAATGGGCTGCCATTTCCTCCTCTAGGAGATCCTCCCAACCCAGGGACTGAAACTGAGTCTCCTGCGACTCCTACATTGAAGGCAGATTCTTTACATCTGAGCCACCTGAACAAGTAGAAAGGACTAATAAAAAGCAAATGCAGATAGATATTAAGTGTAGCAGGTTGTTTCTGGGGCAGTTCAAGAACAATTCACAACTCCCCCCAAATCTTTAGGATATATAATGACTTCAGTTCAGTTCAGTTCAGTCGCTCAGTCATGTCCGACTCTTTGCGACCCCATGAATCGCAGCATGCCAGGACTCCCTGTCCATCACCAACTCCCAGAGTTCACTCAGACTCATCAGTGATGCCATCCAGCCATCTCATCCTCTGTCGTCCCCTTCTCCTGCCCCCAATCCCTCCCAGCATCAGGGTCTTTTCCAATGAGTCAACTCTTCGCATCAGGTGGCCAAAGTATTGGAATTTCAGCTTTAGCATCAGTCCTTCCAAAAAAATCCCAGGACTGATCCCCTTTAGAATGGACTGGTTGGATGTCCTTGCAGTCCAAGGGACTCTCAAGAGTCTTCTCCAACATCACATTTCAAAAGGATCAATTTTTCGGCGCTCAGCTTTCTTCATAGTCCAACTCTCACATCCATATATGACCACTCGAAAAACCATAGCCTTGACTAGATGGACCTTTGTTGGCAAAGTAATATCTCTGCTTTTTAATACGCTATCTAGGTTGGGCATAACTTTCCTTCCAAGGAGTAAGCATCTTTTAATTTCATGGCTGCAATCACCATCTGCTGTGATTTTGGAGCCTCCAAAAATAAAGTCTGACACTGTTTCCACTGTTTCCCCATCTATTTGTCATGAAGCGATGGCACCGGATGCCATGATCTTAGTTTTCTGAATGTTGAGCTTTAAGCCAACTTTTTCACTCTCCTCTTTCACTTTCATCAAGAGGCTTTTAAGTTCCTCTTGACTTAAGGATGGTATCATCTGCATATCTGAGGTTACTGATATTTCTCCTGGCAATCTTGATTCCAGCTTGTGCAATTCCAGCTTCCTCCAGCCCAGCGTTTCTCATGATGTACTCTGCATATAAGTTAAATAAGCAGGGTGACAGTATACAACCTTGACATACTCCTTTTCCTATTTGGAACCAGTCTGTTGTTCCATGTCCAGTTCTAACTGTTGCTTCCTTACCACAGTTATTTTCTGAATGTAAATAAGAAGCAATCACTTATGTTTACAGCCAGACTTCTAACACATTTGGATTTTCCCCATCCCCTCTTAGAAATTACCCAAATCCAGTAAGTAGAACAAGAAACAACATGCAGGCCCCATGCTTAAAAGTAAATAAAACCCCAAATCAGGACAGAAGCAGAAGGGCTACCAAAAACAGTACAGGTCAAATAGGCATGAGGGAAGGTGTGAAGGCAAAAGCCTTATGTTCCACATTCTCAGAAAATAATGGCAAAGCTCCCTCTTCCAAAAAAATTAAAAAAGTGATTTCAACACAAGCAACTCCTGATCATGATATCCGGAAAAGGATGAGAGATCTGGCGGTGAGAGCTTGTCTACCCGCAGTGCAGCTCTGAGGAGCAGAGGAGGCAGGACTGAGACCCTCTGCCTTATTATCAGCCCTGCAGTGCTAATCCTGGTTGATCTTTGGAAGAAAAAAATGCCCAAGGAATTCATATATGCATACAGAAAATGTCTGTGGCTATGGAGTGATGGCCTGACCCTTCCTTACATAAATTTACAGCAAATAGCTGATCTAGGAAGAATGTATCTAATTTAAAGATGAACAAAGATAAAAAGGAACTTATATCACTTATATACTAAGTCTAAAAAATGATACAAATGAATTTATTTACAAAATAGAAACAGATTCATAGACTCAGAAAACAAATTTATGGTTACCAAAGAGGAAAGTTTGCTGCTACTGCTGCTGCTAAGTCGCTTCAGTCATGTCTGACTCTGTGTGACCCCATAGACGGCAGCCCACCAGGCTGCCCCATCCCTGGGATTCTCCAGACAAGAACACTGGAGTGGGTTGCCATTTCCTTCTCCAATGCATGAAAGTGAAAAGTGAAAGTGAAGGGGAGGGGTAAACTAAGGGTTTGGGATTAACAGATATTCACTACTATATATAAAATAGATAAGCAACAAGGACGTACTGTATAACCAGGGAACTCTACTCAGTACTCTGTAATGATCTATATGGGAAAAGAATCTGAACAGGAGTCGGTATATGTATATGTATAAATGAATCACTTTGCTGTACACCTGAAACTAACAGAAAATTATAAATCAACTATATTCTAATATAAAATAAAAATTAAATAAATAAAAAATCAACACAACCATTACAGAAAATAATGTAAGAAAAAAAAAAGACAAAAATAGCAAAAATAAAGGATAAGGAAACTAGAAGAAAGAATTGCCAGGGAAAAAAAATTTTAAATGCAGTCAAATTTACTGATGCAAACTTTTTAAAAATTAAAAAGAGCATTAACTGATACGTAAGGGCTTAGACTGGTGAGAAAGCAAAAGGAGATGAAACATAAGCTGGCAGAATTCAAGGAAGAAAAGATAAAAATATTTGAGAAATGGAAGTCGAGAAGCATATAGAAAGCAGATGAGAATGCAGTGAGTCATATAAAGACAGAGCTGAGAAAAGTGAATAATGTAAATGGACAAAATATTGTTAAAGGTAAATAATGTGGCAGATGGGCAAAAGACGGAAAATATGTACATGATTGGAGTTCACAATCAAGAGGACTGAAATAGTGAAAACAACAAATACTTAAAGGTTAATTTCAAGAAAACTGGCCAGAAAGAAAAGAAGAGTTGAACCTACTGATTGAAAGAGCATATTGTATCCAAAGCCAAAAAAGGTGGGGGAGGGCACCGAGATATTTCCTAGGAAAGTTTTTGGAGTGTGTGTGTACTCAGTCATGTCCAACTCTTTGTGACCCCATGGACTGTAACCCTCCAGCCTTCTCTGTCCATGGGATTCTCCAGGCAAGAATACTGGAGTAGGTTGCCATTTCATCCTCCAGGGGATCTTCCTGACCCAGGAATCTAACCCACGTCTCCTGTGTCTCCTGCATTATAGGTAGATTCTTTACCTGCTGAGCCATCAGGGAAACCTAAAATTTTGGATGCTACAATAAAGAATCCTTTATAATCTATGGTGAGAAAACAAGCAGACAGGCTTCAGATATCTACAAAGAAACATTCAACCCTAAACAACATTGGAGCAGGTCCTTCAAAAGCCAAAAGAAAGAGTGACCCAAACATTGTATTCTTAGCTAAACCATTAGAGGCCAAATCATAAAGGCCATTAGAAAAAAAAAAGTCTGAATATGCAAGAGCCCAAAGAATATATTTCCCATCAATTATTCCTCATAAGAAGAAGAATTATTCATAAGGGTTTCCCAGATGGTGCTAGTGGTAAAGAACCTGCCTGCCAAAGCAGGTTAGATATAAGAGATGTGGGTTTGACTCCTGGGTTGGGAAGATCCCCTGGAGGAGGGCATGGTAACCTACTCTAGTATTCTTACCTGGAGAATCCCATGGACAGAGGAACCTGGCAGGCTACAGTCCTTGGGTTAAACAGAGTCGGACACAACTAAAATGACACAGCATGCACACACACTTCTTCATAAGTCTGTTAACTCACAATATATCCATGTATCAAATCACCCTGTTGCACACCTTAAACTTAGCACAAAGTTATAGCCTTATCGCAATAAAGCTGGAAAATAAAATAAATATTTTATTTTTTAAACTGTTAGAGGACAAACTTCAGCCAACCAAGAGGTATCTGAAAACACCTTGGCAAACTGACTGACAATGAATATTAATTCCTTTTATCAGTAGAAACTAAAACCAAAAATGTGAGGATTACGGTAGAATACAGGAATGATAAAAAATATCAATATCTGGAAGTAAGAAAGGAAAATGGGAGCCAGGGTAAAAGTATACTGCTTCTCCCACCTGTAAATATAATTTTTTTTCTTTTTTTTTTTAATTTTATTTTATTTTTAAACTTTACATAATTGTATTAGTTTTGCCAAATATCAAAATGAATCCGCCACAGGTATATATGTGTTCCCCATCCTGAACCCTCCTCCCTCCTCCCTCCCCATACCATCCCTCTGGGTCATCCCAGTGCACTAGCCCCAAGCATCCAGTATCATGCATCGAACCTGGACTGGCATCTCACTCCATACATGATATTTTACATGTTTCAATGCCATTCTCCTAAATCTTCCCACCCTCTCCCTCTCCCACAGAGTCCATAAGACTGTTCTATACATCAGTGTCTCTTTTGCTGTCTCGTACACAGGGTTATTGTTACCATCTTTCTAAATTCCATATATATGTGTTAGTATACTGTATTGGTGTTTTTCCTTCTGGCTTACTTCACTCTGTATAATTAAGGCTCCAGTTTCATCCACCTCATTAGAACTGATTCAAATGTATTCTTTTTAATGGCTGAGTAATACTCCATTGTGTATATGTAC